>NC_137507.1:6672500-6837500 GCF_041902795.1 Electrophorus electricus
TAAATCTGCTAAATGCCATAAATGTAAATGTAATTATGAAATATGTGTAGAGTAATCAAAGGTGATCCAAGGGAAATTATGTTTAAAAATGATGGAGCTGGTGACAGTTGTGTGGTGCAGGTGAGTCTGATCACAGATCAGTCACTAACCATGCAGGGTTCTTTCTCCGAGACCAGAATATGTGACCGTGTGACATCCGCATGCTCTGTCGAGCTCTACAAACTTACCTGAGGACGGGTCACAAGTGTTAGGGGTGACCGGACAGAGAAACCAAGTCTCCTCATGGCCTAACTGTTTCATGTTGTTGTTCTTCCAGCGGTGTCCTCCACCAAGACGACTTATGTCAGCTACAGCAATCATGCCATCTGAGGTGGGACAGTGTCCAGGACGGAGCCTGTCCAATCCAGGACATGTCATGTCAGGCTGACTGGCAGCTGGACCCACCACAGGCAAATCAGCATGAGACATTTTCTACCATCGTGTATCAGAACTGCAGCAAAGCAGGAGACTGAATTACAGCACAGCCTG
Source organism: Electrophorus electricus (assembly GCF_041902795.1). NCBI lineage: Eukaryota > Metazoa > Chordata > Actinopteri > Gymnotiformes > Gymnotidae > Electrophorus > Electrophorus electricus. The sequence goes on from NC_137507.1 coordinate 6,673,029, forward strand.
CACACATACACACACACGCACGCACACAAACACACACACGCGCACACACACACGCACGCACACAAACACACACACACACACACACACGCACACAAACACACACACACACACACGCACGCACACAAACACACACACACACACACACACGCACGCACACAAACGCACACACACGCACACACACACGCACGCACGCACACAAACACACACACACAAACACACACACACGCATGCATGCACACAAACACACACACACACACGCACGCACGCACACAAACACAACACACACACACGCACGCACACAAACACAACACACACACACACACGCACGCACACAAACACACACACACACATGCACGCACGCACACAAACACACACACACACGCACGCACACAAACACACACACACACGCACGCACGCACACAAACACACACACGCACGCACACAAACACACACACACGCACGCACACAAACACACACACACGCACGCACACAAACACACACACACACACACGCATGCACGCACACAAACACACACACACATGCACACACACACACACACAAACACACACACGCACACACACACACACGCACACAAACACACACACACACGCACGCATGCACACACGCACGCATGCACACACGCACGCACTCACACACACATGCACACGTACACACACACACACACACACAGACACACACAGACACACATAAGTAGTTACACACACACTCACACAAAGAAAACTCAAACCCTAACCCTAACCCTAACACACACACTTACTGAAGTACATGCACACACACGTACACTCACGCACATGCACAGAAGCACACATGCAAGAACAGACATATGCACACACACACACACACACACACACACAACAAAACAGAGAGACAAACTGAGATGCAGGCTTGCCGTTGTGACAAACACTATAAAAAAATAAATAAAACAATAAAAAAGATGTAAACAGAAGCTATGGTTCAAAAAGAGATGACATGTACAAATAACTTTTGGAAATATGGATATAAAAAAGTGAAACTTCATGAGATCTACCAGAGATGATCCTGTTTGTCGTTATCCTTCTTGTAAGTATTTTTGTGGTTGTGGAGATTTCTTTCATTCTTGTTCCACGTTGTCTGAAACCTGCATATCAGGATGAGATGTCTGTTGGCTAACTGGGCTAACTGGGCTATTGCTTGGGTCGTACAGCTGTAAACGCCATGGATGACGCATGCCAGTTTTTATACAAAAAAAGATTTATTTATAATAAAGGAATGTTTTGCAAAGGTGTAGCGTTGTTGGCAGTCCATTTAACGGCAGAAGGTTCCAGTAACATTCCAGTCCGGTACCGGCCTAAACCCATTCCGACATGCTCTCTGACGATAAAGTGCCTCACTCCCATGCACGCCAAGATTGGATGAGTCCAGAGTTCGGTCCAGTTTGATTCCGCCTCCCCATCGCATTCAAACGCAGCTCCCGCCACCATCGAATGCCTGCCACTGAGTGGCTGGTTAAGAATCCAATGCAATCTGGAGAGCCAATCAGGAGAGAGTTTATACTGTGGCCTTTGAACGTTTGGACTGATGAGAAGAAGTGGAAACACAGCCACGCCTCTGATAAAGTGTAATTACAGCCCCTCGTGACATGGGGTGGACGCCCGTATCCAGAGAGCGCTTCGTCAGCATGAGGGTACACATTCTCTGGGGGTTGACCAGCTGTGTCAGGTCGTCTCTACAAACGCTGGACTGAGGGATCTGGTGACATGTTAGTACAACTCCTAAATATGTGCAGGAAGCAGGAAGATATTTGTCTTCTGTGTCCTGGTGTATGGAAACAGTGACACGATTTCTCCAAGAAACTCAGATCTTCTGAAGGGGCAGGTGCAGATGTGCTACAGATACAGATGGCTTATTCCATTTAAATCTGACATATTTTTCAAATAGAACTGAATGTATTTTTCACAAATGGAGTATTTTCAGTGATATATTCAGTAACAGAAGCATGTTGGGCTCCATTAGTGTGTAAATCTTCTGACCAGGGTTTGGGATCACAGCTGTTCCTGTGTTCCTCTGTTCCTGCTGCTACAATACGCTTGTTTAAGAGAGCGAAACACTTTGTTAACGGCTCCAGTACTGAACAGGGCAGATGAGTAGAGCAAAGGAACCATCAGACACATCAGACACACCCCAGACACATCAAACACACCCCTGACACATCAGACACTTCAGACACTCCTGAGCCATCAGACCCAGCTCAGTGCCTCCAGACACATTCCAGAGCCATTAGACACTCCTCAGACCTCAAACCAGGTGTAGAGAGAAACCTCTGTCTTCTTCCTCACAAACCAAATCTGCTTTTTACGAGTGCAGATTCAGAACTCCTGAAGGATGTGGCACTAATAGTCATTCTCTCTGCGAAGCGAACCTAATCACCCTGCTGCCATTTCCTCAAGACTTTCAAAGACTCCAGTCACCATATTGCACTGTGCTCTCTCCTTCTCTCTCTCTCTCTCCTGTGCTTTCTTTCATTCTCTCTGTCTCTCTCTTTTTCTCACTCATGTTAATTTGCTTTTAACCTCTCTCACTTAGCCTGATGATTCTTGAATCTTGAATTATCAATATTATCATTATTTAGGCAAATGACGACTTCTTTGTCCAGTCAGAAGAAAATCTTAGCCAAGCACTCGCTAGAGTGTCAAATCAAAGTGTTCTCACCAATCTGTAATCATTTGTACAACCTCATTTGTATAAGAATGTAAAAAAGGTTCATGTCTGGTCCAGTGTTGCATTTCACAGGGCTGAAAGGCTGTATTTCATGAGTTCTTAACAATGACAGTATGAGAAGACCAGATACTGGGTGGGTTTTTTTTTTACATCAGACTGGTGTAGGAGTCAAGCCCCCACAGGAGCTCAGCGCTAGGGGTCCCGTCGCAATGACAACTGGACGGACCTTCCTCCTAGCTTTCTGCTCACAGTGATGGCCACTGGTCTCCATGGAAACCTTCCAGCTGTCTCTTAAGCTGTTGCATCAACACTGGACCAGGTAGGAATACAGTAACTGTGGACATGAAACCAGCTCACTGAGGGGCCACATCTCCAGCGGTTCCTACAGAAGTTCCTACGGCTTTGATCTGACTACAGAAAAAACACCTTCCTTCTTCCTACATGCTCCCATGACTCTGTTACTCCCCAGTCCAGCCCAATGGTTCTTTTCAAGTTTGTTAGTCTCACCTAATGAAATTAAACAGGGCTGAAATGGAACCCATTTTTTTGTAGAAACTCCATTCTATTGTTTGAGGGAGTCAGAATGGCCGTCCCCTAAGAGGAGAGCAAAGAAAACACGTTTAATCTTCACACTTCCATCTGGCAAATGGAAATGCAGTTGTTCTAGTACATGGAGCTGTCTGGTGTGTTTGCCTGTTGGGTTTCATTAAACACAACACCCATGGGGACTGAGTTCAAACAGGCTTATAGGCGCAGGTCCTCGTCACACGCTGCAGCGTTTTGTTCCAGACAGGCCAAGCGTCCGCTTGTGTAATCACTTGGTCTCAGTCTTCAAGCAGTTGATTATCTGTATTGAGTCTGACTTCTGGTTGTGATGTAAACCTGCTGTCACACCAGTCCCTTGGGGACAGGACCATTTCCCACACTACAGGATGGACAGCCTTCGGAAACCTTAACCTCAAAGCTCACGTTCTCTGGTTTATCTGGGAATATTGTCCCACAGGGTTCTTTGTTCTGTGCAGTTACTTTATTTTTGGTGATTTTCCCCTTTGTGAACATATGAATCTCTGGGGGGGGGGGGGGGGGGTGAGCAGGCTGTCAGGAATATCACAGCCATCAGTCATCTTCACTCCCAGCCTGCAGAGCCAGTGAAGCTTAATCACACTAATTATAATGACTACTGTGTGTGAGCAGACAGGCAACACCTCAGACAGGAGAGACGTCCTCTGTGTAGCTGGGAGACATCAGGCACACCTTACACCAGCTCACACACACACACCTTACACCAGCTCACACATACACCTTACACCAGCTCACACACACCTTACACCAGCTCACACACACCATACACCAGCTCACACACACCTTACACCAGCTCACACACGCACCTTACACCAGCTCACACACACCTTACATCAGCTCACACACACACTTTACACCTGATCACACACACACTTTACACCTGCTCACACACACCATACACCAGCTCACACACACACACACACACACACACACACACACACCTTACACCAACTCAGACACACCATACACTAGTTCAGACACACAACTTTAACACACGATGTGTGTGTTGTGCATTCTCACTAACAGCACCACTCCTCAGGCCATTCTAAGATCTGACAGCTGGAGGAGTTTGTCTTCTAAATGAATCTGTCCATTGTTACAGTCAGATCTTGTTAGACACTAAACACCGAGAGAAGCTGATATAAAACCACACTCAAGAGATGAAACTAAATCCTGTGTAACAGAAGCGTGAGCTCAGACGTCCTTTACACTCTTAATGGAACCAAAAAGTAAGCAGCTTCTTAGCAAAGTGAAGGTGTTCTCCTGGAACATGTGTGTGTGGGGTCTACACACACACTACTCTCAGTGTGTGCTAATGCATTGTAGTAGAACCTTGGGGAAGAACTGGGCAAGGTGAACTGGGCGCCTGGTGTGTATATTGATTGGTAAGTGGGTGATTGGGACTGGGGAAGTGATTGGGTGCTATTACTGGCAGAAGAGAATGTGTGTGCTTGGCTGGAACTGTGATTGGTAGATTGTGTGTGTGTGTGTGTGTGTGTGTGTGTGTGTGTGTGTGTGTGTGTGTGTGTGTGTGTGCTTGGCTGGAGATGTGATTGGTGGAGAAGTGCGCGTGTGTTTGTGTGTGCTTGGCTGGAGCTAGAGCTGTGATTGGTGGATGAGTGTGTGTGTGTGTGTGTGTGTGTGTGTGTGTGTGTGTGTGTGTGTGTGTGTGTGTGTGTGTGCTTGGCTGGGTGCCAACCAGGGTGTGACACACCATCACCATCAGTTTTTTGCGAGGTGTAAATTTAGGTGGAGGGAACGCATACAAATTACATTACACTAACTGCAACATTACGGTAAACATCATATCATTCAATTAGTGTAACCACTTGGCTTTCATTATAAAACATTTGCAATTTATACAAAATCTATTGAGTTTTAATTATGCTTGTTACTGCAGAGTAACCGAAGTGTGCAATTATACAAGAAGTTTTTAAAGTAAAGTAATTTAGGAATTTAGCACTTGTATATTTATAAATATAGAGAAAGGTACCTGATTATTAAAGAGTGGGAATAAAAGTAGATAGATAGATAGATAGATAGATAGATAGATAGATAGATAGATAGATAGATAGATAGATAGATAGATAGATAGATAGATAGATAGATAGATAGATAGATAGATAGATAGATAGATAGATAGATAGATAGATAGATAGATAGAGTTACAAAGTGCTTAGAAAGCAGACATTGCTTGTACAGGATCCCTGAGTCCCTCTGGATATTTGGATTTGTCTGGGTTTGTGATGAGAAAGAAATTGGACAGATGGAACAGAGACGGAAAATAGATGGAACAGAGACGGAGCAGACATGGTTGCTTCAGGTTGATCAGGAATGACTATAGTGTGTGTTGAGAACAGCCAGCAGGCCTCAAACATGCAGAGGCCAATACTGGGCAGCTGAACCCAGCAAGTCAGAGGAGAGGACATCTGCAGACCTGCGCACACACAGACCTGCACATACAGACCTGTACACACAGACCTGCACACACACAGACCTGCGCTTAGACTCCAACAAATAAACAATTCCCTTTCAGACCACACAGGAAAAAGCTCAACACCTGGAGAGCTGAATGAAACCATATCAAGATGCGGGACCCCCCTACCCAGCACTCTGGATAAAAGCGCCCTATGCCCATGGGGATAAGGGGCCAGTTCTTTTGCGGGGTGGGGGGTGGGGGGTCTTTTAGCACCTAGCTGGCTCTGTGCATTAAGAAGAAAGCAGATCCACTTATTCATAACCCCAAACATGATCTCAGTTCCATAAACTGAACCATTATCATACAGGTGTGTTGGAGTACAGATGGCACAATGTAACCACAAACCATCATGAATATCAAACTACTACATTAATATGTATTATCAATGATTTTTATCACCTTATATGCAATATTGGATTAAACAGTCTACCAAATTGTTACGGTGTCATCAATAATTATTTTCATGAATTCCATGTCATTCAAATAAATATGAAATGCAGTTCAACAAAGTTGAATGAGAAAGAGTAAATAACTAGTATCACTGACCTGTTTGCCATGTAGATACGCCTGTCTCTGGCATATGATACCCTGAATGGCATACACTGCTGGTTGCCCTAATGTTTCACAAACCAAATAAAGGACTATTCAAAACATTTTATTACACAAATAGTCTGGTGACCAACATTATGACATTTATTGCTAATTGGCGTGCAAACAAAATGTTTTTTAGAGGCTGGAAATGTTAAGCTTACTTGTGCATTCAGGTATTTTTTTTGTTTCCCTTGAACAGTGTCATGCTTCACTTTAGATAGATCACACCAGTGGCAAGGTCTGTCTGCCATACACACTCAGTGCTGGTATGACTCCACCACAGGTCTGCAGTGTGTACCACACACACTCAGTGCTGGTGTGACTCCACCACAGGTTTGCAGTGTGTACCACACACACTCAGTGCTGGTGTGACTCCACCAGAATGGTTTTAGATTGTGAGACATTTTCTGTAGTGAAGCATAAATCCAACGTTTATCCCAGTAGTGCTGTGACTTTTTTTTTAGATGTTTTGTGTGATTTTAAATCTGATTGAGTAAACAAGTAAACAAGGCTGATGTCTAAGTGAGTGTACCCTGTGTGGGATGCCCCAGAACATGCTGTCACTCCTGATGCAGAAGAAAGGATCTGGAGGTTTCTCATCGAAAACAAAAGACCAAGTGCCATCTTTCTTAAGCATGCCCTCCCTGTCTGGCTGTCAAAACATGCTAATGTGGAGAAGTTTTGTGCTGAGACTGCAGGCTCCATAGCCACCAACCAACAGGAAACAGGACATGTCCAGTGCATGAGCCTGGCAGGAGACAGGACATGTCCCCGGTGTGTGAGCCTGACAGGACACAGGACACGTCCAGAGCGTAAGCCTGAGTTCCTGTTCCTATGTTACTATCACACATATATCACAGAAGACAATGAGTCAACTCCAGACTGTAGTCTAGCCTTCCAAGACTGCTGTCCCCTAAAAACGTCTGTCTGACTCCAACTTCACTCTGTCACCCCAGTGTCCATAACCTGCAGTTCAGGTTGTTCCTTGTAAAGCAACACATTTGGAGTAAAAGCCTGACAAATACACACCTGCCTCAAAAGCCACGCCTTCCTAGACCCAGGACAGCAGAGCATGGAAGACTATTGTTAGTGTAACAGTGAAATGGAGGGACATTATTAGTATAACAGTGTGAAATGGAGGGACATCATTAGTGTAACAGAATAAAATGGTTTTCCTGATTGTTTTAACATGTTTTCCTGAGGTTTGTAATTAAGGGTGGAGTTTACTTGTAATGTAAGTCACTTTGGATAAAAGTGTCAGCTACAGTGGTGTGAAAAAGTGTTTGCTCCCTTCCTGATATCTTGTTTTTTTTCCATGTTTGTCACACTTAAATGTTTCAGATCATCAAAACATTTAAATATTAGACAAAGATAACACAAGTAAACACAAAATGCAGTTTTTAAATAAAGGTTTTTATTATTAAGGGGAAAAAAATCAAAACCTACATGGCCCTGTGTGAAAAAGTGATTGCCCCCTAAACCTAATAACTAGTTGGGCCACCCTTAGCAGCAACAACTGCAATCAAGCGTTTGCGATAACTGGCAATGAGTCTTTTACAGCATTGTGGAGGAATTTTGGCACACTCACCTTTACAGAATTGTTGTAATTTGGCCACATTGGAGGGTTTGCAAGCATGAACTACTTTTTTAAGGTCATGCCACAGCATCTTAATTGGATTCAGGTCAGAACTTTGACTAGGCCACTCCAAAGTCTTCATTTTGTTTTTCTTAAGCCATTCAGAGGTGGACTTGCTGGTGTGTTTTGGATCATTATCCTGCTGCAGAACCCAAGAGCGCTTCAGCTTGAGGTCAAGAACAGATGGCCGGATATTCTCCTTCAGGATTTTTTGGTAGACAGTAGAATTCATGCTTCCATTTACCACAGCAAGTCTTCCAGGTCCTGAAGCAGTAAAACAGCCCCAGACCATCACACTACCACCACCATGTTTTACTGTTGGTATGATGTTCCTTTTCTGAAATGCTGTGTTACTTTTACACCAGATGTAATGGAACATACACCTTCCAAAAACTTTTGTCTCGTCATTCCACAGAGTATTTTCCCAAAAGTCTTGGGGATCATCAATATGTTTTCTGACAAAACTGAGACAAGCCTTTATGTTCTTTTTGCTCAGCAGTGGTTTTCATCTTGGAACTCTCCCATGCAGGCCATTTTTGCCCAGTCTCTTTCTTATGGTGGAGTCATGAACTCTGACCTTAACTGAGGCAAGTGAGGCCTGCAGTTCTTTGGATGTTGTTGTGGGGTCTTTTGTGACCTCTTGGATGAGTTGTCGCTGCGCTCTTGGGGTAATTTTGGTTGGCCGGCCACTCCTGGGAAGGTTCACCACTGTTCCATGTTTTGGCCATTTGTGGATAATAGCTCTTACTGTGGTTTTGTGGATTCAAAAAACTTTAGAAATGGCCTTATAACCTCTTTCAGACTGATAATCTCAATTATTTTTGTATCTTATTTGTTCTTGAACTATTTTTGGATTGCAGCATGCTGTCTCGCTTTTGAGGATCTTTTGGTCTACTTCACTTTCTCAGGGAGGTCCTATTTAAGTGATTTCTTGATTGAGAACAGGTGTGGCAGTAATCAGTCCTGGGTGTGGCTAGAGAAATTGAACTCAGCTTTCCAAAGATGTGATAAACCACAGTTACAGGTGACAGGTGACGTTGGTGTGGGAGCAGGTATTCACACATGTGAAACCTGTTTGTCACATTATAATTCAAAGTAAACTAGGTTTGTCTTCCACAATCCGTATACAGCTAGGGGGAGGTGTAGTCCTGCATTTTCAGTCCAGATTTTAATTTTTTAGGCAGATGTCATTTCACTGCCCTGTTAGCAATCCGTGGAGTCTCTCATTAATACCTTTTCACGGGGCTGTCATGAAGTCCTCCTTTGCTCATGATACGTTCCTCATTGGCTTGTATCTTGTTATCGTGTCTGTATTTCTTGAATTTCTTGCCTGTCTGTGCTGTTGATATCTGGATAAATGCGGTATGCCAATGCTCAACTTCTGTTACATCATCAAACATCTTTCTATTGTCAGCAATTCACTGACTTTTTTCATTTAAAATGAACCACATCACATTTGCTGCTTGAACTGAATTCAGCTCCTTCGTTCCTTAATTCAGCTTCCTTCATTTACTTTTTGAATTCAGTTTCCTTGAGCCATGTTTTGACCTTCAGCTCTACTAATACAGTCTATTGATCTGAAGTCTCTCTCAGCTCTGCAATGCGGGTCCATTCAAGCCTCAGACCAAAAGCGCAGATGATCCAGGGCTGATCAGTGGGCAAAGGCAGCATGAAGGCTCTTGTCAGCAGGGATGAAACACAGACATGAAGCTCCTTTTATTCCAGTCATTCAGTCAGATTCTCCTCCACTGGTTCAGCTGCTCCACACACCAACTTGGCTTTCAGAACCCTGTGAATGCACAGCAGTAAAATACATACATTCAAAAAAAATAAAAAATTTTCAGCAAATAAACATCAAGTGTGTGGAGGGGAAATGTTTCTAGGTTTGATAGCCAGTGTGCAGTTCAGAGACATTTGGATACTGAACCCTTGTGTTTCATAATGGCTTTGTCCTGATGAAAGCACAGGAGTGTCTGGAGTAACATCACACACAAGAAGTCTGACTCCCGACAGAAGAGTATTACATTAATGGCAGTGTAACGTTGCTGGCCCGAGTGCCGCAGGGCGCAGGGCAGGATGCACAGACTTCCTCCTTCATGCCAAACATTTATTAACACAAAACACATGAAACAGAGGCACTCACATACAGCGTTCACAATAAACCCAACCATACATTTAACTTTAAATGAAGACATATGCACATTTAACGGAAACTACACAAACCAACGTTACCACTACACAGATCTAATTAAACACTCATGGAGCGACAGTGACCAGCAATGGGACAGGGGTTTAAATAGACGCAAGACATTAACACTAAATCCTGTACACGTGTGTGCAATTCCGGGGGGATGTGTTTACAATACAAATAAACACAGTACATGTGGATCGCCCTGCATGCGACAGGCCTTACCACATGACTTACGGGGGAGGAGCAGTCCGTGACAGGCAGATATTGGGTCCAGTGTGTCCATTCAGGTCCGTTACATGAGGTATTTAATTCCCAGGTCACTATTGGGCATGAGCCACTCAGCCTGCCAGTGCAGCAGCTCAGACATCCAGGTCACGTCGTTTCTCGTGGTCCTTGTTAAAGTTTTAATGAAAGTCCTGTTTTCAGCCTCTGCAGTGCACAAGGCCATAGAGACCAATTTGTCTCCTGGGTTCAATCTTCAGCACAGTGAACAAATGAACATCTTTGGCTTGATTTGGCTCACGTTTCTCCACTACACTCTACTGTGCTGATTCCTTTGTTCATCACTGAGATCTTCTTTCACATCGCTGTCATTTTTATTTTCTATCATTTTCTTCAATCTTTGAAAGATGTTTGAACAACATTAATCATAAGACTTACAACATGGATTTGAGGAAGGCAATACAAACACGACTCCAACACGCCAGACCCAACTCATGGAGTCATTTCACATTACTCTTGAGCTATGTCAGGAGTGCTGGGAAACACTGTTCCAGGAGCAGTAGTGTTTCCCTGCTCTGAGACACCTCATTCAGCAGCTCACTATTAAGGCCTTCAAATAAGTGTGTCAGAGTTGGAAAAACCCTGTAATGTGCAGTGCAGGAGATCCCTGCAACCCAGAACCAGAGAATGATACAAATTCTCATTTTTAGAGAATGAATTTTAGAGTGTTTAATCCAGTCTATGGGAGGTTCTAGTGCAATAACAGGACTACACATGCTTTCCACAATAATGGCTCATTTTTAGAGAATGAATTCTAGAGTGTTTAATCCAGTCTGTGGGAGGTTCTAGTGCAGTAATAGGACTACGCATGCTTTCCACAATAATGGCTAATTTTTTATGCTTGTGTCTTTCCTTTTTATGTTGCATACGTCCACTGTCAGGGAGAATGCACTAACCATGGATTCGGTGCACATGCACAGCAGGTCTGGACATGCAGGTGCAGTCGTGTGACTCACCTCTGCACAGCGAAACAGAACTGTGTCTGGCCATGCTGGTCTTTGCCGTTTTACAGGTGACATCAGGTTCTGCTGGGTTAATGTGTGGCACTGTACAGATCACCAGCCAAACGCTGCTACTCCTGGCCTGACCTCACCTCTCCATCCCTGGAGAAAGATCTGCTCACACACCTACCATCACTGGCCTCCTTCCTTTGAAGTCACCTAAGTGAGATAGTTGCTTTTGTTTGACTTGCATTTCTGTCCACAGATCTGGTAGTCACTACAGCCCCACTCATGTTCAAACTCTTATGCTGAAATATTTAAAAAAGATGTAAGATGATATAGTCTGAATGGTGCAGGTGTTTGGTTCAGTCGATGGGGCATGTGTGGTGACTTGTTATAATTCTGACACATCTGTGACCTTCGTGATGTTGTCCTTCATGACGTGGTCCTGCATGATATGGTCACTACAAATCCCAAGGCATCCAGTGAAAGCGTTAAACTGTGTCTCGGACACTGCTGTTCTTCTCTGAAGGCACTGCTCCAGCTCCAGGCATAGATGCAGTTCTGCTTACACACCCTAAGCCCCATGGTATCTCTGGGTATCTCATTACACACCATGGCTCCCCTGGCCAGAACATTCAAACAAAGCTCAAATTAGTCTCTCATGCAGTTACACAGGAAAAAGATTCCTGTCTTACTCTCTGGGCAGACAAGTTCATAGTTTTCACAACCGCTGATGTGTTGGAACAAAGAGGAACCACGACAGTATATTGAATGAGACGGTACAGGGGTATCTCTCCAGAGGGAGTGCAGACTCAACCCCAGCTCCTGAGGAATGAGTCAAAAAATACAAGACTGCTAGTTTCTTTTTTTCTAGGATTTTTTTTCTTGCAAGCTAAGAGTTAAAGTGACCAATAACACAGATGTTAAACAGGTAACATACACTTTCTGCAGCTGCACTAATCCATGGAAATACAAAGTGAAACTTTATATTTAGAACTTAATATTTATTTATTTACCTCTTTTGGTGTGGGGGCTTATTTACTACAAATCAATAATAAACATATTCTGGAGAACAAATGGTCAGTTGTGTAGAACCATGAGTATGAGATAAGGGAGGGTGAGTTTAGAGATATTAGATAGTGTGACAGGTCGGGCAAAAACAGATGCTTGCAGATAGCAGGTTGGTTTAATCGTTGTTCACACTGGATTATTGCACAACCGCTGATGACAAAAGGGGAAAACGAAGGGGACAAAAAGACAATCCAAAATAACACTTTTTAGAGACTATTGGCAATACTTTGCAAAGACTTGGCGTTAGAATCAGTCTTATATAATCCAATAAATCAGGACATACAGGTGAGTTCAATATTCTGGTGACACTGATCTCATTGGATGCCTCCAATTAGTTGAGTCATTGACTGGGTAATGAATGGGTTGCTGGGTATTGTAGTCCATCAGGGGATTTGGCATTATGACAGTTCCATCCCTCAAAGAGTCCGGAATGGCCGAGGCACAAAGATGGCCGCGACGACCTCTTGTAGGCACAGTAAAGTCCGGCCTATTATGAGTTTCCACTGCAAGAACGTGGCAGGGACACCCGCAAGGACAAGGAGCAGGTTTTTCAGGGTTTCTAGAATGAAAGTCCGATAGTAGACTGGGATCCAATATATCATGAGGAACCCAGCTCTGCTCCTCAGGACTGAACTCCTGCCAGTCCACCAAGTATTATATCGAACCACCCCTCCTACTGGAATCCAGAATGTGGTGTACTGCATATATTGGAGTGCCGTCATAGTCTATGGGTTGCAGAGGGGTATTGTCCAGGGAGTCCTCATCCAAAAAACCTAAAACAGACTTGAGGAGAAAGACATGGAAGGACCTAGAAACACAGAAATGTGCAAGTAAGTTCAATTGATACATCACCTCGTTAAGCCATTTTCGGATCTCAAAGGGACCTATATACTTGGGACCCAGCTTGTGGCAGGAGCCTGGCTTACAGAAATCCCATGTGGAAAGCCAAACTCAGTCACCTGGTTGGTAGTTAGGGGTTGTCCCTCTGTGTCCGTCAGCCATTTCCTTGTAATGTCGTATCGCCTGTTTGATGTGTTGGTGAGTCTCCTCCCACACCTTCTCACTGCATCGCATCCAATCATCCATTGCTGGGATATCAGTAGTGACAGGAGTCCATGAAGCCATTGAAGGTTGATAGCCTAGAATACACTCAAATGGGGTTAATCTTGTGGACAAGCTAGTGAGTGAATTCTGCACCATCTCTGCCCAAGGTAAGAACTTGGACCAAACCAAAGGATTGTGCACACAAACATCTCAGAAATGGACTAAGCTCCTGATTAGAAAGTTTGCACTGTCCATTAGATTGCGGATGATACCCAGAAGTGAGGCTAATGTTACTCCAATGTATTCCAGAAACGCTGTCCAGACTCGAGAATTGTGGACCCCTATCTGATAATATATCCTTGGGAATGCCAAATACGCAGAATACCTGGGTGAATGTTTCAGCAGTCTAGAAGGCGGTGCATAGGCCCAGGATGGCAATGAATCTCACCCCTCATGAAAATCTATCAATGACAGTAAGTACTGTAGTGTTTTTTTTGGAACATAGATCTGTGATGAAATCCAGTGCAATGTGCGACCAAGGTCTTTCAGGCAAGTTAAGCGACACGAGTTCACATGGAGAGTTTTTGGTGTTTTGCTTTGACTACAGATGGAACAAGATGACATAACGGTGAACATCACTGGTCATATGCTCCCACCAGTACCAGTTATCCAGGAGCTGACGTCTATGTGTCTCTCCAGGATGACCTGTAGCAAGGGAGGAATGGGCCCATGCTAGTAAACGGTCTCAACAAGATTCAGGTATGTAGCGTTTGTCACTCAGACATTCTATAGGGATGACCATTACTTGTGAGACTTGGTCCATTTCCTCGTCAATCTCCCATCTGATGGGCATCAGCTAAACCCAGGTAGGTAATATGGTTTCTTTCTCCTCGGTTCTCTCCTCACTGTCCTCTTGATGGACCTGGGAGAGAGCTACTGCTTTAATATTGTGATTTCCTCGATGATACATGACTAAAATTAAATCTGGAAAAGAACAAGGACCAGTGGGCTTTGCGGGGGTTCAGTTTCCTAGCCGTACACATACTCCAAATTCCTATGATCTGTGATTACTAAAAAAAGGTGATTAGCCCCTTCCAACCAATGTCTCCATTCCTCCAAGGCCAACTTGATGGCCAACAGTTTGCACTCTCCAATGCCATAATTTTGTTCTGCGGGTGAAAATTTCCTTGAACAATATACCATGGGATGTAGTTTTTCCCCGTTATGTCATTGAGAAAGGAAAGTTCCAATACCAATGTTGAAAGCGTCAGCTTCTTCTATAAATGGAATGGTAGGGTCCAGGTGTCTCAGGATGGGAGCCATCGTGAAAGCCTCCTTTAATCTGTTGAAAGCACTCTCAGCCATTTGAGTCCAATTAAGGTGTTTAGAAGATCATTTGAGAAGAGCTGTGAGAGCCGCTATACTACTGAAATTTCTGATGAATCAATAAATTTGCAAAACCTAGGAAACTTTGGAGCCTTTTTGTTGGTAGTTGGTACAGGCCACTGCAGGATAGCATCCATTTTCTGGTCATCCATAGTCACTCCCCCATGACTTACTACATACCCCAGAAATGTAGTGGTTGTATGAAATTCACATTTCTCCCCTTTCACATACAATCCATTATCCAGGAGAATCTTCAATACAGTTCTAACATGTTGAATGTGTGTGAAGCTCGGGTGAATACATAAGGATATCATCTATATATGTGATAACATTCCTCCCTATGACTGCTTGAAGAACATCATTAATGAAAGCCTGGAACACCGATGGTGTGACGCTGAGACATTATGGCATCACCTTGTATTCATAGTGTCCTTTGGTGGTGACAAAGGCGGTCTTCCTCTCATTGCCCTTTTTGGATCCTTATAAGGTTATAAGTGCTACGAAGGTCTAATTTCGTGAAGAATTTTGCCTCCTGTAGCTGTTCCAGGGTGACGGATGAGCGGTAACAGGTAAGCATATTTTTTGAAGATCTGGTTTAGATTATGGTAATCGATGCAGGGACGAAGACCACTGTCCTTCTTTACAAAAAGAAACCTGATGCCAGAGGGGAAGTGGAGGACTGGATGAACCAGTGCCTCTTCTATATGCTGATCCATAGCCCTCTTCCTCTTGAGAGAGGGGGTAAATACATGCCTTGGGCAAGATGGCACCCTCCAGGAGTTCTATAGCACAATCGCAGGAATGGTGAGGGGGTAACTGGGTAGCTTTCTGTTTGTTAAAGACGCTGGCTAAGTCCTGGTATTCTTCAGGAAGGAAAAAATTATGCTCATAAGCAGGACTCTATAGTCGTGGAACAGAGTGCAAGTGTGGGTAAGGACAAAGAGGTTTTTTGACAATAATCCAACCACTATGCTGTCTCCCTCTGATGCCAGGTTATACTTGGATTATGCTGCTCCAGACAAGGAAGGCCTAGAATAACTGAGAAGGAGGATGCTGGTAGGACCAGGAATGAGATGAGTTCTGAGTGGAGTGCACTGGTGGTGAGTTTTATCAGTGTGGTACGGAGAGATATGGTCCCAGCTCCTACGGGTGATCCACCCAAAGTGGCCAATCGAAGGGGCTTGGGTAATGGTTCGACCGGGATGTGCAAGTCCTCTATGTGCAACACAAGCGTGAAGGAAGTTGCCCTCTGCCCCAAAATCCACTAGGGCTGTGAAAATAGATGAGGGAATTTGAGATCCAATACAAACTGGTAATGTAAGATTTTGCAACCATACTGAATCTGTGCAATGTCCCTACCTGGACTTGAGGAGTGGAAATCTTGTTCCCTCTCTGTTTACGAGAAACATTGTGACGTGGATCAGCAATTCATAATCAGGGATCGTCATCTCAAACCACAATACAGACCTTACTGGAACCGACACCTCCATTCCTCCTCAGATAAGTGAGAGGAATCACATTGCATGTACTCCACTACGGGTTCTCGTCCAAGTTCATATTGCGGACTGGGGTGGGGTAGGCGGAGTGAGAATTACCGGCTATCCCTGGTCTCCGTTCTTGAAGATAATTATCCAGGCATATAGCTAGAGCCATAAGTTGATCTAACTTGAACTCATCATCCTGGCATGCCAGCTCATGCAATACATCAGAATTCAGGCAATTTCTAAACTGTACAATCAATGCGGCCTCGTTCCATCCACTACCCGCAGCAATGGTGCCGAACTCGCAAACATAATCTGCTACCGTCTGGTTGCCTTGTTGCAATTTTATGAGTAATTCTCCACTTGCTCTCCCTTCATGGGGGTGGTGGAAAGTGCTCTAAACAGAGCGACAATTTCCTCATACATGGAGTGTTGTATACTATCTCAAATGGCAGCAGCCCAATCTAGTGCTTTATCTGAAAAAAAGCAAGGTAAGGAATGTAATTCTCTTGGCTAGAGCAGGGGCGACTACTATTGAAGTATATGGAACATTGTAATATAAAACTTCGACACTTCTCAGGGGATCCGTCATATTTCTCAGGTTTACTTACTGGACAGGTGAGTTGAGCACTAGTAACAGGGGTAGATGAGACAGGTGTGGGGTTGAACTGGGTCGAAGGAGCTGACATTTGTAGCCTCGACGTAAGTTCTCTAAGACAATGATTTAGCTCGGACAGGTGTGTTTGTTGGTCCGCCTGTTTCGCGATCATGTCTATAGATCGCGTGAATACCTCTAGCACCTGCTGGTGCTGATTGTGTAGTTGGCCATGGCTGGTAAGGGCTTCCTTAATAGCTTCTGAATCCACCGTCTGCATGGGGGCAAAGTATTGTCGGGCAAAAACAGACGCTTGCGGATAGCAGGTTGGTTTAATCGTTGTTTAGCAGTTGTGCAATAACGCAGTGTGATGACAAAAGGGGAAGATGAAGGGATCATCCAAATCACAGAGATCTTAACAGTCCGTCAGAAACCAGAAGATCAATCACCATATAACCAGGCAGACAATCTAAATGGGGCAGGCAAAATACAACAACGAAGAATACTAAGAAAAGGTACAGTACACAAAAAGACAATCCAAAATAACACTCTATGTTTTTAGAGACTATTGGCAATACTTCGCAAAGACTTGGCCTTAGAAACAGTCTTATATAATCCAATAATCAGGACATACAGGTGAGTTCAATATTCTGGTGACACTGATTTTATTGGATGCCTCTGATTGGTTGAGTCGTTGACTGGGTGACAAAAAGGTTGCTGGGTATTGTAGTCTGTCAGGGGATTTGGCGTTTTGACAGATAGGGAGGGTGAGTTTAGAGATATTAGATAGGTAGGATCAGTTAAGTGATATTGGATAGGGAGGGTGAGTTTAGAAATGTGCTTTAGAAGACTACAGCTCACTTCTCAAAATAAATTGTATTAGATATCAGATTAGATTTTCTTCTCTCTGTAGAGTTAAATCATGGCGTTGAGCATCTGAAGACAAAATGTCACGGTCTCCTCCTCTACCCTTCTGTCCATATGGTCAGATCCACCCTTGTCAGCAGTGTTCCCCACTTCACCTGTGTCTCGTTTTTTCTTAAACCTTTGTGTGTCGAGGTCAGTCTTCATCTGGCTGTGTTGATTCTAAATGCTTTCAGTTTTCTTTAAACATGTTGTTGGACTCACGCCTGCTTTCTGCATCCAGCCTGTTTTTGCACCTACACACCATGCAAACGTCACAAATGCCACTGAAATAATGGTTTGAAATATCATTCATTGCTCCTCAGCCGTGTTAAAGTATCCTAAAAATAATATTTTTACCAGTGGAATATCTTCAATCAACAACAGAGATTCTGCCCCATTGCTAACCTGTTTGTTAAAAAAAGGAAAACAACAACAACAACAAGAACATCATCATCAACAACAAGAATAACATCAACAACAACCCCTCTCCAGTGATCCAAACTTCCAAACTAGCAGTTTTTGTAAAAAGAACACCCAAAACAAACAAACAACACATTACATGGTGTCCATTTCCGGAAAGGTTGCCGTGGGATATTGGTGGCTTTGACAACCTACACGACTCAGACTTTTTCTGGAGGGATCAGAATGTCATGTAGAGGAGATAAGGAAAGGAAGTCATGCACGTCCTGTCACCTGTTGGTGTCACCTGCTCCTATTGGAGCTCCTCCAACCTGCTGCAGCTCCAACTGACAATTTACAATGTAAATGACCCCCCCCCCCCCACAACCTGGTCTGCTATCTTATTGCTCATGCATTTATTGTAAAATTAGCAATAATGCCAAGACAAAAACTTCATAAAAGGATGCAATACTGATGATGAGAATGCTAATTACAACCCATCCATTTGCACTGGTGTAAAAATTGTGTGAAGTGATGTCAAAGTGGTAAAAGGCAAACACAGTGAGAGATAAGAAGTGTGTGTTAGCTTTGAAGGCGGCAGCATTACAGCTGCACACCTCTAGTCCGGAGTAAATGTGGATGAAAGGAGGAACACGATACCTGAAGTGCACTGAAGATGTTGCGGAACAATCTGCACTTTGGGGAAAGTTACAAAACTGTAGAAAGCATGACTAACATCTAAACACACCACATTGTTCCTATTTTCACAGTTACACATACCGAGTTAAATTAACCTCCTTTTAACTTTTCCAACAGTACATTTTTTTTTATCTTGCTTTATCATTTTCTTTCTATCTGTGTTTCTGTCTTCCTCATTCTTTTTGCTCATGCCAGCAGCTCTGGACCTAAATGGGCGATAGATATGGATATGTTTGCAAACCTCTGACACACCTCCCTGATACACCCCGTACTCGAGTGTCTGAGGTGTTTCAGTTGTGTAGGCTGTGTGGGTGAGGGATCATCATGACACAGAGATGAAGTCATATACAGATGAATATGAGAAAACCATGTTGTCAGAAAAGACATTATTTGAATTAACAGACAAAATAAGTTGTCTGTTGACAATGAGGCAAACGGTTTATTTGCTTGTTTGTTTGTTTGTTTGTGCATCATGTGTGCTCTTGAGGTGCCGGAGACTCTGTTCTACACACATGACATATACTGACTAAATAATGCCCCTTCTGAAGAGGGTCTAAACTTGTTTGGGTGTCAGGGAATCATGGGAGTGGCATGAACCTCCTTCAGCTGAGTGGAAATCTTGTTGCTGGGCAACGTCCAGGATAGCAGAGGAATCAATGGTGCTTTGTTGAAGAATGAATGGATATTTTCATTGTGATATTTTAATTGTGAGTTTGGCTATAGTACTATTTATTGTGAGTTTGGCTATAGTACTATTTATTGTGAGTTTGGCTATAGTACTATTTATTATGAGTTTGGCTATAGTACAATTTATTGTGAGTTTGGCTATAGTACTATTTATTATGAGTTTGGCTACTATGATATTTGCTGTATGGCCACGTCTCCGCCCTGCGTGCAACGCTCACCAAACTTCTTGTGTTCTGCTCCAATGTTTCAGTACTGTGAGATACACCACATGGTCTGAGTTCATGTATGCTCATATAACTAGTACTTCATTAATACAAACAGATAGTTGTAGATATTTTACGTCTTCATGGAGATTGCTTTGAGTCACAGTTTAGATAGCGAAAGGTTTTGGTTTCATTGTTTGGCAATGCGTATCGATTTATTTCCTTTTTTGATTATTTCCTTTGTTGAAAAACTGGTTCTAAAAAAACATGCACACATGGAATTTTATTAATGATTTATTTAAAGAAAAACATCCAGAATATGTCCTGGTTTGTGTCGAGTGTTAGCACTGACCTTTCTACAGTTTCCTCATTGTGCTCAAGTCCTGCTTGACTTCTGGTTTAGCAGGAAGAGGTCAGGCAGTGGTGTGTCTCTTCCTTAAATCCTTCATCTCAGGGTTTTAGGGGCAAGATGAGGACTTGTAAATATTTTAACCCCCAATTTGTACTTCAGATTTTTTAAAGAAAAAAACACTGGCATCTGAGACTGACGGGTCCTTATCTGTGCCCCGGGACTCACTGGTACGGAATACTACTAGCCTGGGTATTGACTTATTTCATTTATTGTAATAGAAGTAAACAATGCGGCCTGTAGTTTATTTGCCAGTTATGAACTTTGCTGTTTCCTTAGCAGCACACAGGGTGTGTCTGTACTTTATAAAGGGCAAGGACACCGCAGTCTGTCAGCGTCTGTTCAGACGACAGTAGACGACGGTGTCCCTCAGCGCGGTTCTAGATGTAGCTACATGGGTTAAGACAGAACATCAAAGTCCTGGACATCTTTCACCCATAAGCCCCCGTTAACACATTGTTTGGTGAGACAGCTGCAAAATATGACAAACTAACTTCATTGATAACGTGTGTGCAGAGGGCAGTGTGTTTAATGAGTTTCTCTCCAGCAATGCAGTGAGAGAATGATATCCAGTTATTGCCTGTGTAATGAGTTTTATCAGGCATGCACAGATCACACAGGTTTAAACAGTTTGTATGTACTTTAACGAAGCAAGTAAGTCTCGGGCAAAAGAGGACAACCAAATCTAGGCTGAGACTCAGTACCAGAACATCTCGCACTTCTGAGACAGAGACTACATGCAGGATGGGGCTAACGTGATAAAGATAAGAGCTGTCATGTGTGAAGAACATGCAGACAAGAAGAAAAGGAAGCAAACAAGACTCCAACTGAAGCGCTTAATACAAATAACGAAACCAAAAACAGAACATAAACGTGCCCCAACTACAGTCTACGTGCTCGACTGTCGCGAGTGCTGGTTGCTATCAGCATGGTAACGTAGTAGCACCACAAACACAGCACGCGCTGCACCAAGCTCGGCATTGATTGGTCTGTCCTGTGACAAGTGGTTAGATCAGGCACAGTGCGAATATTTTGTTATACAGTTTTATTTGCCAGATACTCTTGTGTCCTGCAGACTTTTGTATGCTTTGGTCATCGATTCTACCTGAAGAGTGGGGAGAACTGTCATCGATCGCAAGTACATCCATAGGTCGATAACAGCCAGAGGTAAAGTGATCTCTGACAACTCTGAACTTTAACTCTCCAAAGCCTGTTATACAATAACACATAAGACCATAGTAGTCAGAATGCAACATATAATACTTTACACAGTGAACTATTAATTAATTTCAACAACAAAGACCCCAAAGTGTTTAATACTGAATCCATGTTAATGAACGTGGTCAGTGTGACATGATGCGTGTCACTGGGTCCATAGTTTCAGTGTAACATTTCCAGTCTCTCTTGTATGAGTTTTGAGACTGTGGAGTTCAGGAGAGACTGTGGAGTACAGAAGAGACTGGAGTTCAGGAGAGACTGTGGAGTTCAGGAGAGACTGTGGAGTTCAGGAGAGACTGTGGAGTTTAGGTAAGACTGTGGAGTTCAGGAGAGACTGGTGTTCAGGAGAGATGTGTCAGCACTCAGAAATTAGAAGAAGCAAAAGGCCCAGAAGTGGCTGTACATTAAGGCAGTGACAGAGACACGTCTGTACAAGTCTCTTCCTTCAGTGTTCAGTCAACATTTGACTCTGCAGAATTCTGTGGTAGTGTAATTATCTGCAGACCCACGTCCCATCCCCTTATTAGTGCTGTTGATTTGATACCTCCATCGCGCTGCCCATTCAGCCAATTAGAGCCATGTGCTGGGTTGCCACGAGGATCCAGGCTAATGAGGACCACAGGACAGACCTGTGTCCATTACAGCTGTGGAGTCCTGTGGACTTTCTCTCCTTACTGCATTATCCACTGACCTTTTCAAACGGAACCATCAAAGGAACAGTCCAGCAGTGCAAACCCAATCTAAAAATAAAACCACCACAGATGAGTCTAGCCAGCCTTCAGCTTCATAGCTACACAAGCAAGTCGTAATGATAGCAGGTCGAGGAACCGTCTCCGTACTAACATGTACCGGGGGACGTTCACTTCTGTCAGGAGGTCAGACTCCAAAAACGATACCCTTCCATTCTCTGCTATGGCACTTTTTGCAGACAATAAATGTTTTTTCCTAAGGCCAATAGGCTCAGCTGGCCAAACACACATCACATTAAGGGAATATTCTAGATGTATTTGCACAGTAAGACTGTTCTGTTCTTTTTTTTTTTTACTCCTAAAGCAGTTTGAGTTTGATGTGGAGTAATTACTGTGATTAAATCAGTAACTCAACTGAAATCAAACCAAGGATGAAAATAAGAAAAGGAACCAAAAACAAATCACAAGTATAATTTACATGCACATGGACAGACAGTTAGACTCACTATCACAGAGCCGGAGTTGGTCTGGAGAGCCATACATTTGACTATGTCCAGGAACAAAACCCTCGGTCTGGGGCTAGTGGTGTCCTGAGGGGAGCCTCCATCTCGGTCTGTGACATACATCATGCCTAATAACACTCACATCATGGAAACAAAAATTATGAACTAATTACGCTGGTCACAAATGATTTTGTTTCCTTCAGCAAACACCTGTTTATTATGCATTTCTGCCTCCTGAATCCAAATATGTTTTCAGAATGACTCTACCACCCATGTATTTGTTTTGTTCCCGTATACTCACAGGTCATTATGTAGAGTAAGTAAAGCAGTACCTAGAAACATGGAACCTGCCTGTGTTGGCAGACTACAGCGGGACACTGTAGAGGGAAATTCCTGAGAATACAGACAAAACACACACACTCTACATTTTAGAAGTAGGTTTGTGCATATTTTAAGTGTTATAACAGTCTTATTTATGAAACAGAAATATATACTTCATGTAAAACTTCATACATGATAGTACCATAGGTACATTGATAGGTCCATCTGTTGTGTTAAAGGAACACAGCCAGTGTAATGTGTTGTAGTAGTAAAGGAACACAGCCAGTGTAATGTGTGGTAATAGTAAAGGAACACAGCCAGTGTAATGTGTTATAGTAGTAAAGGAACACAGCCAGTGTAAGTTGTTATAGTAGTAAAGGAACACAGCCAGTGTAATGTGTTGTAATAGTAAAGGAACACAGCCAATGTAATGTGTTATAGTAGTAAAGGAACACAGCCAGTGTAATGTGTGGTAATAGTAAAGGAACACAGCCAGTATAATGTGTTGTAGTAGTAAAGGAACACAGCCAGTGTAATGTGTGGTAATAGTAAAGGAACACAGCCAGTGTAATGTGTTATAGTAGTAAAGGAACACAGCCAGTGTAATGTGTTGTAGTAGTAAAGGAACACAGCCAGTGTAATGTGTTGTAGTAGTAAAGGAACACAGCCAATGTAATGTGTTGTAGTAGTAAAGGAACACAGCCAGTGTAATGTGTTGTAGTAGTAAAGGAACACAGCCAGTGTAATGTGTTGTAGTAGTAAAGGAACACAGCCAGTGTAATGTGTTGTAGTAGTAAAGGAACACAGCCAGTGTAATGTGTTGTAGTAGTAAAGGAACACAGCCAGTGTAATGTGTTGTAGTAGTAAAGGAACACAGCCAGTGTAATGTGTTGTAGTAGTAAAGGAACACAGCCAGTGTAATGTGTTGTAGTAGTAAAGGAACACAGCCAGTGTAATGTGTTGTAGTAGTAAAGGAACACAGCCAGTGTAATGTGTTGTAGTAGTAAAGGAACACAGCCAGTGTAATGTGTTGTAGTAGTAAAGGAACACAGCCAGTGTAATGTGTTGTAGTAGTAAAGGAACACAGCCAGTGTAATGTGTTGTAGTGATCTCTTTTCCGTCTCTTGATGGACTGAGATGTCTCTCTTTGTATCTTTGTCAGCTCCAGTTTTCTGCTCCAGACTTGTGGGAAAGGTTACACACTGGGTCAACATGTGCTGGCTGTCAGACATTTCTCACATTTGTAACAGCATGTTGACTGCTGAGACATCATACAAGCAAGGTTCAGTTTTGCGGCGGGCTATTTGTCTGGTGTGTTGACACCTGCTGTGTGCCCTGACCATGATGAGTCCACTGGCACAGGCTTGGTTAAACAGCTAGGACCGTTCAAACACCTCGGGGTGGTTTACTTTGATTTAGGAAATAATGGAAAAATAAATGGAAAAAACCTGAAAGATTCATCGGTGTAAACTGCAGCTAATAATATTAGTTATATGTATTATTGAAAATACTACTGTATTATAGCCTAATGTAATATATAATTTAACTTACATTTTAATATTATATGACTCATAATATTAAAAAAAACCATATTTCACCAGTTAAAGCTGTTTGAAGCTTCCCTACTTTTCTACTAATGCCAGCTAGCAGGGGAGCGTGTGGAGTCTTGTGTTCGTCTGCCCCACCACTGCTGTGTGTGTGTGTGTGTGTGTATGTGTGTGTGTGTACAATGTCAGTGTGGTGTGATGATAAGTGTGGTCCCATCACACTGGTCCCTTCACATTCTGGAAACACATTCCCAAAAGGAACGAGGGTGAGGGTGGAGGAGAGGGTGGAGCTGGTGTACTGGAGTTAGGTTTGGAGTTTTGGGTGGAGATTTTGCTCTCTCTCTCTCTCTCTCTCTCTCTCTCTCTCTCTCTCTCTCTCTCTCTCTGTCTGTCTCTTTCTCTCTGTTTTCTTCTTCTCTGTCTATATCTATCCATCAGGTTCCATTCAGGTAGTATTTCGTATGCTGCATTTTATAATGTGATTTGCTTTATTTCAGTCTTTCTAATCTCTAACACATCACACATCTCTAACTGAAATCTGTAACATCACTTTAAATTATGCTAATAAATCCTGTAACCTTAAACTCATGTGAAGCTCTTCAGATAACGTCACATAATGTAAATGCTTAAGTACTTACTAACTATAGGGAAAAACCTGCCGTAGTTCTAGAGATTACTGGCAACAGTTCCCTGTTTCCTAGATGAACCCATAAATGATCCAACCCCAGCTCTGATAAAGCTGTGTTAGCATTAAGGAACTGGATAACACTGCTTAGGCATATTCTCATGTCTCACCCTGGGGACTGTGTGATAGAATTTGCTCTAACACATTTGAAAATTTAACTTGAAGTCCGATCAGTTTGCTCAGTATTACACACATTAAACCTTTGCCCGCACATATTTCCACCATTGGTTGTAGATAAGCAGGACAGGAGTAAGTAAACAGAATAACAATACGTCCCCTAAAATACGACAAGATTAAAACAGGAGGAAAGCTAGCATTATTCATTTGGTTTGCAGATACGTATTTATTCCAGTGTGAGGGGAGATTTTGCACAGATACTGAGATTCTGAAAGGCTTTGGAGGTTGTAGTGCTAATTAGTAATCATATGGATAAACACAGAAGATGCTGTGGTTAAGAATGCCTGCCCCACGTCAGGATGGAGGAGGCGTCCTACCAACTAGCTGCATGTATGGACACCACAGTGCCTCAGACTTTCAGAGACATAAAAACACAGAGCAGGGAGCCACACAGTGAAAGCGCCAGTCCTGTTAACACACTGCAGTAGACATGTTCACCATCTCTGATCTGACTCTTTACATACAGGGTAATTAAAACTGCCATGAAAGAACAAAAGCCATTTATGTTTCAAAGGACTTTAATGAAATGTTTGAGTCAAAGCTCTTTTGATAGCAGGACTCGAGCTCTAAGGAGACCGAACCCAAACCTGAGCATTAAAAGAACAACAGTGTGTAACACGTTTACAACAGCAGAGAGACACAGCCCGTGGACAGAACAGAGAGACGCTTCCTGTGGACAGAGCAGAGAGACGCTTCCTGTGGACAGAGCAGAGAGACGCTTCCTGTGGACAGAGCAGAGAGACGCTTCCTGTGGACAGAGCAGAGAGACGCTTCCTGTGGACAGAACAGAGATACACTTCCTGTGGACAGAGCAGAGAGACGCTTCCTGTGGACAGAGCAGAGAGACGCTTCCTGTGGACAGAGCAGAGAGACGTCACACCTGATACGACCAATGATACAAGACTCTAGTAAACCTAAATCACACGGTGTGTAAATCTGTCAAACGTTTACTGTAAACAGTGCACAGTACATGTGATTTTTTAAGACTGTTTACACCCTGTAATGATGAAAGCAAGTTTGTACTAGACATCAAAAAAAAAAAAAGATGGAAAAAAACCCGCCAAAATACAAGTACAATAAATCATAGGTGTTACGAATCTACAAATGCGTATAATTATGTCATTTAAATCACAGCAGTGATTAGTTTGACATTTAAGATTTTTATGGTCTCAACTAATGTGTTAAAAAAAATCATATTTTAACTGTCAGTTTGTAAAACATATGAAAGGAGATCTAGGGTTATTCTGAGGAAGACAATATCGCAGGTAAATATTTTTAACAATAAATAAAATTAAACTCTCTGGGTATTTGTCACAATACAGCCCCTCCTTGTGCGTGTGTGTGTGTTCATTTGTAGGACCCCCCCCGTGTGTCACACCTGTTTCTCATTCTCTATCATTGCCATGTATTTAGATCTCGAAGGATTTAGTATTTAGATCTCGTTAGTTGTTGTCAGTGTTTAACCCATGATAGCCTGTGAGCTACATCGTCTTGGTTGTGTTAATAAACATATTTTTCTGCTCTGCCTCCTCAGCGTTACAGTATTACTGTCAAATGAACAGTCAATTTTTCTCAGAGAAGCTGAAATTATTTTTATTATGCCTTTTAAGCAAACAGTTGGAAAATAAAAAAGTTACCTTTTGTCTTTTCAGATATATTTTTTTCTTGTCTAATCTTAAAGTAAAATTCAGAAAAAGCAAGATGACCTCAAACTTATTACATTGTAAACCCAAATATTCCACAAACACGGAAACTACATTTTTAATTTAAACTAATTAACACATTTATTCAAATGTGTAAATAAGACGGCCCAAGTGCCGCATTGCAAGGAGCAGGACGTGCGAACACGCACACGCACACGCACACACACACGCACACGCACACACACACGCACACACACACACACACACACACACACACACACACACAGGGGTTTAAATACGTACATAAATTAAACAGTAAACCGGGTGTAGGTGTGTGCTAAAAGGGAGCAAACATGTCACAAACATGACACAATGAACAGTGAACTCCCACTGCACGTGATGGCCGTGCGCTGCTTTTGGAAAATTCTGGAGGTTGGCAGTGTTACTCTAGTAATACTGTAGTCCAGTCGGTAAATATTACTTTCTGTCATGGTGTTGTGTAGAGGAACCTCACCAGAGGACCACTAGCTTGTTCTGTTGAAAACTGTATTATTTTTGGAGAGTGTTTCAGTGAGCCATGTGGAGAGGAAGTCCAGAAACACCCACAAAAGGCTCTGAAAGTCAAGTGACTCCAGTAAAATGACTGACTCAAATAGTCACAAGCAATTAGTTTCAGCATAATGGTTATTATTTTCATTACCCACAATCTTCCCATCCCCCACGTTCCAGTCCCACTATAACTACTGCAGATGATCAGAATTCATAGTCCTGTCTAGAGGTTCACCATACATACACAATATCCATCTTGTCCTCCCTCATCTGTAAGCTGTGCTGTAGCCATGTTGTGGTCTTTGCAGTTTAGTGGAGAGCATCTTTCCTTTGGATCTGATTTGAGGCTTTTTCCTGGTATCATTTAGCTCATTTAGCTGACACTTTTATCCAAAGCAACTCACAATTATGACTGAGTCCAACCTGAGCAATTGAGGATTAAGGGTCTTGCTCAGGGTCCCAACAGTGGTAACTTGGCAGTGGTGGGACCCAAATAGTAACCTTCTCAGTACAAGTCAAGTACCTTCACCACTGAACTACCACTGCCCTACTGCCCTGATTAGAACCATACTGCCAGTGTAATCATTTATTTCATGACCAGTAGGGATGTTGAACTTTCACTGAGTAACTTCAGCAGTCACTGCTTCAGTAAACTGTGAGCTGACAGGCTCTGTTGGTCATTCCTCTCTTGTTAGCATACTGCGGTTGGGTGTGAAGTGTTCTAAACATGGGAGGGATGTGGTTAATTAAGATCTCAGTATGAATCATGCTGTTTCAATATTACATGTGACACACATGGTGTTGGATAGAAGGTATAAAGTTTTTATATCAAAAGTATCTAACCAAGACTCAGGACAAAAGAAAACAGAAAAACAAAACAAAACAAAAGCCCAGACAGATAAGAGAAACAAATCTGTCCTCCTAGCTTTGTCCCCTTCTGTCCCTGCATCTGCAGTCTGTGCAGTTATTATTCACTCCAAGTGACAAATTGAAATGGCTGCAGTCCAGACTGGACATGTGGTTTAATTGGTTTCATGCCCCAATTCACCCCCCCCCCCCCCCGTCTGATGCCCACCCCCAACCCCCACCCCCCATGTTCATGCCCCCGCCTCACTTCACGTACAACACCCCCCCATCCTCTTTGGCTCACACCGCCACCCCCCACTTTACCCCCCCCCCCGCTCACGTCCACCCCCTCACTTCACCCCCCCTCCACAAGGGTCAATCCTTTCAGTTCCCTGATGCTTAACATCACTCAGGACAGCTTGTCCAAAGTCCCGAGATTTTACTGAAAAGACCTTAAGGGGAATTCCTCCAAACTCCCAGCATGAGGTAGAGAGTTCAGAAAGGAAAACTCATGCTCAGGTTTTTGTTCCAGCCAGTTGGATTTACTAATTAGCTTAAGCCCTCAGGTAGAACTAATTAGTGAAATCAAGTGAGCGATACAGAATCACAGCAGACCCTTTTCACACACTTATAGATAATACACATAAATCTATTAATTAGTATTTTTGTGGCAAAACCCACCCCATGGTTGTCTGCTTTTAAAAGAAAACAAAAACAAAAACAAAAACAAAGTGTGATATCCCATCCGTGGGGGTCTGCAGCGCCCTGCAGGTTTACTGCAGGAGAGATTTAGCCAGCATGTATCACCACCCATCTGCTTAACTACGGTCCAATCATGGCTATCTGACCTTTGCCCTTTGACACTGTTGGGCAGTCCTCATTTCTTAGTCTTTCCCAGTACACCTGAAGGGTCAGTTAAGGTTTATGTGGTTTGTTTTGCAGACTCTCATATCCAGAGCAACTTACGTATCTTTATCTGTATGCCAGAATATGTGTGCTCTGGGACCTGAACCTGTGACCCTGCTCTACACAACACGACTCCTAGGATACAGACACAAACAGCTGTTTGGAGCTACATCTTTATTTTTGGTCGACTCATACGAGGTTTCTACCAACAGTCCTCTTTTCGTAAACAGACCCACACAAGGGTCGGACACAGTCCAGACAGTTGGAGCCCAACAGTAAAGACTGCAGTCATTCTTCAGATATAAAAATGGCTGACACAGTATTTACAGTGATATTACAGCAGATTTCACAACAAATTATGGCTTAACCAAGCAGGGAAAATGTATATCTCCAGGCTTCATGCATGGGGAGTTCAGCGGAAGAAACTGGACTAGTCCAGCAAAGGTAAAAAATCAAACTTCAACACTAAGCCATGATTCCACCTGGCATAATATTGTTTGTCTTCTGCACCAAACGTAATTAAAGCCTGTCTGACAGAAGTGAGCGTGTCACATACACTTTATTCCAGAATATGTCAGAAGACATGAAGAAAAACCCACTTTTTTCCCATTTGAATTGTGCAGCTGAAAGGAGAGTTGGTTTGTTTTCTGAGTGCACATCCAACCTCCAGCCAGTGTATGAGCTCAAACAAACACATTGGCTTCTAGAAACAGAGAAAGAAGCTGGAGGAACAGGGAGCTAAATGTGAAACTCCACAGACAGTGGCACCAAAGGTAAGAACACCAGGAGAAAATCCAGTCTGATTAGAGCCTGAACTACATACTCATTAACAGAAGTGTTACGGCTGCTTCCTGAAACTGCTGAAAACAGAAAAAAGTGTGAAACTGCTAACTACCTTACACAGAATCCTGCCTCATCGCAAGGAGAGAGAGAAATAAGTGAGAGAGAGAGAGAGAGAAAGAGGCAGAATGAGAGGAAGAGAGAGAGAGACACCCTGACGTAAATGTAAACATACACTGAAGTCTGATGTCAGGTATCAGCTGTAATAAACTGTAATAAACCAACAGCTTTTCCCAGTTTTTTGTGAAGCTGACGTAACAGTCCTGGCGTCTTTGTCAACTGACACAGATTTTGTTGAACCTAAGATTGTTATGAAACTCTCTTGAATGGCATCGCGAGTTATAACAAATAATTATGTATGTTTGAGTGACATTAGTGCTGATGTAAAAACTTCATGTTGGGCCATTTTTAACATTCTAAACTGTATTTCTCCGGGAGCGTTGTATTTCTCCGTGTTGTATTTCTCTATGAGTGTTATATTTCTCCGGGAGTGTTGTATTTCTCCGGGAGTGTTGTATTTCTCTGTGAGTGTTGTATTTCTCTGGTTCCCAGAAGACAGTCCTGTTTTCTTCATCTTCTTTTAGCACTCTGTACTTCGGACATTCACATGGCAGGTGAGGTCAGTCAGAAACCCGAGCAAAGGTGTGCAGTTCCTCCAGCACTACGTGTCAATCACACAGTCCTGAAAACTCCTCCATAACACCATTGTGTAGTAAAAGCTTTAAGCCTAAATGTCTGTGAGAGAGTTATGAATGCTTTTCTGATCTCAGGTGAGTCCAGTGGCGTTGCTGTGGCATAATTCCACTGTATAACAGACGTTTTCAGTGTTGCCACTGTACTGCTTCTTCTGAAGAGCTCATGTTTGTTCAATTGTCAGCTGACCTCACACGGGAAGCTACGCAAAAGATGTCACTCTGACATACCAGATATGTGAGGAGCTGCATTCATGTGCTGTGTGATTTTGACCAGAAAAGTGTCATAACAACCTTATGTCAATAAAAGAAACTTAACATTCATTTTGTCAACTCGGCATTAAAAGATGGATACGCAGCCATTTTGAAAGCAGACATCCACTGCTGTTCGCCGTAAGAAATGTTTACGTGTCATTGCCATGAAGGACTTGTGCAGGTGACATTAAGCTTTCCGAACAAGACTCTGCAGTAAATTGATATTCACACTCTTGCTTACTTGATGTCTTGATGTTACTCCCCTGAAGGTGCCGCAGTGGTGCCCTGATTTATTAACCGTGTTCTTGACATTTCTTCATCTCGTTTTAAGTCCTAGTTTAAATTACACAAGTAGCAGCAGAAATGAGGAAAAGAACGTAATGGGGACAACATTCAGAGACGCACCTGAAGAAGAATGGCCTCACGTTGGCTGCCACAGTGGCGTCTCGTTCTCTGGAGCGCCCTCTGCTGCTCCACTGTTCCAGGAGCCCGAGCCTGCACTTTCCCTGCACGTCGCAGAACAGGACTGCTTATTCATGCTGTACCACCTGACCTTTTCCTGACCAGTAGACCAACACATTTATTAGCACTGTTGGCCAAATGTCAAGACAAATATAATATCATTTTTCTCAGTCCTGCAAGATGCAGAATAATTACAGAATAACGGCGAAGCCTCAGAGGGAAACGATGGAAAATTAGGAAAACACCCTGATTTCATTCCTGGAAGTGGATATTTCTTCAAATGAAATGGATTTTTCTTTCATTTGTGAAGATGCAATACACACATACACACACATGCTCGCGCGCACACACACACACACACACACACACAAACACACACACACACACACACACACACACACACGCACGCATGCATGCACACCAGAGATGCAAAGAACTCTGCTACATCTCTCAGTAAGTCACAGAGCAACTGCCTTGGAACAAACCGAAGGAAGCCTCTGTGTTTGTCCATATCAGCGCTGTTGTTTAGTCTAGATTGTCGGGACCGTGTTCAGTATATAGAGAAGTAACCCTCTCTTTCTTCACATCAGTGTTCATTTGAGAAGCTCAGCTAATGTACTGAAAACATGTTTCCATTATACATATCCATTCATGACACAAAACCCACACATACTTTCACCATTACCTTTTGCCATCATGTGCAAAGCAGATGACCGGCAATACTCTCAAGGGATTCTGGCATTCATTTTTATTTTAGCTCCCTGCTCCTCTGTCTGTTAATTAAGACAGGCATCTACATGGACGATCTGTAGCCCAAGGGCCCTGCAGTCCGAATTTCTATCCCTCTAAATGTCAGTGGCAGCAAAGTTGTTTAAAAATTGAACAAGCCCATTACCAGTGACATTTTATCATCTGTAAGTGTCACATTCTGAGTAGAGGATTCTCCCATCCAAACGTCTCTGCTGACAGTATAATCTTCTGAGGGCACCTCAGAGACAGGTTCCTGTGTTCTGGTTTAGTTGTGGTCTCTTGCCCTGTTCCTGTGTCCCTTCCACCCTGACGTGGTTTCACTTTGGTTCTGATGACACCTGCGTGGTCATTGTGGTTTTTAAATGTTACACTCGTTCATTCATCACTCACTCAGGTCCTCATGCTTGCCCATGGTTCCTGCTTCCAGCAGATCAGCTCCAGGGTTCACTCCCAGCCCTTGACAGCTGCCACTGGAGCAAGATAATCAATGTT
This sequence comes from Electrophorus electricus, assembly GCF_041902795.1. Lineage (NCBI taxonomy): Eukaryota > Metazoa > Chordata > Actinopteri > Gymnotiformes > Gymnotidae > Electrophorus > Electrophorus electricus. The sequence goes on from NC_137507.1 coordinate 6,705,907, forward strand.
ATTCCTGTCACTTGTCAGTGGCATTAATGTTGGGGTTGAATGGCGGATGGTTATGGATTTGAGGTTGAATGCTGAATTCAAAAGGTGACTCACTGTCACCCCTCGATTGGCCCCCAGCCAGGATTCCATTAACACCCACACCAATCACACTTCACAGCCTTTCTCCTCTCGCAACCATGCATTGATTATTGCCTGGTCTTGTTCCCAATCACCTTTTCTGTTTCTACCCCACAGGAGCTGTAGTCTCACACTTTGCATGTAGTCTGTCCCACTCTAAAACCAAGTGCGCATCACGTCTCCAAAACCTTATGGCGATTTTCAGTGCCGTTAAATAAACTCTGTTCCTCTTTGGTCTCCACAGTTCGTGTCTTGTTCCTGTGAACAAAAGGTCACATTCACAATGTCAATGAATCATCGTGGCTTTACTGCTGGGTTTTTTTTATGTGGTTGTCATGATTTGAAATCCCCACCTCACACATCATCTAACGATGACCCGGTCAGGGCGTTAATGTTACACTGCATTTTGTTTCATCCAGAAACAAACGCTTATACTACTGTGTTTCACACACTGTGCTAGCTTTGGGGTTAATGTCAGTGTTTGATGTGTTTAACTAAACAGACTGGGAGATGGCAAAGCACAAGCAAACCACTGTCCTTTCATTATAATAAGATATTAAAGACTGAGCATGCACTGTTTGCACACACATTGTTTTGCACACATGCTGTGGTAATTGCACATGCTCATGCACCAGCCATGGGTATTGTGGTCCTGATTAATCTTCTCACACCAACTCTTCCACAGTCAGGGTCAACAGGGAGCGGAAGGGTGAGTCAGGATGTCAGAGAGTGAGTCAGAGAGTGAATCAGAGGGTGTGTCAATGAATGAGTCCATGAGTCAGAGACTGAGTCAGAATGTCAGAAAGTGAGTCAGAGAGTCCGAGAATGTGTCAGAGAGTGAGTCAGAGAGTCCAAGAGTGTGTCAGAGAGTGAGTCAGAGAGTGAGTCAAAGAATGCTAGAATCTGGGTTACACAAAAATCCCTGGTTGATCCAATCACAATGAGCACAGAGGATAAATACGAGCTGGTCTGGTTTCCTGCTGATGGCCAATTACACTGAACCTGTTGCGCTATCAGTGCTGAGCAGCCAAAGGTTTAGTGGTAAATCCCACATACAGCCACCCACCCTCCTCTACCTTCCAAACCCTCAAACCAAAACATCTCTGATGTCTTTTTTGTGCTGGTCTCCATATGAACATCAAGCCTCAATTGCAATCTTATTATTGCCAAGACCCACGCGAACGTATCTACCTAGCTCATATTCCTTCAAAACACTCCTCTCAGATTCCTTTCTTCTGCCATCTGAATACATCTTGCATGCTATTCCTGGGTGGGTTAGCAGAGCTACATTGCTACAATCAGCATCTTGGTGGAAGCATTTCAAACACTCAGTGCTCAGGAACCACTTCTCAGACCAAGATCCGCTCCAGGGATGTCAGTGAAGGAGCTATACCCGCTGCAGTGCCAAGTATGTGCCCGGCGATATGCCATCGGAGATTAAACCAGCGTGGTACATCACACAGAGCAGAATTACAGCTGCTAATTCCCTTTAGAGCAAAAGGAAAAAACACCTAACGCTCGAGTGGTGTTGTCTTAGATGCTCACCCACAATCACACACACCCACATACAATCACAGCTACACACAGTCAAACACAACCACACACAATCATACATAATAATGTTTGTTTAAATGTTCTGATGTTTTGAGAGATGTGAGCACAGCTTCATTCAACCCAACCCTGTTTCATTAGACCCTTCCCTGTTTCATTAGACCCCACCCTGTTTCATTAGACCCCACCCTGTTTAGTAAATGTTTCACGCTTCACTGACCTTTTCTGACTCCCATTTAAATGCAAAAGAATTTAAAAAATCCCACAAACGAAAATTCATGTTGCACAGAATTCCAAGATTCTTGCAAATCTGAACAGGATCTCAGACAAAGTTGATGTGTTTTGATGTTTTGAGGAGCATGTGACATCACACACTCGTACGCTCTCACTACTCTAAAAGAATTTCCCATGGGGATTGAGACCAGAGGCAAGCTGAGAACAGCCTGGAGTTTCAGCCTCTGACAGTGTTCATAGCACTCGGAATCAAAGCAGCGTATTGTCAGATACAGATACAGTGATGCAGTTTAATCACAACTGGGTTTATTAGTGGGAGAGATGTGAATTTGTAGAAAATTGTTCCCATGTGAACACACCCATATTTTATTGCCTTGTTTTGTTTTTTTTAGGCAGAGTGTCACCGCAGCGCCAGCAACTGGTGTGTTAAATTCCCCCTCTCTCACACCTGTGTCTCTCTGACGTAGATCACCAGACCCTAGCTCTCTGATGTAGAGTGCCACACCCTGGCTCTCTGCTCTAGAGTACCACGTTCAGTCTCACTTCTCTAGAGCGCCACACCTGTGTCTCTCTGCTCTAGATCACCACACCCTGTCTTTCTGCCATAGATCACCACACCCTGTCTCTCTGCTCTAGATCACCACACCCTGTCTCTTTGCTCTAGAGCACCACATCCACCACATCTCTCTTCTTCCTCTCAGTACCTGTGGCTACTCTTTTGACTTTAGGATGATATTTAAATGCATAATTCACTAATAATTCACTATTCACTAATAAATATCACTTTCACCTTGTAGAGTCTTCTTCTCAGACCAGGATTGATGATGGAAAAATTGACTGAGTGACATTCACCTCACAAATCTTTTACATGTCTACCCATCCTTTTAAAATAAAATACTGTTTTATTAATATCACTAATAATTGTACACTAATAAGCTACTGATAATGTGTTGTACAATTATCTGTAAACAACAATTTGTGATGTATTGAATCATGAGAATCAGGCCTGGATATTGGAATATACGGAAATTCTTGCACACAGTAATCCTCAATCACACCCACCAAACACACTCCCCAATCGCACTATCCAATCACATTCCTCAATCACACTCCCCAATCGCACTCCTCAATCACACCCACCAATCATATTCCTCAATCACACTCCCGAATCACACTCTACAATCACACTCCTCAATCACACTCCCCAATCTGCACCAACCAATCACACTCCTCAATCACACTCTCCAATCACACTGCTCAATCACACTCCCCAATCACACTCCTCAATCACACCCACTAATCACACTCTCCAATCACACCCCTCAATCAATCCCAATCACAGTCCCCAATCACTTTCCCACTCCTAATCACCCACTTATTAGTTCATTGTGGGCCACTCTTGTTTTCTTTTCCCTGTTTTTTTCCCACAGTGCTTTGTGCCTCTGTCATGCCATTTTGAGCTTGTCTGCATCCTGCCACTTTTCTCTAGATTCCTTTAAGCCCCTGTTGGTCTCTTTGTCCTATGCCTGGACTTCTTTTGTTCTGCAGCTCACTCAGTGAACCTGCTTTGTGTTTCTTGTTTAAATAAACTCCTTCCTGCCACTTCATTGCATCAACTCTCAGAAGGCAACGTCTACAGAATGGAGTGCGGCAACTGAGACCTGCCTGACAGAGGCACAGCCATCCGTTGCCAACAACACAAGGCAATCCGCCTTGTTCTGAGTCTGCCTGGCTCGCTTGTCCAGCTGTGTGGATGAGCCCAGTGGGTCCTGCATCTCCATCCAGTAGTCCTGTTGTTGTGGACTCTATTTGTGCGGGTTTTCCAGACCAGTGCTTGTATTTCAGCTAGTTACACCTGGTGATGTTAAAGTGACGTTTGTGATCAGTCGGCTCACTGGGGGAGCCAAACTTGAGGCACTGTGCTAAGGACCACCAACCTCACTGGACACTACTAGCCTGACTTTGTCCACTAGCTGAAGGTGAGGTTCCACTATCTACAGTGGGATAGAGCCTGCGGTTCAGGCAGTCTTCCCACCTCCAACTGTTTCTCGGAGTGAGGGAGGTGTTTGTGCAAGGACAGAGTAGAGACCTCCAGGTGGAGCTCGACTGCTGTGAGGAGGCAAGATCTCTGGACGAGAACATGGACCAAGCCATCCTCTACGACAATCTCCTGGAGGAAAATTGCCTCTCTTCAGCTCCTGTCCCAGCCACAAGAGGCGTCTGCTCCAGAGCAAGAGAACTGTACACTCACACTGGGTGTGACTTCAGTGTGGAGGTACTGAATTTCCCCGCTGTGTGAGTGTAGGATGTGAGTGTGTCTGTTTCAGACCAGCTCCACACACACTGAACGCGTCTCTGATAATTGACCCCCCTGCACATCTCATCACCCTTAAGCTCCCCAGACTCAATCCATTCATCTCCTGACCAGACAACCAGAGCCTACATCTGTCTGGAGTGCAAACGTGCTCCCACCATTCCTGCTTCCTACCAGGGTCTTGCCAAGGCCCCCCCCCCCGCCATTAAAGCCACTCAGAGGAGTGCAGACTGTGCTTTAAAGCTGGACAGCGCCACTCTGTCCTGGCCTGGAGCTGTCCCCTCCCCCACGAGGAGGACCAGGTTATGGACCAGTGTACTCAGGAAGCTTTAGCTTGGGGTTACATCTGTGCCTTCACTACTGCTGCTCAGACAGAATATCCATCATGAAGAGGAACAGAAACCTCCACCTGTGCTGAGACTACAGGGTCTTAAACACCGTGCAGGTGCAGCAGCCCCACCCACGTCCCTAGTCCCAGCTTCACAGCGCGAGGTGCTTCACCAAACTCCATCTACACACCACTTACCATTTGATACATTTGGAAGGTGGATGAATGGAGCGGAGCCTGCGCATGGGCTCAGGACACTGACACCCAGATCTTCTGTATGACCAGTAACTACCACTTCCATGTTTCAGATGTTCATTAACCAGGACCACTGGGGTTCCTGAGTAGATCTGTCATCTGTCTAACCTCGCCAGACCCTGGAGCACCAACCTGCCCTGGGTAGAGGAGGCTCAGAACTGTGCTGCGTTTGAGTGTGTTTTGGGCTTCCAGCCACCCTTGTACCCCTGAAGCCGTCTGTCCTCGTGTCTTCTGGTCATCTATGTTTGCTGGGAGCCAGAAGGTATAGGAGGGATCACGCCACCATCTTCTTGCTTGTTTTGTTTTGTTTTGCCATCATCCTGCCACTAGTCTCCAGCCTAGTTACCCATCATCAAGGTTACCAGGGTCTTTGTGCTACTCAAGGACTTTTATTTTGTTTCCTGTTTGAATAAACATCTGCCCCCTGACTCCAGTCACACATCACACTGGCATCCTTTAATGGAGGCACTGTGACGCTTACACCATACACCACGTGAAAGACCTCCACTCTATCACTGACGAGTTCAATTTACTGAACACTGTCAATCTATCCTTGTTCTGCAATAATATTTGAATTCCAAGTTTCACTGGGGAAATGCAGTATAGGAGTAACAGGGTAAATCAGTAAACACTAAATGAGTCCAACACCATCTGTGTTACATACAGCTCTGTCAAAACTGCAGAATTCTGGGATACTTGCCATAGATTAAGATTCGCCTGTCTCATATGGACAGATGCTGTATGCTGACCAGACTACAAGTACCTGTGGTTACTGGATTCAATACAGATGTGTGTGTTGGCCTTTGTTGAAACCTCAGTAACATAAAATGTTTGGCATTTAGCAGATGCTCTTATCCAGAGCGACTTACAACAGGGCTTTGTCATCTACTCACAGAATGATACTGATAAAACGTTATCAATATAAGTTTTGTTTATATTTGCAGACATAAACTAGCAGTATGCAGGAATGCTAGCTTGTGGGCTTTTTGCTGATAATCTGCCATGTGGTTGAATAGATTGTGGTTTTTGTTTGTTTGTTTGTTTGTTTGTTTGTTTGTTCTGCCAGCAGATAGTGTGGGTTTGTACTAGATATTTTAGTATTAATAATTTGTCCTATTACTTGAATCATTGTTAATTTTGCCAGGTTTTTTTTACTGGATGGTTGTCTTGTAGTCTCCAGCTGTGTGTGAGAAGCAGATATGGTAACTACTGTACAATCTGACATTTTCTTCACAGACTGTGTATAGCTGTGAAACTCAGGTGTACTTTTGGGCTTCCCCTTCTAACAGGATGGATTTTACTCCAAACAGAACGGATCAGAACCACAGTAGATACTGTATGCCAAACACGCTACAAGTTAACGTGATATTGTGAGCTTGTCGTTCTTATTACAAAAGATGCTTTTCTGATGTTGAGAATAAGCTGCCATCCACTACTGCATGTCCTGTGTGACTCAACAAGATGAATGTTAGCGTCCTGAAAGCCAAAACACATGCAGCTTGTGCTAATTAAACTGCAGTGATGCTATGAGGCCCAGCGACACAGACACGTAGATGACACGTCTCACATCAGTGACACCAAGCAAGTGTGGCACATGACAAATTATGACACCCAACCGTTCCTGGCTGTGATGCATCACAGAGATGAGCTTATTCAGGACTGGACACACGTTACAAATGTGTGGCATGTCTATGCTGTGAAGAGCCTGTTTTGTACTTCACGTCAAAATGCGGAAGGCCAGCGGTAGGAATGCCATGCCTGGCACCGGTAGCTCCTCTCATGGTGGGCCGACAGCAGCTTCTGGGATTCCTTAACATTAGCAGGAATCTCTTGATCTCCCATATGCTGGCAGGAGTCTAGGAAGGAGAGAGAAAGAACAGTCTCTGTAATTAACTGTCACTGTGTTTAAAAACTAACAAATGGACTTAGTGTCAACGCAGCCCCATTAACTTTACGGCTGTGCGCTCATAGCTCGTCCTGCGATTGCCATTACTGCTGCCTGTCTGCCTCCTTCATCACGTAATGAGACTCTGTCCGAAGGCACGTTCCGGGCTTTGAGCACAGACATCCGCACGGCTCTGATTCCCTTAACGTGGTCCGCTAGCCCATCGCACGCAATCACCAGTCCATTATTAGGAGGCAAACGTATCCAGAGTATCAAAATATTAGAGTGATGATGAGGGTGATTGCAGGGCCACGTCGCCATGGTGGCTAACGGAGTGCATGGCCCCAACACATCAGGATTGTGACCTTTATGACCTCTGTGACCTCTTTAGCTGAAGGTGCACTTTAGAGAGTTGCATTACCCAGAATGGCAACATATAAAAATTATGATTTTTTTTTTTTCAGGCTTCAGTTGAACAAAGGTGATTAATTATTGAGTGCAGATTTTCAGTGCTAGCCAACTGTTGCATTTGTTTTAATAAACTTAATGCATGGGTAGACTTCCTAACAATGTTCTTTCAACAGATTTTGTCTAGCTGTGATAGTTTACATTTACATTTATGGCATTTAGCAGACGCTCTTATCCAGAGCGAGTTACAAATTGCTTTGTCATTTCCTCATAGAATATACTAGTACAGTACAGCAGGATAGAGTCCAACATACCAATGAACTAGAATACTGTATCTGATGACTACAAGTACAAAACACATATAAGCTCTATAACAGACAACACTGTGCAATAAATAAGTACTAGAGTTAGTCAACATATGAACTCTCAACATCAGTGTAATAAACAATAAACAATACCCTACAATAAGTACTAGAGTTTGTTAGTCAACATCAGTGTAATAAACAATACCCTACAATAAGTACTAGTTTCAGTTAGTCAGCATAGGAGCAGGGTCAGTGGTCATTTAAATATTTCACAAATAGATGAGTCTTCAGTCTGCGTTTGAAGACTGCAAGAGACTGCTGTCTGGACAGCCAGAGAAAGTTTATTAGTTTATGATATTGTAGTTCTTGTTTTCCAAACTTGCATTTTATAACTGCAAAATTGCAAGTTCAGCTTCTGTTTAAAACAACTTACAGACTCAGATCTCATTTTGTACGTAAAGTAACCGCATCACTACAGTAATGTGTTTACGTTTTACAGACACTCTTGCCCAGAATTTTCATTCAGGACACAGGAAGGTGCATGTGCTGTTAGGAGTCTTAAACCTGTAGCATAGAGCCCTTTACCCAGACAGGGACTGAACCCTGGTCCCCCTCACTGGAGGCAGCCTTGTTACCCCTACACATTGTTGTTGCCCCTACACAGTGTTGTTACCCCCTACACAGTGTAGTTTATTTCTGTGAGGGCTATAACTGGCTCATATTAGCATGTAATCGGTTAGAATTGTAAGATGTTTATTGTGTAATTTAAGGAAATTATGCAATGTCATAGCATTTGTCCGAGTATTTTGTTGTAAAGGCAGAAATTTACTTAGTGATTTGTGTGTGTGTGTGTGTGTGTGTGTGTGTGTGTGTGTGTGTGTGTGTGTGTGTGTGTGTGCGTGCGTGTGTGTGTGTGTTGTTCAGTTGTTTTATATCTTCCACCTTCTCCAGAATAAATGGAGTGAGAGTGATAGACTCATCCCTCATCCCTCTATCATTCATCCATCTATTACTCTATCACTCATCCCTCTATCATTCTATTACTCATCCCTCTATCACTCATCCCTCTATCGCTCATCCCTCATCCCTCTATCACTCATCCCTCAATCACTCAGCTCTCATTCCTATATCACTCATTCCTCATCCTTCTATTACTCATCCCTGATCATAAACTCTCCAAAACATGTTACTGTCCTGATCTCCCTATAGGTGAACAGTGACAGTGAACCTCCAGGTTGCTGTCTGTACCTCCACCCAAACTCCGACTAGCTAAAGGGTAAAGTCCAAATAATCTCACTCACCTTCTTCAGCTACCAGCTTCACTTATGGACAAAACAAGCTTCATACTTCATCATTTATACTTTATACTGTTTGTAGAAGCAGCACCCACTCACATGCACACGCGCGCGCGCACACACACACACACACACACACACACACACACACACACACACACACCTGCCCCACTCCCAATCACCTGATTTCTGATTCTGTGCACCTGCTCCTCATTTCTTTGTCTCTCTATTTAATCCGGCAGGTCGTCTCCTCCAGTGCTGTGTGTTTCTGGCCATGCTGAGCTACGGCAGCTGCTGCTGGTTCTCCTTTGCTCACGTTGGGACCTGCTGTTTGGAGTTGGGTTTTTCTCCCTTTTTTTGGCTGCTGTGTTTAATGCTGCTATGGAGAATAAACACTCCCGACATCTACGCACACCACTCTCTCTCCCAGTCTGCTGCAACAGCAGCTATAGTGGTGACATTCTAAGACTTAATGGAGAACTTTACATATTAATCTTATTGTTATTATTATTATTGTTGTTGTTGTTGTTGTTGTTGTTGTTGTTGTTGTTTTAGCCCCATTTACTTTTCCCTTTCACTGCTTCAACATTTGTTTTCATTTTTTTGCATAACTGAAAATGTCAAAAGAAAAAATGATGGTATATAAATTCATTTAGATTAAAGACCATTCATTTGGATTTACGTTGCAATTATAAACTGAATATGGCTTAGACCATTAAGCTGTTAAGTAAAAATATTGTGGTTATTTTAACTTTACTGTAGTGAAATGAGGTTAATTTAACTAAGTAATAAATGATGATAAAACAGAAAACCCCCTTAAATGTGTTCACTACATTTAACATTTCAGCAATGTCTCCTATACACGACATCTGCTCAATATTTTATGATGTCGTGACTGGTCTCAGAAGAAATTCCCCAGTATGAAGACCAAGGTGAAGGTCACCAGAGTACAGCAGAAGATCAAACAGCCTTGAGATCCACCTGTGCCAATTACCTCTCATAAACACCCTACTCTGCCAAGAGGATGACCTTTGAACTTCTGCATGTTTCAGTAGGCTACGTTGAGCCGTGTTGCGCTGTTAACTTATAATGAGTCTCGGTGAAGGATGTTAAAGAAAAACATTTTGATTTATTTGGATTATAAGGTCATGCTTGTGCCAGTATACAAGATTTAATAATAATAATAATAATAATAAATTAGATGTATATAGATCCCATTGTCATTATATATAATTATATCCTGGTTTCACTATTCAAAGCAGCCAGAAAGATGACTGATTCTGTTACACACATGGTAAAATCCACTGCTTCATACCCGGGGTCAGGGGTGGCCGGTCCAGTCCGCAAAGTAGAAGTCTGGTTCCAGGTTTTCATTCCAGCCCATCAGGACTGAGCCCAAAGGTTTAAACAAACTGAACCAGGTGAGATCCCGCATGAAGGGACTGAAACCTGACCGGCGCAGGTGAGATCACAGACCCCTGTGGATACTTCAATAAGTCTGTTTAGCAGGAACTGCTTTTCATGGGAGGTAAATCTATTGTAACTGTCTTTTGGAAATCTCATTAAAGGCTGTGATACTTGACTAATGTCCATTGGTGTCTATATTCTTTGTCAACTGGTCTTATTTGAAAAGGTCTTTGAGAGAGATGTAACTGAACATTGGCTGAAGTGTTATGAACTATGATTTACCAAAACGTCATTACTAAGAATGGTGAAATATGTGTAGTTGAGTCAGTGTTTAAATCCCTGCCTGGCATTTTCCTGCACTAGTGTGTAAGTGGCTGTGTTGTTTTGAGGAGACTCATGCACGTAGATAAAGGCCCTCAGGTTCTGCCCCGAGCAGAGCAGGATGACGGAGCAGGGCTGATTAGTAGTCTTCAAACATCAGCCTGCCAGACCTGGTAAACCCATCGTTTATGCCTCAGCTAGCAGTATATTTATCTCCTGCTAATATCCCCTGCTAATATCCCCTGCTAAGCCCCCAGATTTATGCTTTTCCTCCTATTGAATTCATTCATTTAAGGGAGTTTTGGTGGTTTTGATCCCGGTGCCACTTTCATTTTTGTATGTTTTCTCATATTTCCTCATATTTTCATTCTGTTCATAGCAGATGCTTAGAACAACCGTGTTGCTGAACACAAATGAACCCATGGAGAAAGCTGTGAGAATGCTGTGAGATTGCTGTGAGAATGGTGTGAGAATGGTATGAGAATGCCATAAGTAGGCCATGAGATTGCTGTGAGAATGCTGTGAGAATGCTACGAGAATGGTGTGAGAATGCTATGAGAGTGCTGTGAGATTAAGGTGAGAATGTTGTGTTTACTGTGAGAAAAATGGGAGAATGTTTTGAGAATGCTATGAGAATGCTAGGAGATTATTGTGAGAATGTTGTGAGATTGCTGTGAAAATGCTGTGAGAATCCTTTGAGAATGCTATGAGAGTGCTGTGAGATTAATGTGAGAATGCCATGAGATTGCTGTGAGAATTCTGTGAGAATGCCATGTGCTATAAAACTCTGCTCCATCTCTGGAGGTCTGTTACTGCAGACCATGGCAAACGAATCTGTGGTCAACGTAATAGCACACAAAAAAAACCCTCAGTGCCTCAGACCCTAGAAGTTCAGAAATGCTAACAAAGCAGCTGGATTGTCCAATCACATGGCCTCACTCATCTAGGATGCATGTACACTGTCCATATATCTGAGGCCCAAAAGAATGTCCCTGAGCTCAAATCACACGCCAACATCTTCTGCTGAGAATGCTAAGGGCAGTAACACAGGGTCACTATCATTCTGTGAGGGGTGTTGTGCTCTTCTTACACATGTAGAACCCCCCACAGGGAAACAGTCTACCCCACGGGGCAACATTCTACCCCATGGGCAACATTCTACCCCAAGGGCAACTTGTCAGTCCTGCTTTCGGAGGTTGAAGTGTTTATTTTGTGCTCATGTCATGCTACTGACACTCCACCAGCCCTGAGGCGTTTCCCACAATCCTTTACAACAGAAATGCTAAACACCCCACCTTCTGCCATCGGAGGTGTCTTCCTGATCACTACCTCACCTCTCTGAACACTACAGTCTGAAGGAGCAACATGAGTTTATTAGATGTCAGGAGAACACTGCCTACCAGAAGGTTGGGTGGGAGGGTTTTAGAATGAGAGTCCAACAAAATCATATAGATGATAACCAGGTGTCCACTAACATTTAGCTTAATATATACACACTGTATGTTTCCAGAGAGTCAGTGTTTTGAACAGAGGTTTTTCATCAGCTGTGCAAACAAAGTGCTCCCATATTTACATAAATAAAATCATCCATCATCAGTACATCAACATTAACAGGAGGGCTCCCAGAATAATATCTGACAAACTGTGAAGTGACTGAGAAATTGATGGAACTAGAGAGTCAGAGGAAACGTATCTGCTCAAAACACCTGAGCCGCTCTCACCTGAGTCTGCTCATGAGCTCAGGCGTAGCTCTCCACACTCAAGGTGACAATCTTATCTGAGAAAGTGTTGGTGCTGGCAATCAATAATCAATAAAGACTGAAAATCAATACGCAATGTGGGGAGAGCAGAGTGTGTAAGGGAGGGGGTAAGAGAGGGACGTAAGAAATTGGGGTATGAGAGAGGGAGTAAGAGAAGAGGGTAAGAGAGAGGGAGTAAGAGAAGAGGGTAAGAGAGAGGGAGTAAGAGAAGAGGGTAAGAGGGAGTAAGAGAAGAGGGAAAGAGAGAGGGTAAGTGAAGAGGGTAAGAGGGTAAGTGAAGAGGGTAAGAGGGTAAGTGAAGTGGGTAAGAGGGAGGGAGTAAGAAGAGGGTAAGAGAGAGGGAGTAAGAGAAGAGGGTAAGAGGGAGTAAGAGAAGAGGGAAAGAGAGAGGGTAAGTGAAGAGGGTAAGAGGGTAAGTGAAGTGGGTAAGAGGGTGGGTAAGTGAAGAGGGTAAGAGAGAGGGAGTAAGAGAAGAGGGTAAGAGGGTAAGTGAAGTGGGTAAGAGGGTGGGTAAGGCAATCGGGTAAAACATAAATTGCCAATAAAGTGGGCGACAGAGCTCAGCTTGACAACACGTATTAAGAAGCATTCAGGCACACGCACGACACCTAATTCTCACCATTCTCCACCTAATTACACCACACCTCACCATCCACCCAATTACACCACACCTCACCATTCTCCACCTAATTACACCACCCCTCACACACCTCGCCATTCTCCTCCACCTAATTACACCACCCCTCACACACCTCGCCATTCTCCTCCACCTAATTACACCACCCCTCACACACCTCGGCATTCTCCTCCACCTAATTACACCACCCCTCACACACCTCGCCATTCTCCTCCACCTAATTACACCACTCCTCTCACACCTCACCATTCTCCTCCACCTAATTACACCACCCCTCACACACCTCGCCATTCTCCTCCACCTAATTACACCACTCCTCTCACACCTCACCATTCTCCTCCAACTAATTACATCATCCCTCACACACCTCACCACTCCCCTCCATCTAATTACACCACACCTCACCATTCTCCTCCACCTAATTACACCACCCTTCACACACCTCACCATTCTCCTCCACCTAATTACACCACCCCTCACACACCTTGCCGTTCTCCTCCACCTAATTACACCACCCCTCACACACCTCACCACTCCCCTCCATCTAATTACACCACACCTCACCATTCTCCTCCACCTAATTACACCACCCTTCACACACCTCACCATTCTCCTCCACCTAATTACACCACCCCTCACACACCTTGCCGTTCTCCTCCACCTAATTACACCACCCCTCACACACCTCGCTGTTTATAAATAAATACCTCGTCATCTGGAGCTTGATTTTAAAACTCCATCCTGGGTTTATATGAAACATTGATACTAATAAAATCAAATGGGGGCGTCACTCCTTCATCTTTCTCCAGAAGTTCTCAGTGACTGAGGTCTAATGAATAAAGGAACCGTACAGCAGTGGAATCCTTCCCACGGCAAACGCACATGCCTTTCTAATGGGCTGGCGTTGCCTTGGCAACATCACTGACCTGTTACCAGTAAAGAGAGAGTCTCTCCAGGGCTCCCCCAGCACGCCAGACAGGGGCCATCAAAGACGCAAGCGCAGAATCTGGCACTGTCGGCAGAATCCGTCTGGGAGCATCTCTACCTCAGAGTTCAAGAAGGCAGACATCAGCACATTATCCAAACGTCAACACCGGCCAAAGGATCAGCATCTGAACGGATGCCATGGCGACGTGTTTGGAAGCTGCTGGTGCCTGGTACTGAATGACTGTCCAGATGTGATTAGGTGCATTGGCGAATGCGGGTGTAGTCTGTCGATTACGAGGGAAATGTGAAGTCTGATTTTCCTTGGGTTCTGTGAAGTAGTTTGCATGTGAAAACAAACACATAAACACACACACATACACACACACACACATGCTACTATGGGTAGCCTTGTGTGACTGAATGGTACGTGGCAGGTGTCAGTCTTTAAGTGGAATGTGAGTAGAGAGGTAAGGATAAATCATTTTGCTCACATATTTAAGGAGCTTACAAGCTCTAGTACACAAGGTGTCCAGATTAAAGACTGCTCTGGACAGACAGCCTTCATCAGCGAGGGTTATTCCAATTTATATAGGAAAACGTAGATGTATAAATTATACATTCATATCACAGAGTTAGGTTCTGGTCTTTTCCTCTTGTGTTCTTACATTTCCTCATTTAATTGCTGTCATAGCAACAACTAGTGCAAACAGACAGTCATTGCAGTGTCCATCAACGTTAGAAAGTTTAAAAAGAAAACTCCTTCATTCTGATGATCTGAAGGTTTTTTTTTAAATAAACCAGCAAACCTTCTCTTGGATTCTCTTATGGTTTTTAACTCCAGCAGTAATAAGGAAGTTTGGCTGGTAGAGACTGATCCAGTGGGACGGTTCTTTCTATGGCTGTGTTAGGACATTTGCATATACCACATCTAGAGAGGTTGCAGGCTGTTGGAGCACACTTGTGATTTGATTGATGGTTTATCTCAGTCTGTCCAGACTGTCCTTGAGCCCTCCAGAACCTCCACACACTACAGTTCCCACAATCCTCTGGGGAGATCACCATCCTCAGAGTATTAATCCTGCACACCTGTGCTTTATTACATCATCTGTTTACACTCTCCTCTCACACTTCCTCTTTGTGTATTTCCTCTGTTTACTTGAGCATACTGAGAGTTGTATGTTAACCTGCTGTTTGTCCGTGTATTGACCTGTTTGCGGTTCTAGCCTTTTTCCAAGTATTTCCTTGCCCGTGTTATTCCTGTTTGCCCCTGTCCTCCTGTCCTCCTGCCTTGCTGTCTTCTACTCTGATTCTGGATTTGCCCTTTGGATGTGTTTTCCTCCTGGACTGATGCTCTGGGTGTTTGTCTGGACTGTTTGTGAAGTTAATAAACCGTTTACCTTTTGTCATCGGCGAGTGTCAGACTTGTCTGGGTCTGTGACATTGACGACATGTCTGATGTTTTTGTCTTGTCTATAGGAGATTAGTAGAGGTTATTTAAAAAGTGATGCCGTCTAGAGGATTCTGAACTGATGCAGTATAATATCAGCCCCTGTTTTATTTCTAGGTTTTTAATGGGTGGTGGGATATAAACTAGAATTTTCAGACTTAATTGAAACATCCAAAAACGTACTAAAAATGTAGTACAGGTCTAGGATCATTGCAGGTATGGGTCCAGGACAAGTTCAGGACAGGTCCAGGAACACTACAGGTCCAGGTCTATTAAATTGTTTAAAAATGTTTCTCAACAAATCCAGCAAATGTTTGCACTGATGGTCCCATTTCAGTCCTCAAACTTTTATCTGTAAGTGATCAGTATGAAGAGTTCTGAGTGCATGTTGGTGGGCAGGTTCTTCTCAGGTTTTGTGCCAAGCCAACACACTAAATCTCTGAAAGCACAGTCATTAGGGATCACCATGTATAAATGTTTAATGTCCATTTTAAAAAGCGCTTGATGTGGAGTGACGGCCAGCCTCTCTGTTCTAATCCCACAGAAGATCAACCGTAGCAAACTGTTGAAAACCTTCACTCTGGCTGTGGAAAGGTGTCAGAACACATGGTGAGCTACTGTGCACAGGACCGCATGACTACAGAGTGTGAAACCCATCCATTAGCAAAAACACGCACAAAAGGTGTGTGAGATTTTGAACAGGAGAAGAGGAAAGTGCCCTTGTCACATGTTCTTTGACATTGTGTGGATGGCCATGTGTGTGTGGCTTACCTGGGGAAGAGATGGCACCAGGGTGCATTATGGGAAGAAGCCAAGTGGGCGGAGACAGTGTGATGCTCTGGGCAGTGTGCTGCTGGGAAACTGTGAGTCATGGCAATCATGTGGATGTTACATTGACATGTTCCACCTAGCTGAATGTTGTTGACATTTTGCCTTCATGGTACCTGTGTTCCCTAATGGCAGTGACCTCTTTCAGCAGGTTGAAGTGTCCTAGGACACCACAAAAATTGTTGAGGAAAAATTTGAGGAAACAGTTCAAGGTGTTGACTTGGCCTCCAAATTCTCCAGCTCTCAGTCCAACTGAGCATCTGTGGAATGTGCTGGAAAAACAAACCAAATCCACAGAGGCTCCATCTCACATCTTACAGGACTTACAGGACTTACAGGACCTGCTGCTAACGTTTCAGTGCCAGACACCACAGGACACTTTCAGAGGTCTTGAGAAGTTCATGTTTGATGGGTCAGAGCTGTTTTTGTGGCATGAGGGGAACCTACATAACGTTCCATGGGTGGTTCCTTAATCATTTCTTAATAATAAAATAATAAATAACATTGCAAAATATCACTTTAATTAATAGTAATGTGATTACATATGTCTAATAATCTTTACATACATTTAATTAGTCATTTATTTGCTGATTTTCTTAATAAATCCCAAACCCTCAGAGAGATAGATAGATAGATAGATAGATAGAGAGAGAGAGAGAGAGAGAGAGAGAGAGAGAGAGAGAGAGAGAGAGAGAGAGCAAAACTCAGCCTTTGAGTTTTGACATTACGCTTTCTGCCAAGTGTCTGGAAATTAACAAGGCATGACAAAGCAATACATCTGGAGTGAACAGAAGACACTTGACATTTCACAAATGCTGCTATCAGGAGTTTAGTAGGAGGTGGTTGTGCAGTCTTACATGTTATTTGCACTCAGCTGATCTGTACAGACTAAGACAGAAAACCCAACATCAGAGACGGAGAATATAGCCTTAGCCTCAACTAGTATTCAATATCACTATAACATATTTTATGCAGGCTTCCGTAAAGATGACACCAAAGTAGGTGTAGTTATCCACGTTTGTCTTTTACACTGAATTATATCACTGAAAGGTGTTTGAGCAGTTAAGGTATATTGAAACGTGATCACATAATGGAAATAACTATGAAAATCTAAACTATTATCAGAATAAACAGCAACAAAGAGCAGGAGAGCAGGAACAGGCCATGAGAGGTATGACTTACTTACAGAACAGCCTCAGTCTGAGTTAGACAGGACTGTTGAAAAGTGAACTTCAGACTTCAGACTCTGTAACCATGAAAGATCAGACTCTTTTTAAAAATAAGATCTTAAGAAGTGACA
Organism: Electrophorus electricus; assembly: GCF_041902795.1. Lineage (NCBI taxonomy): Eukaryota > Metazoa > Chordata > Actinopteri > Gymnotiformes > Gymnotidae > Electrophorus > Electrophorus electricus. The sequence continues at coordinate 6,723,226 of NC_137507.1, forward strand.
TCAGTTATGACATTCATTTTTCAGGAGAAATGAGGAAACGTGATAAGATGATGTGGTGAAATTTCACCCCTTAGCCAAACTCACACACCACCTAACCAAACTCTCACACACCACCTGACCTCTCACACACCACCTGACCTCTCACACACCACCTGACCTCTCACACACCACCTAACCAAACTCTCACACACCACCTGACCTCTCACACACCACCTGACCTCTCACACACCACCTGACCTCTCACACACCACCTAACCAAACTCTCACACACCACCTGACCTCTCACACACCACCTGACCTCTCACACACCACCTGACCAAACTCTCACACACCACCTGACCTCTCACACACCACCTGACCTCTCACACACTACCTGACCTCTCACACACCACCTAACCAAACTCTCACACACCACCTGACCTCTCACACACCACCTAACCAAACTCTCACACACCACCTGACCTCTCACACACCACCTGACCTCTCACACACCACCTGACGACAGCACAGAACCAAGCAGCCATACAAGTTCACAATGGAGACAGACAACTTTAAGACAGTTGCAAACATGCAAACATTCAACACTGTCAATAAATATCACTTTAGCTTAATTTACAATTCTGTTTAGCTAGTTAAATATTCTAAAAGTCTCTCTAACAAGTTCAGTTGCCTACAACCAGACAATGGAAGCAGTAGCAGACAGTCTACACAAAAAGCTCTCAACAAGCTCCAACCCCCAAAAAACATCAGCCACTAAAATGCTAATAAAAACAAACAAATGACAATGCTGTTTAAATGACAACACTGCTGTGGCTTTTGGTCTGGTACAGGAGAATCCTCCTGGATGTTCTTATATCAGTGAACTTCTGGATCCTCTCACATAGTCAGACCTCTCCTGGATAAATCCACATCACATCACCCAGATCATGCTACATGCTAGGTGAGGTATACTACTATTACATTTCACATATATCTGCCCTCTTATAAGTCCCCACAAATGTGGTATGACAGATGGAGGAGTCCAATTACCAGTGTGGAGAGTTGGGGAATCATATCACCCCCACCGCCACACACACACACAAACAAATAAGAGGTGCATGCCCGTCTGATGGTTTTGTTTTCTCCTGGTTACTTTGTTTCAGGTGTCTGTGTCATTTTCTATCTGGAGACAGATAGAATGTCTTTCTAAGACATTAAAGAATCTTACATTTAGCTGACATTTTTATCTAAAGCAACTTACAATTATGACTGAGTACAACTTGAGTAATTACGGGCTTGCTCAGGGGCCCAACAGTGGGGCTTGAACTGGCAATCTTCTGACTACTAGTCAAGCACCTTAAACACTGAGCTAATAAATATAGAACTGTTTCTCAGCTTTTAGTGTTTCTGTGGCACCTATAACAACACACATAAGGCTTGAGATCCTCCCAACCAATCAGAAATGCCTGCACAAATAAACTGATTGTGCAGTACATAATGACATATCATGATCTGTACATTAGAAATGGTCCCTGTTACTCGCTAGCTAGGTGTTGCTAGCTAACTACACCAACACATACACCAGAGCAGGAAATGCATTCTACACTTACACTTAGCTGAAGATACTCTTATTCTGTAAAGTTACTCTTTTATAAAATACAGGCATGTTTCATTCACTGGGGGTTTCATTTACTGCATATTCCTATCATTATTCCAGTTCTAGCTTCATTTTAAGACGAGTGTTGATGTAGTCTGAGGAACATGACATATTTACCAGTATCCTGAGAATGCAAGATTCCTAGAAACCTTGTCTGAGAGTGAACTCCCTCAGTTCTAGTGCGTCCAGAAATTCTACTGGTTAATTTTAAACCCTAGTAGGTAATTCTCTCAATTTTAATGAAATAATCACATTATATTTTTTGCATATTATAAAAGAATGCTGGGCGTAATTATATTCTGACAAAATGTAAATGAAACTAATCTACTTTAAATAAATTCCCTAAACTTCTTTGAGAAATAGCTATTAAAAAGCATCTCATCTGTCAGTGTGACAGAAAGGAACTGATGTGCAAATATTATGGTGTGTTTGGGATGTGCTTGTCTCCCATAGTTATTACCAAACTTGTATACGCTGGTTGAATTGGTGCTTGAATTAAACATTTCAGAAGATGAGCGTCAGTATTCATTTACACCCCCTTGTTTTCACTCATTTTGATCTAACTTTGATAGCACTGGGTTTGTAAATCTGCCCTTTTTAATGATGACTCTTTAGAATATATTGGTAACTCGCAAAAATATTATGCTGACTGATATTGATATCACAATCATGACTGAACAATCACTGCAGAAACCCCACAAACCCTGTTTCTGATTCTACAATTTCATTGACAGAAAGATAACAGAAGATATTCAGGGAAAATATGTAGTGGGTCATGAGCTTAGTATTCTGTGGTTATTACCCACAAGGCTAATGTAGACAAGGTAATTTATTTCCTGTAATTATTTTCATCCAATGTGTACATTGCCCTATAATGTCTGTACTTCTTTGTGTATGGGAAATTAGAACCTCAGTTATATCACTATAGTATGTGTGTTGTGTGTGTGTGTGTGTGTGTGTGTGTGTGTGTGTGTGTGTGTGTGTATGTATATATATATATATATATATATATCTTTATCCAAGCAAAATCTCAGATGGGAATTCAAATAAAATGTTTTGACTCTGGCAAACTCTAAGGTCTCCTACCTTAGCTACTATGACACCACATGTAGTCTTCATCAGTGCTGAATAAAGCACTATAAAACAACAATGAGGTACAGACAAGGAGCTCAAGTACCTAATGATTTAATTATTGTTAATCAACTTCCTCAAAACATGTCTCTGACCACTCAGTGAATCTGTGGGAAGACTGGAGAGAGGGATTGCGGAAGGTCTGGGATTTGGGCCTTACGTTGATTGACAGTTCTAAACAGGGTGTTTGTCCACTGACAGAGAGCGTTTGGCTCCCAGGAGTAAGCGGTTTCTTGCCGTGTAAACACTCTATGTATGTATGTGTGTGTGTGTGTGTGTGTGTGTGTGTGTGTGTGTGTGTGTGTGTGTGTGTGTGTGTGTGTGTGTGTGTGTGTGCGTGCGCTTGTGTGTGTTGATGGTGTGGAATTTGTATGACTGCTGTTTGCTGCAGTGCTCATTTCTGCACTAGGCTGGTGAGATCATAGCACAGCAGGGTTTACAGAGGCTCATCTGTGAGATGAGGTCATGACCTTGCTTAAGAACCAATACAGAACCAACGCAAAACAAATGCCAAGATACAAAACTGAATACATTTACTTATTTTCTAAATAAGTATTTATTATTTATTTGTCCAATTACATCTTATCCTGAAACTAAATCTCCTTCTCACTTCCATTCACTGTCTCTTCCTCTGAGTCTGTGTAAGGACCACGTCTCTGTCCTGCACATTTACCCAAACACAGCTTTCATATTGTGCTTAGTCTGAATAAGGGTTGCCATGGTAATAGCAAAATCCCTGACGCCCTCCCCCACCCCTGCATGGTTTAAAGATTTTGTGCAGGTGGGCTGTGTGTGGCTTTGCTAAGTAAAATGGAGACTCATATCAGAGTGTCAACCTTTAGGCTCGTGTGTCCATAATCCCATTCCTTACTCCATTCCTGTTAAGATTGTGTGTCCATAATCCCATTCCTTACTCCACTTCTCTTAGGCTCGTGTGTCCATAATCCCATTCCTTACTCCACTCCTGTTAGGATTGTGTGTCCATAATCCCATTCCTTACTCCACTCCTGTTAGGCTTGTGTGTCCATAATCCCATTCCTTACAAAACACTCCTGTTAGGCTCGTGTGTCCATAATCCCATTCCTTACAACACACTCCTGTTAGGCTCGTGTGTCCATAATCCCATTCCTTACTCCACTCCTGTTAGGATCGTGTGTCCATAATCCCATTCCTTACTCCACTCCTGTTAGGCTCGTGTGTCCATAATCCCATTCCTAACTCCATTCCTTTTAGGGTCATGCCCATAATCCCATACCTTACTCCACTCCACACCAGGTCTGGGTAGCTACACATTGTTATTCTGCTCTGTTCATGATTTGTGTGCTTTTGAACTCTCCAAGCTTCTTTGTCTTTCCAGGTTGCTATTGTTCTGACTTTCTATTGACCTGATTTCCACTAAAGACATGTCTGCTTGTTTCCTGGTCATGGCCTGCTCATAAGATGGAAGTGAACAGACTTGGTCAGACACAACCCCCCTCACACCAGAATCCTGCCTCCGTCTGCCTTCTACAGCGGGAAGACCTCCATTTCCCTCGGAAACTCCGCACCACAAAGAGAAAGTTTTAATGACTTATTCATTAGATACAAATTCAGTTCTTACTGCTGTGCTGCATGAGATATTTGGTGACTTGGTATTAAAAAATATAATTAATGTTTAAGACTACATTTGCACAAATTCAAGACTGTCCTCCTGTGCTCATGAAGGACTGATGTTTGAAAAATAAACCTGCTGCCCTCATATTATATATATATATATATATATATATATATATATATATATATATATATATATATCTGTGTGTGTTTTCTTTTTGTTTTTGCAAATTCATGTTCAAATAATTGGTTTCTATAGTTATCAGGTTCAGTTAGTTACAAATAGTAAGGAGAAATTAAATATGCATGGGCTTGAGGGGTTATCCAATCAAAGTTGGTTCCCAGGATGGATTTGTATTTACAATATGGTGCGAACGTGACGCACATGGTGAGGAGAGTGAGATTTATTATGGTCACATCCATAATCCGAGTCTCAGTCAATGCCCAGATTTAGTGAGCCAACACGGAGAGTCTGGGAATATGGCATGGAGAATCCAGGAATATAGCACGGATAGTCCAGGAATACAGCACGTAGAGTCCGAGAATACATCTTAAACTACACAAAATACAACACCATGAGGAAGCAATCAGAACAAACACTAAACGCTACAGATCAGAGAGCAAGCCGACAAATCACGAGGCTTGGAATGACACACACAGGCCAGATTTCACAACATAAAAGGCAGAGAAAACATGACAGAGGCATGAGTTAGAAAGATCAGCAAACTAACAGAGAAAAAACAAGCATTTAAATACACAGACTGATGAGGGCCAACAAGGAATCAGAGATAACTAATGAAAACTAATGATAAATAATGCTAACAGTGCAAACAAAAACAAGGACCAGAACAGGAATGGAGAAGAAGTAACTAAGGAATGGAACCAAAGCAAAATAAAGACATGAGACAGGGTAACCATGGAGACATGGTAACCATGGAGACAGAGACACTGGGAGGGGCCAATCGTTATTGAACATTACGTATTGCAGCTGAATGGTCCTTAGCCTAATTACAATGCATTATTTGCATAGACATAAAACACATTGTTTATTATCTCATAATAATTACACCATAATTGTTTATCTCATAGTATATTAATTGGTCACAATACAAAAATAAGTAAAGCCCAATTAATCTGTTTTGTTTGTGAGTGTCTGATCCTCTGATGATGGTTATGGACATTGTCCTTGGTGAGTGACCCTACTCCACATGAAAAAATACAAAGAATAATTGGTGTCTCTGTAATGTCTCTTGGTGTCTCTGTTATGTCTCTTGGTGTGTCTGTAATGTTTCTTGGTGACTGTTATGTCTCTTGGTGTCTCTGTAATGGTCCATGTCAACTCTATGGTGGAACAAGCTATCAGATAGGTGCAGGTGTACCCCAGGTAACAGTGTTTAGTCCCTTCATGTCTGCCTGCTGGGTTTCAGAAGAACCGAGACTCATCACAACTCTCACTTGCTGTAAACTACTTGTGCTATGGCATCTGTCCGAGCAGCACCATCTGATCCTCATTAATCCTCCACTCTGATGGAGCGCTGATAGCATTTCACCTTCTCTGAACAAGTGGGCACATCGATTTAACAGAAAACCCCAAGTGGGGTTCGGTTAAGCCTCTAATTAGCGGCAGACCCACCGTGAGCCTCTGGCGTCGTTACAGCCATCCAGCGTTTTATATCGTCACTGCTCTGCTTCTCTTCTCCTGCCTGGTCTGAAGTGCCTTTAGCACGTGTGTGATGCTGCTGCACCGACTGACTACAAACACCGTCATCAATAGAATACGAGTGTGCTGCTTCACACAGCCCCGCCCACATTCACAAGGCTCCTCCCACATTCACACAGCTCCTTCCACATTCACACACCTCCACCTGTATTCCCCTCAGCCTGGCAAATCCGGTCATGATCTTTTCTGGAAGAACAGAAACGTCCCTCTGCTGAAATATTATGCAGCGTTTGACATGAGCCTGCTACAGAACCCTAAGAAGTGTTAAGAACTGTCTCTCAGAAACGGTTACAGGATTTTATATCGCACTTGCACTGTGCAAATGTGCTTATCGATTGTTAGGGTTGTTTGTTAGCACTGTTGAACAGGGAATGTGTCTTGTTTAACAAGCTCTACCTTCACAAATGATTAGAGTCATTAATCAAGTTAATTGTGCTTTGCAGTATCTCTAATCGTCTCCTCATTTTAGATATGGATGGGAAAGGGAATCTATTTCCACATGTAAGTGCAAAACATGATTACCATCTCTGTCTTATTTAAACCGCAATGCATTGTGGTCCATGTAGGCTGAAGGTTACAAACATTTTTACATCGGAGGAGCGGTTACATGTGGAATTATAGAAGTAAGTTACATCTCTAGAAGGCAGAAGTGCAAGGAATGAGGGTTGTTTAATGAATTTTTCTTCTTCAATGTATTTATGTAACAAAAAACTATATATATATATATATAATATCCAGTGCTTGTAATTTCTCTATCTCCTGCTCTCTAATATGTGAAGCCAGTCACAACATCTGGTCTAAGTGTCAGTCATTCAGTGTAATTGGAGGAACATGCTAACAGGACTAGTCCCACTCTTAGCTAAGCTCTCCATTTGGGAGCAGAAAATATCACTTATTTTATTTTAACATGTATACCTCATATATGATCATACAAATTCATACCTGATTATCTTGAAACCTAAAACAAGCTTTATATGCAGGTTTGTTTGTCTATTTGAGAAATTAAGCTCTCCATACACCTGATCTGCTGGTACCTGTGCCCATATTAAATTATTCCTCAGCCTTTGTCTGAAGGACCTGTGTCTGAACGGACCTGACGTCTGATAAGTAGCTGTTTGGGGAAGTTGGTTCCCAGTGTGTATACACACATACCTGTGTGTGTGTGTGTGTGTGTGTGTGTGTGTGTGTGTGTGTGTGTGTGTGTGTGTGTGTGTGTGTGTGTGTGACTGGTTGAGGGATTTCTTTCCCCTTTGGGTCACTGTGGACACACAGCTTATATCCATCGTTATTAAGTACATCAGTAAGAACTCCACGGATGGCACTGTAAGACAATGATTACCACTCGGTGCTTTGGAGCTGGACACATCCCAGATCTTACCAGCAGAAAAACGTCTGTGTCTCTGCGTCTGTTAGAGACTCAGATAAGCTTTGCTGGGATTAAACATCAGTGATAAGGTGTAATACTGCAGATTTATGATTAGATGCACGGAGTTGACCGTGAGAGAGAGCAGATTCTCCCCAGCAGTGACAGGGGTGTATGTGAGAGCTGACGAGCTGGGCTTTGTCAAGCACACACACATCCTTCTTGCCCAGGTGCCGTGGGTCTCGTTTTTAGTGCATCGTTTTTTGTCGGGTGTTAGGCTAATCAGCTCTCTCACTCTCGTTCTCTCTCTCTCTCCCCCTCTATCTTTCTCTCTCCCTCCCTCTCCCTCTCTCTCTCTCACTCTCTCACTATCTCTCTCTCTCTTTCTATCTCTATCCTGCTATTTCTGACTAACTCCTTCTCTCTTCTGTTTATTTTTATCCAAATTCTATTTATTTATAAATTCTATTTATTTATATGTATATTTCTCTATATTCCTCCCGGTCTGTTCTATTAGAGGAGAGATGAGCCCAAGCCACTCCTTCTCCCAGTCCATAAGGCTGCGTTATTCTAAGTTTCACACCGGTGCCTGTATGGATGAGCCTCAGTGCATGAAGGAGCAGACAGCTGTGACCAGTTGCTCCAGATCTCACGCACCTCACAGGAAGGCGGCGGAGTCCCAGGGGAGCGAGGTTATCCATAAAGTGCTTTACACGCTACCTCTCCCATGCAGGCTGAACTCTTTAATTGGCAATGGCAAAACACAGTGAGTGAGGGCTCATGGGTAGCCGTGCCACCCCCAGGCTGTCAATCCCACAGTCCTCTGGAGGCGATTGCGTGGGTGGCAGGCGTAGACTGATGCCTGGTGTGTTGTGCAGCATGCGCTTGTCTTTCAACTAAGTTCACTAATGCATACACACACACACACATGCACGCACACACACTCACACATGCACACACACTTCAAAGAGGTCATGTTGGGCATAGTGCTTCTATAAAGGTGCACATGCACACACACATACACACACACACACAACACACAACACACACACAAACACACAGGCACATGCACACAAACATGCACACACACGCATTTGCACGCGCACACACTCACACGCACACATACACACGCGCATGCACACAAACATACACACACACATGCACTCACACACACACATGCACACATGCACAAACATGCACACACGCATGCACTCACACACACACACGCACACACAAACACACACACACCTGTATACAGCACAGTGTAGGTTCTGGCCTGGTGGACCTTTAATCAGTTTCTGATGGTCCAGCAATCATCTCTCAACTCCTCCTTCATCTTCTGATAATAGGGGACTAAAGAGTCACATAAAGATCTAGTAGACCCCAGAGCCAGCAGTAATAATCGATTACAGGTTTCCAACAGAGATTCATTTCCGTCTGGGCTGGTGTTCAGAAAATCTCCCCTCAAACTCCTTTTAATGTTTTTTTCAGGGCCTGACAGCTCTTAGCTCTTGTGTGTGTGTTCACATTACTGTAGTGCTTGGTTAAGGCATTTATCAGCCTCATCCTCTCAGCGTGGACACTGCAACAAAGGTTCTGTGTCTACATCTCCACTGCTTCCTTGGATTTGGGAACCAAATCCAGAAAAGATCCTTTCATGTGTGAGACAGGCCCCAGTGCCACCTTAGTCATGTGTGGAGCTGAGACTACAACCTGATATTCTTGTATCTCAGAAGAATGCATGTCTCACGTTTGTTATAAAACTCTCAGCAAAATGTTCAGCTGGGAACATACACTGTTAGTTTGACACATCGTGGTCATCTGCTTTTTTTTTTATTTCTATGTGAGCGGTGTGTGTGCCATCGGGAGAGAGCTGTTCTAACCAGCATCAGAGAGCTCAGCTCTCATTACCGTGTGGAGGACCAGGAGCACAGTGTCACCTCCTCCGGACTGCTGTTCACACTCCAACCACACACAGCATTACTGGCATTCTAATGAGCTTCCCAGGACAACATGACAAGCTTCCCAACCATGAGCAACCGGTCTGTGCTGGAGGACTCTCTGCCCGAATCCATCAGGGCTCCGGCAGGCATCGGATAACAGGAGAAAAGGGAGCAAACACAGACAGGGAGATAAGCACAAAGTTTCCGAGCAGATACAAGCCGCTTCTTTGATCATGGAAAGGACTTTACAGGATTCTAGATGTGCTGCTTTAATATTGTTGTTTCTTCTGTAAAATGAATAAATGGTCATTTTAGGAAGATATTGTGAAGCGTGATGCCTGATTGGACAACCTGAGCAGGAGAGATGAACACAGAAGGCAGATGGAGACTAATGAGTCTCTGAGGAAGGAGGAGAAGATTTCTGAGACTGGACCTTCCTATGTCAACATCACAAAACAACAACAAAACAACAACAAAACAGTTCTGTATGTAATGCTGGAATGCTGTTCTGATTATTGGATGTCACTCCAGATGAGCAAAACTCTTTTAGAGAGAGAGAGTCTTTTATAGAGAGAGTCCTTTAGAGAGTCTTTTAGAAAGAGTCTTTTAAAGAGAGGGTCTTTTAGAGATAGAGTCTTTTAGAGAGAGAGTCTTTTGGATAGTCTTTTAGAGGGAGCCTATTAATGTCCATTATCTGTTAGAACATTCAGCAGTTCTTGAATATCTCTGTATGAAATCGATTAATTTAAAAATGTACGTTAGGTAAGGGCTACAGTGAATGATGAATGTTTCTTTAATGGATTATGACAGATAAAGTCACTCTACTGTCCTGGGCAGCTTCACCTGCCCTTTGACTTTTAATGGTACATTCATAATAAACAAAACAAGCAGTGATTAATGTGAACTGGTGTTATTTATGTGAGACTCTTTAAACACCTAAAGAACTACCAAAGCCTCTCAGGGTCTCCCTTTTTATTGATACCCTCACTTATCTTTTAATTTCAGCCAGACAATGACGAGCGACCCCAGTCCTTCGTCCCCCGAGCAACACAGAGCACGACATGTGCAGTTCGCACTACTGATAACAGCACCGGTCTCCAGAACCCAGACAGGTCTCTGGACAGGTCTCTGCTTCAGTAGAGATTACACCAATGGCTGTTTGGAAATCATGTCAGGGCCAGTAATCCATCCTGTTCCTGTTTTTTTCAGTATGAGGAGGAATGGGGCTTTTTTAGTGTACGTAACAAACACGTCTAATCCGATGTGTGTGGCATGTCAGTCTCAGACAGTCCCAGGTCTTCCAATTTGGAACATCAGGTCTCAGGCTCACAAACCCTTTCTAGTACATGGCCTCATAAGCTCATAGAAACTAGGCGTGACGTGTCTGACGTGGTCATCAGAAGAAAGCTATTCAGCAGTTCTCAGCAAGCCGACGTCTGATGAAAACTTGCTGAACTGGGAAGAAAGGAAGTGGGTTGCTTTTGTGCAGAGAGATGCTCCTGTACAAACAGATCTCAGTTGGAAACTTTTCTCTTTTGAAAACCTGTTTACATTGAAACTTGCTCATAGAATCCAATTTTTAATCATTTGCAGACCTCCTAAATACAAAGTTCAGCGACGTCAAAGTCAAAGCCAAAGCCAAATGGATTTATAAATTTATAAAGCGCTTTTCACAACAGCAGCTTTACAAATGGCTGAGTCCGAGCCGCAGTGAGCAAGCCAAGGGTGACAGTGGCAAGGAAAAGCTCCCTAGAGCATGAGGAAGAAACGTTGAGAGGAACCAAGACTCAAAGGGGGGGAATACTCTCTGAAAACACTCTTCACTGAAATACTCTCTGTTATTCCCAGTGGTTCGGACTGTTTTGACATACCAGGTGATTTTAACATCTACGTAGACAATCCCACAAAAAATAAAGCCAGATCTTTCTCAACTGTTTGATATGTTTGCTCTTTGGTGGCATGGTGGCTAGCACATTTGCCTCTCAGCACTTGGGTTTGAGTCCCTATCGAGGTGGAGTAATCCATGTTCTGTCTGTGTGGGTTTCCTCCCATAGTCCAAAACCATGGAGGTTAGGTTGATTGGATACTCTAAATTGTCGTATGTGTATATATGTATGTGTGTACATTATGTACATCCATATATACATTGTACATTGTGTATATTAATATATTGTACATACATTGTTATATATATTTTTGTGTGTATATATATATATATATATATATATATATATATATATATATATATCCATCCCTCAGTTTGGACAGAGCACTCTCAAACCATTTCACTGTGAGTTATACTGTGTATGACTATGTATGTGACAAATAAATCAAACTTGAAACTTGTGTGCATGTATGTCCAGAGATAGTTGGTGCTCTGTGTGTGTGTGTGTGTGTGTGTGTGTGTGTGTGTGTGTGTGTGTGTGTGTGTCCAGAGATGGTTGGTGCTCTGTGTGTGTGTGCATGCCCATGTCCAGTGATGGTTGGTGCTCTGTGTGTGTGTGTGTGTGTGTGTGTGTGTGTGTCCAGCGATGGTTGGTGCTGTGCATGTGTGTCTGTCCAGTGATGGTTGGTGCTTTGTGTGTGTGTCTGTCCAGTGATGGTTGGTGCTCTGTGAGTGTGTAAAAAAAAAAAAAAGAGAAAAAAAAAATATATATATTTGTAAAGTGTCCTTGAGTTTAAGAAAGGGGCTATATAAGAATTCTACCTGATGACACAGATATTTCCATCTTTCTCATACGATATTCAGAGCCCAATAGACACAACATCTATGTTCCCAGCACATAAATGATGAGACAGAACTCATAAAATTTAGACAAAACAGAATTTGTGGTATTTGGTAGAGCATCTTAAAATGATCTTGAGTCTTTGGGTTTCAAAACTCAATTCATGCAGCAGTCTGTGTTCCTGGTGTTCTAATAGTTCTCACCTTCAGGACACACATCAATGACCTTTCTGTCATATCATATCATTCCTAAAATATACACCAATCACAATTCAATTAAAACCACTATGCACAATTCAACACACTGATGGGTGAAGTGATAACATTAATGATCTCATTCTAGTTTTACCTGTCTAGGTGTGGGATATAATGGGCACTGAAAGTGAAACTTTAATGGACTACTACTAGTCTAATGAAGAGGTTAGGCCCAGAATACGTTTCTTTTAAACTCAGACAGGATACACCATGTAGGTCTCTAAGCTCCATGGACACAACCCAGATTGTGGAGCCCAGAATTCAGTTTGAAAAAGTGTTTAGTTCTTATGCTACACCTAACTGGAACCAGCTCACAGTCCAGCGATGTGCCCCAAATGTAGCCATTTTTTAAACCCGTGGTGAAACATCCCGCGGTTGCCTCGTGCTTACAGTGCTTGGCCTATACCTGGTAGTAAGGTATTCTGTCATTTTTTTGTGGTATTTTATTATTGCACTTTGGTGTTTAATGTATTTTTCCTTGTTTAATTATTTTTATTATTTCATGACTGGAAATGCCATTAAATGGAGCAGAAACAGTGTGTTGGTTTTACTGTTTATGCTAATATGCACACCAACAATTAATAAAAGAAAATTGGGGGGGGGGGGGGTACTGTTGCCAATTCTCTGGAGTGCTATAATCATCAGTCCCACCGTCTTCTATCCTTGGTCACAGAACCCAATAAGACTGACCCTTCTCCCTCATTAGTCCACCGTCTCTGATGTTCACCATCACTGGTGTTCACCATTACTAGAGTTGAACATCTCTAACATTCACCATCACTGGCATTCACCATCTCTGGTGTTCCCCACCTCTGTTATTATTTAAAAGCTACCAACCTCCTGATAAAGTGATTACACTGCGATCTAAAGGTGAACAGCTCGCAACCTCCCGACGGCCTTTCTCACGTTAGAGAACCCGTGAAATACGAGTCCGTTGGATCCAATTTCGAGCGTGATTCACTTCAGCCTTGTCCAGTGCAGAGAAAATCTTTCCTTTTGCTGAAGGACCTGCACGTCTACTACAAGCCATTAGTGGGGAAATCGAACCTGACAGGAGACACGAATCATACAATAAAACATGGTATTGTGGTGGTGTAGTGAAGGAGACATGGCTGCTGACTCTGTGGCCCTGAGAAGGAAAGGAGTAAGGAGAAGTGGTCACATGTCCATATGATCCTCACACACACACATGCCCTGTTCTGTTGCCCGGCTGTGATGAATGGTGTCTGGAATGAGGCAGGACACTATAAATCACTGCAGCCTGTCCCCCCCTCTCACTGCTGCCAAACATGTCCGTGTCTTCATCACAGAAGGATCCAGGAATTCAATCGCCATCACAGAGTTTTCCCAGAACAGATGTTATGGTTTGCCCTTGCATATGTTTCTCCAGGACCGTCAGACTAACGGTAATAAAAGTCACTGTGGACTGTTTTTCTTCTGGTTGGTGTAAAATACAAAATAATATATGCTTTGATCCACGAGGCAGATCAGGCCTGACCTCAAGCTGTTCCACATTAACACTGCACTAGACAACTAGACAACTAGATAGATAGATAGATAGATAGATAGATAGATACATGCGTGACTCGTGATAGCATGGAGAATGTTAGCTGAATGACTCTGTAGTAGTCCATTAATATTCAGGACGATATAGATGAAAAAATTAACTACGTGACTTAAACATGACCTCTACAAGACCTCTTGATATTTAAAACCGACCCGGTCATCACCTGGGTTCCACTGTTGATGAAAGACTTTATTTCTTTTTATGGGTGTAATAAGCAGTTCATTTTCTTTTTAGCCCAAAACCTTGATCATTTCAATGAAAGCAATTTTAATAGACGGTTTGCATTATAAGTCAGGAGCACAAACCTTGATTGCATATTAATGTAGTTTGTAGAACATCATGAGAGCATCATTTTGCCAAGCCTGGGTGTTTCCCATCACACCGTGCTGTTACACGAACCGCTTTAGGAGTTTTAAGAACAAGATAAAGTGTTGAGGTTTCTTCTAATGCTAATCGTTCAACATTTTGGAGCAACATGAGTGAGAATTTACATCTCCTTTTCTCCAGAAGGATGAGAGAGAGGCAGTGATGAAAATAAACTCTCAACTTTTCAAATAAAAGAGTAGATGGAGAGACAAGTTAGAGCAGACCTCCTAGCTTTTAGCAGCTTGCGCTAATCCCAAAGCACCATTCCACAGGGATTACAATGGCGTTTTCATCTTTCCACTAAATCCATCCTGGGATGATTTAGAATATAAATGGAGGAATATGTTCTGTGGTTGGCTAGAACACCTGACCATTGAGGAATGGGTTCTGTGGTTAGCTAGAACACCTGACCAAGGATGAATAGGCTCTGTGTTTGGCTAGAACACCTGATCATGGACAAATGGGTTCTGTGGTTGGCTAGAACACCTGACCGAGGATGAATAGGCTCTGTGTTTGGCTAGAACACCTGATCATGGATGAATGGGCTCTGTGGTTGGCTAAAACACTTGACCATGGATGAACGGGTTCTGTGGTTGGCTAAAACACCTGACCAAGGATGAATGGGCTCTGTGGTTGGCTAGAACACCTGACCAAGGATGAATGGGTTCTGTGGTTGGCTAGAACACCTGACCAAGGATGAATAGGCTCTGTGTTTGGCTTGAACACCTGATCATGGACGAACGGGTTCTGTGGTTAGCTAAAACACCTGACCCTGGATGAACGGGTTCTGTGGTTGGCTAAAACACCTGACCAAGGATGAATGGGCTCTGTGGTTGGCTAGAACACCTGACCAAGGATGAACAGGCTCTGTGGTTGGCTAGAACATCTGGCTACTTGGCCTTGAAGGAATGTTGGACACTTTTATTCAGACGGGGTTTGTGAACATACACAACAGAGTGTATTTCCTCTGTAGTTTCGGAGATAACATAGGCTCTGTTCCCTTGTTTCACGAAGCTAAAGTCTTTATGGAAGATCAGGGGTTGCTCCTCTGCCAAAATGGAGGCTGTGTTCTCTTGTTGGTCGGCTTAATAGACCGCTGACTCCACTAAAGCCATAACTCAGCCTGAAACTGAGCTTAGGGGTAATTTGATGACAGCAGGAGACTGAGTGGGGGCAGGGTAGCGGGGTAATGTGCAGTGATCCCGTGAGCAGTGGACTGAGAGAGCTACAACAGACCTGCATCCTCTCCCACTCTCGCCACAAACAAGGCTTGTTTAGGGAATACTGCCCTCCACACAAACCGTAACACCCCAACACTGAAGCTGTTGTTCAGCAAAGCTTAGTGCAGAGATGAAAATACATCTGTGAGAAACATTTACAGAATGTAAGATTTTATATCTGTGTACATATAATCATGCTTTTGTGTCATTTGGAATAATAGTATGTCAGCACAGTTATGATAAGATGCCTGGAAAAACACCATTTTCTGTTCCTGAGAATACCAAATATATCGTTCACTAGGGCGTTGATGTTCTAAAGAGGCTGTTAAAGAAACACTGTAGGCATTTGAAAATATTAAAACATTTTTTAACTCCACTCATTTCAAGTGAAGTACATGTTGCACAAACTAATGTCACATTGTAGGAAATGTGTCTGGTGATTTGCACCACTCTGAAGTGATAATTCTCCAGGATGTCACAGAACCTAAACTGAATCCAACATGTTTATGAAAAACAATGAATCACATTTGAAAAGTGAACTGTGTTTTACCTCCATATCCAATACATAAGGAGCTCAAGTTTATGTAAAAAAACAAAAAACAACAACAAAACAACAAAACACTGACAGTCCTGAAGATGGTGGCTACATGAGGCCACTGGATGACACCAGAGATCTCCAGAGTTCCTAACAAAGTATTTCAGAGAGTTGTTTTTCAGTGCATGACAACTTTTGTGCTGAAATCCATTTTGTATGACTTAAGTACAACCAATCATCTAGAAAGGTTATAAGAGTACAAACACGTCACACAGTTCTTTTCTCAGCGTAACCTTGCGGTTAGCGTTTCAGTATCACGAATGTAAGGCAGAACTGATAGTAAAACACTATACACAGACGTTAGCTGAAAAGCAGCTTTACAGCATATTTGAATTCCAATCACACATAGCATTCCTTAGACCTGTACTGCATTTCCAATTTAAGGTTTCCTCTCACTCCTGTCAAAAATCTTTGTTTCTAACACGAGAAAGCTATGCTTCCAAACCCCTCATGATGACACTCAAAGATCTGCCTATAGACTCCTAGAAAAACCTTCAAAATGGTTCAGTGTATAAAAAAAGAAGAAATTGAAATCTTGCATTTGGTGGCATAAGAGGTCCCAGCAGATTCGAGCAGATGAACCGAACATGTCACGTTACGCACGTTACACGATGCAGTTCTCCATTACTGTTGCCCACGTGGGCTCATACTGGCTTGTTTGCTCAGGTTGGTTTTTATAGCTGCCACCAGCTGATAGAATTGGGCTTTTATCTCCTCTTGTCTGCTGTTCTGGGAACAGCAGGACTGCTGTAAAAACTTGCAGGAGACACTCATTCAGGGTCAATGTCTGCACTGTTTGCCAGCGAAATAAAGAAGGCAAAAATATATAGCCCAATAAACCTAGATTTATTAGTCCTGACTAATAAATACTGCACCAACTGCACACGTAGAAACTGGCGTCTGAATGAAGGCTCCCACGGTAGCACCATTAGTTCTTAATTAACTACACAATATACTTTTGTGAGTCTCATTAGGGTCTTTCTTAATAGTGGGAACAAACATATGTTAACTGCATACAAATGACTCATTGAGTATTGATGGATTAAAATATGTATTCGACAATAAATATGTTCTGGGAGAATTTAGCATGTCAGGTCCCATCTGTCTTGAACACAGCAAAGGGCAGGTAATAATAGAGGTACGTCAGAACCATGAACAGTCAAAATGTTTGCATACAATCCTTCAGTAGATTCTCACCATTTGTGTTTTCATACTGTAGAGAACATAAGGATGGCCAAGCAGGATGTGAGCATGTAGAATAAAGTTCATCTTCCAGTGCAGTGATCAGGAAGAATGCTCGTGTGCTACAAGCAGTTATGATCCCTGCTGTCCTGGAAGATGGACAACCCACTTCCTCCGAACACAGGCTGTGCATTCGTGCCCCCAACATCACACACACGTACCCATCCAGGTCACATGTGCACAACTCCATTACATCAACAACTATATTATATAACAATTTCAATTATATCCAACTCCAAATTATACCATATATATATATATATATATAAAATTCTCATCTGCTTTCGTCCTCATGCATCACTGTGGGAGTTTGTCTACTGTGTTACTGTAACAGATGTAATCAGATTTACTCTGAAGAAACCAAGAGAAGACCTGCTGATGGGTGTGTTGAACACCTTCAGACCATCAGAATTAAAGATTTGTCTTTTTCAGTGTCCAGGCATTTTAATACTAATCTGACATTTGTTGCTATAGCACCAATTAAATGAGAAAACTCAAAGAAAAAGAACTCATTTAGAGTTTACATCCCTGTGGAATGAAGGTTATGATTTAAACATCTACTTTTTCATGTATAAACTGGCTCCTACTACTAATTCAGAAGCACTTTGCTTGCACAGCTGATGAAGGACCTCTGTCCCAAACGTCCTGTGTACTTTATTACAATTTTGAATATCTCTCTCTCTCTCTCTCTCTCTCTCTCTCTCTCTCTCTCTCTCTCTCTCTCTATATATATATATATATATATATATATATATATATATATATATATATATATATATATATATATATATATATACACACACACACACACACACACACACACACACACACTTCAGTCTCTCTGAGGGAGCGTTGAAGTTAGCAATGAGCTTACAAAGCCCCCCCACCCTTATTCTCAACTTAAAACTCAATCTCCTTGTGCAGTGCATTGGACAAAATCTGATAACCACCTGAAACCCAGGACACCTCATGCATGTCGATGAGCCCAAATCCTCTCGCGTGTAGGAACAGACGTGAAAACCGCCGAACTCCAGTGGTATGGCAGGTCGAGGCTACTTTTGCTGTTGCACGATTGCAAATTAAAATTCGAGAGAATGGATTCATCAGGTTGTAAAAGCAGAAGACCTCAGGTGGTGGCAGGAGTGTATCAACCCCGGGGGAAAGAGCATTCAGGGAGGTGCTCACAGCCTCAACACGGTGGCCCCTTTCTTTTCATTACACTTTGTTTTGCACGGCATCGATACAAAAAAACTATTTAAATGCATAACATGTAAACACCTTGTGATTATTTAGGTCTCCGTGTTAGTTGTAACCTTAAAAAATGGCTTAAAATCAAGAAACCACTGCTATACACTAAAAATATACTATATATTTATATATTTACTATATATAGTAAAATATATGACAAGAATGTCTAACTGAAATATGCTGTGTGCATAAAGTTTCAAGCCCTGAGCTGTGGTCGCGCCAGGTGTAAACCTACGAATGATGTCACCCTCATGAGGATTCCATTACTCACCTGCAAACATTCACCTGTTCTGAATAAACGATTTAATGAAACCCTTAATTGAAGTCCCATTACTCAGTGAATCCAAAAGCTGTGAACATGAAGACAGAGGTTACAGCCATGCACAGAATAGAGAAAGGCTCCAAAATAACCTTTGTGTTTGGTTCTGCCAGTGCACGCTGTGGGAGCAGCTGTACCAGTTCACCCAGGCACTGGCCAGATGAGGTCAAGGTGTGTAACAGGCCACAGTGAGGCCGACATCACGTTAGCGGCGCTACAGAGTGCAGGGACTGAGACTGAGCTGAACACTATTGAGAGTCCTTCATATGACTGTCCTGTACAGGGAGGCTAGACAGAACCATTACTGAAGAAAAACACATTAAAGTACATCTGGGGTTTGCCAGAAAGCAGCAGAGTGACACAGGGGAGGTTTTATGGTCAGAAGAGACAGAAATGGTCAGATGAGGCAAAATTTCTAAATCTGTGGTGTAAACATAACACTGTCCAACTCTCAACTCTATCCCAGCACTAAAGTAGAGTGTGTGTTTGTGTGTGTCTGTGTCTGGGTGTGTGTGTGTGTGTATGTGTGTATATGTGTGTGTGGGGGGGAGCATCATGTGGTGTGATGGTTTCATCAGTGGGGACTGGACGTCTAGTTAGAACTGAAGGACAGATGGATGTGGGAAAACACAGAGACACTGCAGGGCAACTGTGCTGACAAACTGAAACTGAGGAGAAACTTCAACCTTCAGCAGGACAATTATCCGAAACCCAAGCACACAGGAACACACAAAAAAAGGAAATGTCCTACAACAGCCGAGTGACAAATGCAGATCTCAATTTATAAAGTCTACCAGTGAAAATCACTTCCAATCAGTTTGCAAAACTGGTAGAATCCCACCCAACAGACTGTTACTCTATCAAATGATGAGTTTACCAAGTACTAAAGGAGTTGAATATTTATGCAGACAGCGTTTTTAACTTTTACATTCTGCTAAATTTTATGACAAATAATGAGTTTTGACTTTGAAAATATACTTCACGAGTATACATGTAAGTATAATTTACAGATGAATCTGATGATTTTTAAATACATTGAATACTTGTGCAAGACACTGTGTGTAATTGCTAAAGGCAAACTATAGTTTCAGATCTCTAAATGCCATTGCAGCCTGGGTGCTGAATTCTCTGCCAGTTAGCTCTGGTACAGTTAGCTCTGCCACAGTTAGCTCTGGTACAGTTAGCTCTGGTACAGTTAGCTCTGCCACAGTTAGCTCTGGTACAGTTAGCTCTAGTACAGTTAGCTCTGGTACAGTTAGCTCTGGTACAGTTAGCTCTGGTACAGTTAGCTCTGGATCTGTATGTTGAGAAGTCTCCATTCCTGGCCGAGTGAAACTCTTACAGTGTGACAGCACTGTAAATAGCAGAGATTTAACCGTAGCAATCCCTTTAAAAGCCGTTTGAGCCCATATCTCTGCCAGAAGGCTGCATCAAGCAAAAGAAAATCTTCTCAGGCAGACACATCCAGGGAACAGAGGACTGGGCTGTGATCAGTCTCTCCTCTCTGAGGGACTATTAGCACACAGAAAACACTCTGATGACGAAACACAGAGCCACAGTGTGCAGCTGAACTCATTTGTTCCTCTTCTTCCTCGCGTCTGCACGGAGGAGCGGTGGGAGAGTGTGTCTTTGCTGTTCCTTCTTCTCTCGTGCCTCCCATTTGTGGTCCATCCCTACAGCAGCATGTGCACATCCCCCTTGGAGTAAATATATTAGCCATTCTTCTGAAAATTGTCAGTTACAGTGCATTGATTCTTTTATGTTGCATACATTTTCTATTTATTAAGTCAGTTGCAGGCTGCAGGTTTGTTAAACAGCTTCAAGAAAAACTTATGCAGTCTGCCGATCTGATTATTAAATGCGATCAGTACCTGTCATGGCAGAGAGAACATGAATAAGAAGGAATTAGTTCACCTTCAACACGTGTGAATGAGAATGTCTCATACCAGAAACCCTTAAAAGTCAAAGTGCCGATTTATACCTGAACTTGTAGTGCAGGGGAGAAATTTTGGTTAGTTCCTTTATTGCAGTTAGACAAGTGTATGCAGACAAATCTAGGATTACACAGACGTTAGCTTTGCTGTTTAGTCTCTGTTTCAGTACTGATGTTACTTTGACATCTAAGTGAAGCGTTGATTATGTCTTCTCATGGGAACAAACATCCTCCCATACAGAGGGACAATAGGAGGACAATTTCTTGCACAATAGGAGTTTTTTTTGTCTCCGCAGTGTTTTGACTTCTGAGTCTTTCAGTCCTGCGGTGCTGCTGTTAAAATCACACACTGATGAGGACATCTGCTTCTTTCAGATTGGCTGTCATTATTTTTAAATATTTTAATTATGTGTTGAAGTTTTAACTGCTCTGTTTTTTTTTTCCCCCCGCTGATTACCTGACCTTCTTGGTCACATCCGATTGGTCCAAACCATCCAAGGGGTACCGCCCCCTGATGTCTGTTTAATAAGGGCATGTGTGCTACATACTACAAAGAGTTTTCAAAGTCAAAGATGCAGCTGAACTGCTAAGCACCTTTGGCCGGGCTGGAAGGCATAATAAGTGGAAAGAGGGCAAGATAATTGCATTTGATAATTAGCCTCTTGCAGAAGGTTGGCAGGATTTCCAAACAAAAGAGACTTGTCCAGATGTGAGATTACTAACCAGAAAAGTAGACCATGGTGCTGACGGTGAGTGACGTCAGGAAGTGGCACATGACCCTCCGCAACGTATTCAAGGCACGTTATATAAGTGCCTTATTATTTACTTTGTAGGAAAGTATGTGTGCAAATTATAGAGGTGTGCAGATTAGGTACGCATTCTTTCCCCTGGTACACCTTTCTAAACAGCGGTGTCTAGTTTTCAGCTATTTAATTGCTCAAACTGTGAACTGTTTTGACATGTAATACTAGTACATGAATTACTTATATAATACAAAATGACTGTTACATTTATTTCAGATACGAGAGTGAATGGCTGCAAATCAAATGATGTCTTTGATGACTTCTAGTTTACCAGGCTGTAAAGAACACCTTATAGTGAAGCAGTTTGGGGTGTGATATACACAAGTAGAGACGCAGCAGCAGACGTAAAAAAAAAAAAAAGGTACATCGAGTTAATTATTGTAGGTTTCATAAAGAAGTACTGAACATAGCAGTTGTCTGTTAGCAAGTGGTGACTCATAAAGAAGTACTGAACATAGCAGTTGTCTGTTAGCAAGTGGTGACTCATAAAGAAGTACTGAACATAGCAGTTGTCTGTTAGCAAGTGGTGACTCATAAAGAAGTACTGAACATAGCAGTTGTCTGTTAGCAAGTGGTGACTCATAAAGAAGTACTGAACATAGCAGTTGTCTGTTAGCAAGTGGTGACTCATAAAGAAGTACTGAACATAGCAGTTGTCTGTTAGCAAGTGGTGACTCATAAAGAAGTACTGAACATAGCAGTTGTCTGTTAGCAAGTGGTGACTCATAAAGAAGTACTGAACATAGCAGTTGTCTGTTAGCAGTGGGTGGCTCATAAAGAAGTACTGAACATAGCAGTTGTCTGTTAGCAGTGGGTGGCTCATAAAGAAGTACTGAACATAGCGGTTGTCTGTTAGCAGTGGGTGGCTCATAAAGAAGTACTGAACATAGCGGTTGTCTGTTAGCAGTGGGTGGCTCATAAAGAAGTACTGCAACGTAAGCGTGGTTAGGAGGCAGACGCATGCGCGGAGAAGAGCGAGATTTGGTATAGGCAAATCCAGAATCAGAAAGGTTAGAACAGTTCAGAATTAGTGAGCCAATACAGGAACACGTTATCAACCAAATTAAACAAACAGGGAATGCAGGCTAGGATAAACGCGAGGCTAAGAATTGCAAACAACTAGGAATTACTAACAGGCTAAGACTCACACAAACAGCGGCTAGACTTTACACACGGAAGCTAGAATTACAATGACCAGAAAAACACAGGCCACAAAGCAGGGTTTAAATACATGAAGTAATAAGAGTTAAACAAGACACAGATGCAAATCACGAGGGGCGGAGAAAACGAAACTAAGGAACAGAACCACAACAAGGAAGCAAAACAAAGACAGGGTAACCATGACGATAAGGACCCAAGGAGAGACCAACCATGACGCTCGAACCGTGTCCTAAAGCTTTATCTTATTTTTTTTGTCCTAAAAGTTCATGATTCACAACGCAATGAAAGCGGCACGTAGTGACACGGATCTGATACTCAGGACGCGGTTCCGCTCTCTCACTTTCTGTCTAACGCTGCCCACACATACGGCGGGTATATAACGCTGCATGTAAGGACACTGCTCTCAGACCCACTGCCCCATGTCACTGTCCAGTCTCACACATGCAGTCAGTAAGAGACTGAAGAGCAGTTCTCGTGCTATAGCTGGAGATGCTGTGGTCACAGCACTATGTGTACATCCTTCTCTCAGTTCTACCTTGATTTAATTAGTCATGGAGAGCTTTTCACCTTCTTTAATACCATATTTGGTTCTATCAGAAGTAATAGTTATTGATTTCCTGATGGCTTTCCACCTGCAGCAGCCTGCAGGGTGTTTGCGTGGTGGACGGAGACCTGATGAATCTTCATGGTGTATATTAGTGTTCTTTAACCTTGATCACGAAAGAAACAAAGTCTTACAGAGGTGTTAATGCTCATAGCCGGAGAGCTCCAGCTCCAGCTCCAAAGATGGAAATTCAGACATGAAAATAATTGAATATTTGATTATAATATATTGGTCATTAGAGACAAAGAAGACTTTAGTTACTATTAGTTGCTAAAATAGATATACGATACCCCATATGTCTGCCAGGTTACAAACAGGTGGCTTAAGGTTTCCTTCAGGGTTGATCGATCTTTGCACTCTCTCTGTTCCAGTGTGGTGAAGGTCACAGGAATACACACAGAAATACAGAGGCCCTCTCACACACACAACCAGAGCATGACCTTCTCAAAACACTTAATACACATGAATTATTAACACCAATAAAGTGTAATACATGAGTACAGTAATATATTAATATGTATAAAATATATAACAGTATATATATAACTACCACATCCTTATCAGGTAATATGAAGGCAGGGTTGTTGGAGGCTGTTCAGGTGCCTCTCTGAGTACACGGCTCATAATTTGGCAGACATGGATATGTCAGGTGTTCAGTCTGTCATATTCTTCCCCCACATTACGACTGCCTGCCTCTGGGAAGATTCATTATAATTACTGACTGTTTCATGCTACACAATGTGTGCATGCCCAGGAACTTTCCTTCAAAGGCTTCTCTTCCAAAATGTTATCTTTTCATCTTTCTTCAAATCCAGCATTAAGGTAAGTGAACGTATTATCCAGAAGGGTGTCCGCACTGCTCAGGGTTGGACGCTGCGGAAACTGTTGCGTATTAAAACAAGATCTTTTAAATCGGCTCAGGTTTGTCCTCCTGGGCTTTTGGAAGCTAAACATTACAAGGATTTCACCTGCACATTTCCTGTGGGACTCCAAGAATAAGCTCTTGCCAAAATCCTTGCTGAGAGCACGAGAGCTCTGATATGAGGCTGTGTCCACGTGGACCAGCAGCAGTAAGCAGAGCCCTGACCCCAGGGCCCTGACCTCAGGGCCTGTCTGGGCAACATGCCAGCACTCTTACGCATGGCTGGCAGGGAGATAGAGACTTGGCTGCATTACAAGAGAGACAGAGCAGCCCTGCTGCCTGGCAGAGTGGTAATAACAGGGTAAACATCAGGGTCTTTTTTCAAAGCAATCCCAGTCACATAATGTGGACAGCAAATCAGCATTATTCAAAGCATGCAATTTACACAATTGAGTATGTTTATTTATTTTTTATCACTCGTAAAAGTGCTTTCTGGAGCAGCAGAGCAATGCATGAATATTTCAGAGGCATCTGTGTAGTGTTCAGGTTGCGGGTCAACTGTGTTCATGACTGATGTGCAGTGGAGAGGAGTGGAAGTACCTGCCATGTTGTGGACAAAGTGGTAGGAACTGGAGAGTCTGAGTGGATCTTCCTGTCTCAGTGACTCCTCAGAGCAGGGGAGGACACCAGCGCGGGGCCCTCTGTGGCAGCGGAGGGGATTAGGAGCCCTTCTTCTCTCCTTCTTCTTACTGACAAACCCTCACTCAGGAAAAACCCTACAGCGCTGCACTCAAACCACCTCACACACACACACACGTTTCCGGGAACAGGGATCACAAACGTAGCGCACATTAAGAGAAATTGACTTGAATTCTAGCATTAAGAATATTATTAGTATCAGGAGTTTGATTTTATTTTGATTTTGATTTTATTGTTTAGTGAGATGCGTGATCACACTGGGTTTTCCACAAGCTTCTCAGAATCTGCGCACAGAGCAGGTTTATTTGCTCCCTGCATTCAGGCACATAATCATACATGAACAATAGCCAGCAGTCGAAGGAAAAGCCATCAAGACAGATCCAGACAGATCCACACAGATCCCACCTGGACTCTAATGTACCACGATAAGTCATTTAGTCCTTTATTTATTTGTTTATTTATTTATTGCCACCAATTCTTGCCCACAAGCAGCAATTCTGGACCACAGGCAGTCCGTGGGTAATTCCTGAAACCTGTGAGGCCGGTCACACCTCTGTTTTCTTTTCCACACTCCAGTGTTGCAGGTGTCCTGACACCAGCAAGTGTCCTGACTCCAGTGTCACAGGTGTCCTGACTCCAGCAGGTGTCCTGACTCCAGTGTTGCAGGTGTCCTGACACCAGCAAGGTGTCCTGACTCCAGCATCGCATTTGTCTTGACTCCAGTGTTAAAGGTGTCTTGACTCCAGCAGGTGTCCTGATTACAGCTGGTGTCCTGGCTCCAGTGTCACAGGTGTCCTGACTCCAGCAGGTGTCCTGACTCCAGTGTCGCAGGTGTCCTGACTCCAGTGTCGCATTTGTCTTGACTCCAGTGTTACAGGTGTCTTGACTCCAGCAGGTGTCCTGATTACAGCTGGTGTCCTGGCTCCAGTGTCGCAGGTGTCCTGACTCCAACAGGTGTCCTGACTCCGGTTTTGCAGGTGTCCTGACTCCAGCCCCTCCCTTCACCTACAGCTCATCACACCCTCATTAACCCTCATCTTCCTCTGGACTCACTCGCTCTGCCACTTCTTGTCCCCTTGAGAGTTACCATTAACCCTTCTCCTGGATTAAGGGTTACCATTAACCCTTCTCCTGGATTAAGGGTTACCATTAACCCTTCTCCTGGATTAAGGGTTACCATTAACCCTTCTCCTGGATTAAGCATTGCCATTAACCCTTCTCCTGGATTAAGAGTTACTCTCCCACAAGTTTGCATATTCATGCAGACCATGAACCGCTCATGTTTCATATGAACAGAACAACATGTCCTGTGCCCAGCAGTCCCAATGTGTCCGACTGGTGGGCTCCACCAGTGTAAACAACCAAACTAAGAGTTTTACATCAGTGGAAATACGGGACATTTTATTTAGACCTTTTTTAACCCCACAGGTGCTGAATGAAGGAGCCTAAAGCCCCAAACACACCCAGTGTGTGAAGCACAGTACGTATCTTAAATCAGTAAAAGAGTAAGGGGGCCTTGTAGAGATGCAATGTTATGAAACTAATAATCACCATATTTTTCAAATGTACCAGTAAGATAATAAATAACATTTCACACTCACACAAAACAGTATCTATAAGGATTTCTTCATCATCAGCCATCAATGTCCCAGTATAACACAACAGTCATGAGAAGACCTCTTGTTCACTCAGTCAGGAGAAGACCACGTATTTACTCAGTCATGAGAAAATCACTTATTCTTGCACTAGGTCTTGCTTTCTGGTGTCTTTCTCTTTGCAGCTATTGTCCCAGATGCAGACACTGCTAGTCATGTTGTCATGTCTCCGTGTGAAACTAGAGTCTTCTCGGCAAAAACAGAAACAATTTGGCTGACCTTTTGTGTAGTGCTTTGTTGTGCTTTGTTGTGTGCCAGTGCCCACAGCAGTGAAGTAAGGTCCCAGGACATCAGGGGTTTGACTCACTTACTCACACTTCCTTTACTGTTCTTTTTGTTAATTTTTTTTCCATCATGGACTTTTTCTCCGCATGCTGGCTCCCTCAGAAATTCGAGGTGTGGCCTAATTGTAGCATGTCATTAAGGGTGGCTAACGTGGCCTGATCGTAGGGCATCATTAAGGGTGGCTAACGTGGCCTGGTTGTAGGACGTCATTAAGGGTGGCTAACATGGCCTGGTTGTAGGACATCATTAAGGGTGGCTAACATGGCCTGATCGTAGGGCGTCATTAAGGGTGGCTAACGTGGCCTGATCGTAGGACGTCATTAAGGGTGGCTAACGTGGCCTGGTTGTAGGACGTCATTAAGGGTGGCTAATGTGGCCTGGTTGTAGGACGTCATTAAGGGTGGCTAACATGGCCTGATCGTAGGGCGTCATTAAGGGTGGCTAACGTGGCCTGATCGTAGGACGTCATTAAGGGTGGCTAACGTGGCCTGATCGTAGGGCGTCATTAAGGGTGGCTAACGTGGCCTGATCGTAGGGCGTCATTAAGGGTGGCTAACGTGGCCTGATCGTAGGACGTCATTAAGGGCCTGATCGGCGTCATTAAGGGTGGCTAATGTGGCCTGATCGTAGGGCGTCATTAAGGGTGGCTAACATGGCCTGATCGTAGGGCGTCATTAAGGGTGGCTAACGTGGCCTGATCGTAGGGCGTCATTAAGGGTGGCTAACGTGGCCTGATCGTAGGGCGTCATTAAGGGTGGCTAACATGGCCTGATCGTAGGACGTCATTAAGGGTGGCTAACGTGGCCTGATCGTAGGGCGTCATTAAGGGTGGCTAACGTGGCCTGATCGTAGGACGTCATTAAGGGTGGCTAACGTGGCCTGGTTGTAGGGCGTCATTAAGGGTGGCTAACGTGGCCTGGTTGTAGGGCGTCATTAAGGGTGGCTAACATGGCCTGGTTGTAGGGCGTCATTAAGGGTGGCTAACGTGGCCTGATCGTAGGGCGTCATTAAGGGTGGCTAACATGGCCTGATCGTAGGGCGTCATTAAGGGTGGCTAATGTGGCCTGGTTGTAGGGTGTCATTAAGGGTGGCTAACGTGGCCTGATCGTAGGACGTCATTAAGGGTGGCTAACATGGCCTGATTATAGGGTCATTAATAGCTAATTCTTGTGTGGTAAAATAAATTGCAAATGCAACTCATTTCTTCTTTGCTATCAATCTCCCAGAGAGTGATGTTTAAAACTGCAGTGGTTATAGAATGCTATTTGCATCTCGCCCACAAAAACAAGCAGCTTTCTGATTTTAATGCAGATGTATTCATGCATCAACAAACATTTATGAAAATGTTTCTGAACAGGCTATTTCTACAGGCACCTGAAAGACGAGACCGAGGTGTGGCTAAGCTTCCACAACCCAGAGATGGAAAGCACAGAGACAGAAACCTCACCAGGGCTCATGCTTTGCTTACTGCTGGTCTCAGGGTTTCTCTGTTCCAGGCTCTGGTTAACTCTGACCCTTCCAAAGGGTCTCATGTCAGGGGTGCTGTACTATAAACATTAATTAAGTAAATTAATCATTTAATTAAGGAACTGGTTATTGCAGAAAAGTTATTTTCTTTGCTGACACAGTTTAACTGTCATGTAAGAACTGTGGGGCAAGTATTAACATTCAGTTGTGATCTGGGTGTTATGATAATTTTTATTTTAGTTATTTAGTAAGACAAATACAGATTCTCCAAGGCCAAACAAAATTTGGCTTAACCTTTCCTCCTATGGAATAATATTTATTAGTCCTGGAATAGATTTTGAGGAAAGATCTATTGATAGTGTAACAGATTTTGAGGAAGGATCTATTGATTGTTTAATATATTTTGAGGAAGGATCTATTGATTGTTTAATAGATTTTGAGGAAGGATCTATTGATTGTGTAATTAATGGCGTTCAGTCATGGCAAAGCTTACCTCTTTCTAGCTGAAACAGCAGATCAGACATACAAGTGGGACTCTTCATTGCAATGAATTAAAATATATTAGTATAGCAATACTTGTTTTAATTTAGACTTTATTTAGTTTAATCATATTTATTTTCTTAGGAACAAGAATGCAGAAAGTTAAAAAACTGCATACGCTTCTGGCATACACACGAGACCTAAAAGTAGAACAAGTTTCCAAATCCTAGTAAATATTCAGCGACTGAATGTGGTTCAGATGTATGTTCCCATGTTGGCCTGCTCTGCTGTGCTGATCACATCTGGATGATTTCATTAATCAGTCACAGGCAGTGTGAACATGTCGGTTTGCATCGCAGTGCTAATCAGACCTGTTCATCTCCACTCCTACTCCCTGCGGCACTCCAGGGATTTTTCCAGTGAAGCTGCCACAGAACACCATGTCCATATTAAATATATGTGAGACTGATGATAGTGTTTAATTAACGTCTAGAAGAGATTACCACTCCAAGATGGAGGCTCTTTGAGGGGACTGTGAGTTGTCTCTCAGGTACACTGGCACAGACCACTGTTACATAAAAGCCATCGAACTTCCTGTTTCCCACGTTCCCTGACACCTCGGCCCAACAGAAGGCCCCTAGTTCTCCACTCTCCCCCCTGTTACTGGCTCATCAGTAGCTTTCCAAGAGCCTTTGTTTCCATCATCATCGGTCGTGCAAAAGAGGCAGTCACACACTGGAGTGTGGCGGCACCCTGGCGTGTGCACTCAACAAGGCGCAGGCGCTCAGCTCCTGGGGCCGGCTCTCTCCTCCTGGTGCTTCTTCTCACCCACACAGCCTCTTGACAGGGCTGGAAGAGGAGGATTTTATGGATGGTGATTTATGCTTTCAACATGAATTGCTTTTACAAACCTTCACACAGCTCCTGTAAAGCCACTTAGAGGACAGCAAGCTCCCAGCCTCTGCTGGGTCCTTTTCAATGGCCTTTTTTTGTCTTGAAAGAACATGCTGTTTTTGAGAGGCCAAAAATTGCACACTATGAACATCTATGCAAGAGGTCGTTGACTCTGGATCACAAATTCAGTCCTGGAGATTGTACGCTGGTAGTTATTAATGTCATAGAACATATGTATTCAAATCTCATCCCTGGAAGTAACTAGACATTTTCCACCATCTCTTTACCCAGGGATCAGATGTGAGGACAAATTGGCCAAAAATCAGGAACAGAAAGTCAAAAGGAAGACTTCTGATTTGTGCGCTCAAAGAACTTGATTTCTGTTACAATCTTGGGGGAAAGACGTTTTTCTGTGGCCATCGGAATTCTGAAGGGAGCATTCCACAAAGCTCCACAAAGAAAGAATTATGCATTATGCTGATTCAAGTGGACAGGCAGAAAAAGATATTTTAAGAGTACAAACACATCAGCATTTAACTGAGAATTTCCAGGGTTGAGGAGAGCGTGCAGATTTTTCTGGGTCACCTGTATCCTGCAGAAACGTTCCAAAACTGATGCATTTTAGGTTTGGAGAGGTTACCTGCCAATCCAACCACCCTCTCACTGTGCCAAGGTGCAAAACATCTGCCTATGATAACCAGACAAGAATCTACAGCAACTGTAACACAAGACTTTTTACCTGAAGGCCTGGTTATATTGACAACGTATTAGATTCCATTTTTCTTCTTCTTCTTCTTCTTCTTCTCATTATTGCTGGGGTTGTTTGTGATGCTATATAACACCCAGGAGCTCGCAGCTCACGTGAGGTTTGTTCTTTGTGTCGTTGTCCTTCTGTTCTGGAGCTCTGGAGGTCTTGGTGAGAACCACTGCAGTGCGACACCATGAGTTTCACATTCAAAGCAGCGACATTAAACTTGTCAGCAGCCTAAGGTGAGAGAATCACAGCCTGATTGGCCATGTGAGAACTAAATTGTTCTGTCTTGATTTCCATTATAATGTCAAAGTTATGCTGGTTATGCCTCAAAAAAAAGGTTCAGAGCCCCATGTCAATTTCCATCACGTTGTCCCACGTACCTTCCACCAGGAACCAATTAATCCCCAGCAGAGATTTTATCATTTTATTATGGTGAGCACTGTGTTGTCAGCGACCATGTTTGAAATCCCAGGGAGGTGGGACAGGAAGAGGGGCGTCACACCCTCACTAGTACCACTGCCCACCGCAGCCAACAAGCCTGATTAGACCACTTTAAAGCGTCAGGAGTAATGCCTTAGACAGGACAGAGGACGTTCAGTACTTCAGCAGTCACTCCTGAAAGTCCTCCATGTAGGAGTAAGCATAGTAAGCTTTGCTTATGGGAGTTGATGATCTCGTCAGAAAGGCGAGTTCAACATTTTGCTTATAAAGGTCCGACCCTTTTATTTGTCCTTTTGATCTGTTTGTCGTATCCTTGATATTTATACTGTCTTTCTAGAAAGCAGGTGTGGAGTAGTTTTACCAATTTACAAGGATAAGTTCCATTTTAAAAATCTAACTATTCCTTATTTATAGAGGTAGAGGTATAGAGGTATTTATAGAGGTATTTATACAGGTAGAGTCCTCAAAACTTGCACAGACCAGCTAGCCCCAACATCTTCAACCTCTCCCTGATGCTCGCTATTGTCCCATCCGGCTTCAAGCGATCCACCATCATCCCTGTCCCAAAGAGACCTCGCCCTTCCGGCCTCCACAACTATCACCCTGTTGCGCTCATATCGGTCATGATGAAGTGCTTTGAAATGTTAGTCAGAGACTTCATCACCTCTTCACTGCCAGCCACCATGGACCCACTGTTTGTATACCGCCACAACCACTCCACTGATGATGCAATTGCACATCTGCTTCACACCACACTGACCCACCTGAACACAGGGAGGGGTAATTATGTTAAAATGCTGTTTGTTGACTACAGTTCAGCATTTAACGCTATCATTCCCTCCAGACTCACTACTAAATTGGAGGATCTAGGATTGCATCCATCCCTGTATGACTGGATCTCCAACTTCCTAACAGACAGACCACAATCAGTATAGGTGGGCAACTGTGCCTCATCCACCCTCACCCTCAGCACTGGACCTCCTCAGGGTTGTGTCCTAAGCCCCCTGCTCTACTCACTGTACACCTACAACTGCATGGCCACTATCAGCTATACCACCATTGTCAAGTTTCCTGACGATACCGTCGACATAGGCCTGATCTCGAACAATGACGAGAGGGCCTACCTGGAGAACTGGTGCCAGGAAAATAATCTACTCCTGAATGTCAGCAAGACAAAGGAGCTGATTGTGGACTACAGCAAAAAGCAGGAGCGGCACTACCAACCTGTGAGGATCAACGGAACCATGGTGGACAGAGTAGACAGTCTCAGGTACCTTGGAAGGCTCGTCAGCGTCTTTACCACCTCAGACGCCTAAGAGACTTCAGACTGCTCTCCAAGGTGCTGCGGAACTTCTACACCTACACTAATGAGAGCATCCTCACGGGGAACATCACGGCCTGGTTTGGGAACAGCACCAAGCAGGACAGACAAGCACTCCAAAGGGTGGTTCGTTCAGCAGAGCGCATCCTTCATACGGAACTTCCTGACCTGCAGACCGTCTATCACAAGCGGTGCCAGATCAAAGCCAGGGGGATTGTGAAGGACCCCACCCATCCCAATAATAGGCTCTTCCCGCAGGCCATTCAGGCCCTGAATCAGGGCAACTGATGAACTGTGGGGACCACTCTGTGCACTGCGTCTGATGTCAATAACATCATAAAAGACTGTAATAACTCTAAATTGTAAACTGTAAATTGCAACTGGTACATTTTGTATATACACATATATACATATACATATATAGTACATTGTGTATATATACATATTATATTATACATATACTGTAGTTCATGTATCTCCTCAGCTTGGGCGGAGAAGTTACAAAAGCATTTCACTATGTATGTGACAAATAAAACTTTGAAACTTCGAATTAATAGCTCAGCGGTTAAGGTACTTGACTTGTAATCGGAAGATTGCTGGTTCAAACCTCTCCATTATCAAACTGCCACTGTTGGGCTCCTGAACAAGACCCCTCACCCTGTACTCAGTCATAAAGGTAAGTTGCTCTGGATAAAAGCGTCAGATAAATGTAGTATGTATTCTATGAGTAAATGACAAAGCACTCTGGATAAGAATATGTACTGTGTATCACTGTTTTGATAAAGAATCCAGAATTATCACTACTTTGATAAATAATTCAGGACTACCACAGTTTTGATAAAGAATTCAGTATTATCACTGTTTTGATAAAGAATCCAGTAATCCAGCCACAGTGGTTTCAGTGGATACTGAAATTAGTTCAGTAGTGCATCAACTTCAGCACGGAGGCCACATTTTCTGTATATATTTCCTGTATTTTCTGTTTTTATCTTAATAAAGGCACTGCAAAATAATTATATATGGCCATTATACCATTGCTTAAGCAACTAATCTGATGGTTGCTTTAAGACTTTATACATATATATAATATGCTGGAAGGAGCAGCTTTCTACAGTGTTTGAACATTCCAGCTCCTGCTAGCATGACTGGTGATCACGCCCAAACCTATACCACTCCTCTTAAACTAATTTCAAGATTTCCGGGCACATGCATGCTAACATGTCTGCACATTAATCGGAAATAATTATTCAAGGGAACCTTTTCGAGATATAAATGTAATCTAATAAAGTTCTTTAGGATTCTTCCTCTATTACAGCCTGTAGTTCGCCTTGAGCTCTATCAGACATTTTAGCATACTTTCATCAGACTTTTTGGATTTACTGGTTACCTGGGTTTTTTTCCTACATCATAAAACTTTGCTCTGGGGGGACCAGAGCCCAGCACAGATTAGTTACTTACCTGCTCAAATACACCTAGCAGAGCTGAACGGCTCGGTACCATGTTTACGAGACTTGTTGGAGCACAGAGAGCCACAGTATCATGAATGATGAGTGAGACTGGACTGCAGACAGGTAACTGACAAACAACCCAGCATGAATTCAAAAGCAGGGTCAAGAAAGAAACAGTGGAGGGTGTGTTCGCTATGTGTTTGTAGATGGTGGTGGTGGGTGTGTTCACTGTGTGTTTGTTGTGGGTGGTGGTGGGTGTGTCTTCCCAGGGCCCTGTCCTCCAAAACTACCTGTAAGGCCAAATTTAAAAACACTTTGATCCAAAGCATAAGGTGTTGAATGTAAATTGCTACCACTCTGCAATTTCAGAGATATTATTGATATTATTTACATCTGGTAATGTTCATTAAACTGGGAGGTAAGTGTGCAGTCATTACATATGATGCTAACTTTTATAGGGGCAAAGACTGTAACTTTGCCCCTATAAAATAACTCATAAGTCAGAATTCTCCCCCCATGCACCTTAGCAGAGGCGGTGGAGGTTGCTGAATGCTACATTCTTGTGGTGATTACAGCAGCAACGTTTAGACAACAACATTTATAATTTTTCTGAATTTGTTTGTAATCTACTAATTCCGAATGTCTCTCTAACTGATCTGTGCAGTGGTGTCTGTAGGGACATGCTGTCTCTTTCATCCAGGTCAGGGCACGATGACCCAGGAGTCCTCCACTGCTCTCCCTATAAGGTGTGCTCAAACCCAGATCAACTAGGCGGTGACCCCGACAGCCTGCTGGGTGAGCAACCACTCTAACGGTGGACCTGTGTGCAGAACAGTTAGATTGTGGAACAGGTAAACAAGAAAAGTAAATAACCAAAGGCCGCATTGCCGCAAAGCAGACAAAGACCCGCTAGACCGCGGCAGCTATAAAACTACGTGTGCATATATCACCCTTCAGGGGAATGGAGGGCGAGAAAACGAGAGGGAAAAAAATGAAACACCATACCGAGCATGGGAAAAGGGAGAACCAAGGGCGCCAATGGGAAGAATGACAGCCCCAATGCCCTGGGGAAAACCAAACGAAAACTTCCCAAACTAATCCAGAAAACGGGGAGGAACTGTAATGGCTAAGGGGAGCCTTTGGAGAGAGACAGATCTGAGGGGGACAACTGGAGACGATGTGCAAAAACACAGACACTCGTGCAGCGCAGAAGTGAGGTGTGGCACAAGGAGGAAAACTGGAGACGATGTGCAAAAACACAGACACTCGTGCAGCGCAGAAGTGAGGTGTGGCACAAGGAGGAAAACTGGAGACGATGTGCAAAAACACAGACACTCGTGCAGCGCAGAAGTGAGGTGTGGCACAAGGAGGAAAACTGGAGACGATGTGCAAAAACACAGACACTCGTGCAGCGCAGAAGTGAGGTGTGGCACAAGGAGGAAAACTGGAGACGATGTGCAAAAACACAGACACTCGCGCAGCGCAGAAGTGAGGTGTAGCACAAGGAGGAAAACTGGAGACGATGTGCAAAAACACAGACACTCGCAGTGCAGAAGTGAGGTGTAGCACAAGGAGGAAAACTGGAGACGATGTGCAAAAACACAGACACTCGTGCAGCGCAGAAGTGAGGTGTGGCACAAGGAGGAAAACTGGAGACGATGTGCAAAAACACAGACACTCGCAGTGCAGAAGTGAGGTGTAGCACAAGGAGGAAAACTGGAGACGATGTGCCATAACACAGACACTCGCGCAGCGCAGAAGTGAGGTGTAGCACAAGGAGGAAAACTGGAGACGATGTGCAAAAACACAGACACTCGTGCAGCGCAGAAGTGAGGTGTGGCACAAGGAGGAAAACTGGAGACGATGTGCAAAAACACAGACACTCGCAGTGCAGAAGTGAGGTGTAGCACAAGGAGGAAAACTGGAGACGATGTGCAAAAACACAGACACTCGCGCAGCGCAGAAGTGAGGTGTAGCACAAGGAGGAAAACTGGAGACGATGTACAAAAACACAGACACTCGCGCAGCGCAGAAGTGAGGTGTAGCACAAGGAGGAAAACTGGAGACGATGTGCAAAAACACAGACACTCGCGCAGCGCAGAAGTGAGGTGTAGCACAAGGGCTCACAGACCTCAGTACCCAAAGCTACCAGCTAGGCACTTGGCTCAGAACTTTTGCAAAGAACCAACACTGAGTGAGTGGGTCACTGGGATTATATAGGCCTAGCCCAGCTGTTGGGCGTTAAGCCTGATTAGTGGTGTGCCTGACTCGAGGCCTCCCTCTGGTGGCCGGAGGGGGCCTCGGCCTGGCGCCGACTCTTCCACTCCCTCCATCATCTCCTCCTCCTGTGTCCTGCTCTTTAAGTTACATCACACTTCTGTGTCATTGAACTGACTGCAGGATGTTAGACTAGTACCATTCTTCCTGGCTAAGAAAAAACAAATCCAAACTTTCTCCATGCGCACAAATAAACAGAAAATCTGAGGATCAACAATGTCTCCTGTGGTGACCCAGATGGTGCACTGAAGCCTCTTGGGTGGGTAACGCCATTATACTGAACCAGGAGAAAGTTTGGCTGGATTTACTTCTGTGTTGGACAGGAAGGAGAGGCTCCAGAGGTCATTAAATAACTCTGAACAGAAGCGTCCTTACTGGGAACGAGGCAGGACAGCAGTTCCAGGCTCCACCTGCAACCCTCCCATCAGGACAGAACTTTTCCCTCAGAAGAGGCTGAAAGTGACAGTAAATCAGAGATTAATGATGCTAAAGCACATAAACTGTGGTGACTACTGATGTGAGAACTAACAAACATCAGATGAGAACTAACAAACATCAGATGAGATGAGAAATAAAGATGAGATGAGAAATAAAAATGAGATGAGATGAGAAATAACAAAGACAAGATCAAACTAAGTTGCAAGTGGGACATGTTCCCTTAGATAACACATTGGGCAGAATATCAAAGGAATTCATCCATCGCAAAATAAATAAATAAACAATTTGAATTTGCTACACATGGAAACTAGTCACTAAATGTACACAGAATAAGGGAGAGACTATTGCGCTTTCTGTGGTCAGTTGAAAGAACCTTTCTGCATCACTCTGGCTTTGACAATATCACTAATGACAACATTTGAGACCTTGCAAAAAAAACAACAACAAAAAAACCCACCAGCCATTTACCCTTTTGATTTTGTACAACCTTTACATTAAAATAACAATGAAATGCTTAATATGCTTTATATAGACTTACCTTACTTCATCATGTGGACATTAAAAAATAATGTTTATATTATTGTTGCTATTTTGTAGAATGTAGTCGAACAGTGTTTGGATATGTGAGGGTTTTTGTTGCAAGGGCTCATTTCTAACTCTGAATGTGGGCTTCTGTGCAGCTGATAGACACAATGAAACCAGATTTTCAGCAGGTCTCGGTTACTGCAACGCTGAAGTGGAGAGAAGCAAGAGAGTCAGACCTCGAGCACGAGTTTGAGTGCCTAGATGATGAATTATGATTCACATTTCCAACTGCTACTGTTGTGCAGGTATGCCCTGACTCAGGTCAAACTCAGGCCTCACACGGCACCAAAACAACCACAGAGTGGGGTCCAGCAAAGATAAAGACGCTGAGTGCCCCTGAGCTAGAGGCTGTTATAAAAAAGAAAGCCAATCACAAAACGGAGAAAATGCAAAATGATGGCTCTGAGGGTTCGTCGGTCTGGTTTCCTCAGCAACAGATATCTGCTACTTTCAGAGCTGTGAGGGGAGCACTGTCTGGCAGTCTGTCAGCCAGTCCACCTACCCCTCTCCTCTCCCCCGCTCCTCTGTTAAAATAGTTTACCTTGCTGCTTCTCTTGATGCCATCAGGAGATGCGTAGAAAATCATCCCTTTTGTGGATGTTCAAATAGCGGAACAGGATTTTTCTTTTTGGACTAATGGCAGAGCTCAAATCACTACTTCTTCAGAAGAAAGTTGTGCAGCCTGAGGAGTGTCATTAGCAGACAAAAGGGTTCTGGCTGAGGGTGAGGGTTATGCAGGTGTCGTTCTCACTCAGGCGGATCTGGGTGATGTCTGCCTGGGACTTAAACCCATTTCATGGTGGTTTTTAGTGGGGTTGACAATAGTTGACAGTATCTTTGGAATGAACTTTCTGAGGTGCCTGAATTGTTCACTGTGTAGTTCAGTGCAGATTCCTGTATGTGGAACACTGGCTTGCAGTGTGCTGATCTGGGCTGCATGTGAGGATGGCGGTGGCCTCCTGAACATAGAACCAGTGGTTCCCAATCAAATACCCATCAAAAGGGGAGTCATTACCAGGCATTTGGTCCGTTATAGACCAGTTATAACAAAAAAATGAGAAAAATGAGGCATCCTTGATGTCATCCAACAGCTCACGGTTGACCTACAAATAGCCAATCAGCTCATGATTGACCTCTGAATAGCCAATCAGGTCATGGTTGACCTTCGAATAGCCAATCAACATATTTATGAGTTGACCCAATTGGCTGCTGATTCCTCAGTTGTTTTTGAAGGGATACCTGCTACTCACAGCTGCTTTTCCAGCATTGACATGGCTAATGTTTTTTGATCTGTTCCACTAGCCCCTGAGAGCCAGCCCTGGCTTTTATCCACTGTTGGAAATCAATGCAAGGTTTTCATAACAGCCCAACCGTTTATCACAAAGCACTCAGGATGCATCTATCTCTCCTGATGGACATGTCTTGCGTTCCTCTGTTATCATCCAGGACACTGATGATGTGCTATTAAGCAGTGAGGACCAGAACACACATGAAAAAGATTTAAGAGCATTTTTGGATTTCTTGATGTTCAAAGATGACAAGCTAGCTGTGAAAAAGCTCAAGTGTGATGGATGAGATGAGATGAGATTAGATAAAATAAAAGTATCTTACTCAGGGCTGTAGGACAGTGGGTTAATTAGGGCTGCA
Organism: Electrophorus electricus; assembly: GCF_041902795.1. NCBI lineage: Eukaryota > Metazoa > Chordata > Actinopteri > Gymnotiformes > Gymnotidae > Electrophorus > Electrophorus electricus. The sequence goes on from NC_137507.1 coordinate 6,761,903, forward strand.
GGGAAATTTTGCCTGCTAGAACCTCTGTTGTTGTTGCAATCTGGCTAACAGTGACCCTGGAGACCATGAGACCATCACACACACTGATGCCACAGCTTGATTCTAACAGCTTGAGAGTCTCTTGACTCTTTATGGGATCCACATGGTCTACTGAGTCTTCACTAGACAAACACAGTCTCTTCATAGTCTCCTGTCTCCTGATTCTTAATAATTGCAGAATTGCTATCAATCCTAACACCTTTACACATTCCTGGCCTCTGCACTGGATCGAGGTTGTGTTTGGATCACTGCTGTGAGGCTTTGCCAGTAAACCCTGTCCTAGTCTCAGGTCTCATGTGGACTGGTCAGGTTTTCTTTAAGGACTCCCCTGTATTTGGTTGCATCCCTCTTGCCTTCAACTCTGACCTGTTTCTCAGTCAATGTAATTTTGGGATTTTTTTTTTTTTGTAGCCACACCCTCATCTGTATTTTTCTATTGTTTTGTCCCAGGGGTGCTTTGGTCTACATGATGTTTGTGTAAATATTCTCTCAAACTCTGGTACCTTCCAGGACACAGTGTGTATTTATACGGAGATAATATGACACTTTTTTACATATCATGTAATGCTTGTATATCTCTGTCCAGCTGATGGTAATTAAATAAAGTCCCACATTTAGAAATGGCATGCTCAAACTAACAGCTGCTCTGACTGCACGGCCTGGTCAGAGGCGATCGTGCAGACCAACCTGGCTCACATGCTTAGCCCTTATCTTGCAAAGCTCTCACTAGATCGCTGAGAACACAACAGCTTGTGTTTAAAACCTTCATACAGTAGAGGCACCATTCAGGTCAAGTACACTCCAAACCCCATTCCCCTTCTCAGAATGCGGCTGGCTTGAAGGGTTTACTATGATTGGATCCATGCAGGTCTCCATGGGTCACGGGGGTGAAAGGGTGGGGCCATGATGCACCAGCCAGGACCAGCAACAAATAAACAGATCCTGAGTGCAAGTGAAGTAGGTCGCTGCATCCTTTGATGTAAAGATGAAAAGAAGTGGAACTCTCTCTATCCCTTTCTCTGTCTCTCCCTCTGTGTCCCTCTCTCACACCTCTGTCTCTCTCATCCCTCTCTCTTTCGTCCTCTTTTTTCCAGCCTTTGAATGGGGAGCAGTCCTTTCAGATGATGCCTGTTTGTCTTTTTGTGATAACAAAAAAAATTCCCACTCTGCAAGTGCCCTCTTTTGTTTGATGAGGAAATGAAAGAGCAGAGAGGAGAGAGGGAGAAGGAGGACATTATCTCCCCAAACATTACTCCTTCTCTCCCTCTTTCACATGTCTGTTTGCATTTTCCCACTGTCTTGCTGGATAATTTATCCATGGCCATGTTGTGCAGCTTTGATATGAGAACTACACAACTCATCTGTCTGCTCATACCCCATCCCTCTCTCTCTCTCTCTCTCTCTCTCTCTCTCTCTCTCTCTCTCTCTCTCTCTCTCTCTCTCTCTCTCTCTCTCTCTCTCCCTCCCTCAGGCCCTGCCATTCGTCAGCTTGGACAAACACTCCCTCCCTCCTGCCACCAGCAGACACGCGCACGGCTCCAGCCCAGGGCCGTCCATCGTCCACGCCATCATCATCATCATCATCATCATCAAACGTCACTCTCCTGACAGAGGGGACAGGCCTGCAGATGACGCAGGCCATCAGCACCATTCTGCCCTGGGGTCCCAGGCAGCGCCCAGCATGGCTGCAGCAAGTTGTCAAGGTGACCAGCGATAGAGTCCGCTCACGAGTTTCATGTAACAGCTCACGTGTTCTCCACAGCTATGCAGGCTACTGGGAACCAGTGTAAAGGGACGCATGTATCAGCTTTCCGCTGTCTGTTGGCTAGACATGATGCAAGAGTCAGCAGGTGAGGGGGAGGTGGAGAAGCCGCGAGCGCATACTGCAGCTTGTGACACTCGCTGTGCTGGTGAAGGGTCGTTATTTGAAGGCTCTGTCTTTCTGTCTGCCCACAGGACTGGCAGTGCAGAAGAGCGTCAGTCCGACTAATGCGTGGCAAGGATGTGGGAAGCAGAGATGTTGAGATGTTCTCAGAAGCTCTGTATGTGTAGACCTGGATGTGATGGTGCAGGGGAACCTAACTGGCTCATGTCATGTGGGGGCATGGGAAGTTCCAATCTTCTATTGTTTTATAAAGTATGAGATTTGCTGTTATGCAAAAAAAAAAACATTTTGCATTTTTTGCATGGCACCACTTGTTTGTTTTTACAGCAATATGGAATAGAAATTAAGCAAGTGTCCAACATCACAACAAAACATGTCAGCCATGAGATTTTGAAAAGAGGGAGATGTACAAGGACCTAAGTGAGCTATCTGGGTGATCTTCCTCAGAAATGTAGTGACCCAGCTGGTATCCCATGGAACCTGGGATCCTGCACATGGCTTTATCAATGTCACACTTGTTTTACACACAGAACTTTTGAATATTCTTGACCGTGTACAGAGGACAGTTAAAACTGTCAGGGAGACAACTCCTTGCTAATATGGCCCACCCTCAATAGTTATCTTCACACTAGGAGGCCATTTCCTCTGCTCCTGATTGGTACACACCAGATCTGACTCCCCCTTCAGACAGTCAGCTCATTATCGAATATGCCTGTTTCTATGCCTATTTACCTCTAGTCTTCATGAATTCTTGCTGATGTACTGTAGGACGCATTTCTCAGATTCACTGGTTTCCATAGTTTCCTGTTGTTCCCCATTGTGGTTTATGAGGATCAAGGATCACCCAATATGAACCTTTCGGTGTGACCTAAACTACACTTCCTCTTTTGATAACAGCTTCTATCAAGAGCCCTAACAGGGCTCAGCATTGCAGTTCATCGTTTGTGTATCTGTCCAGATCCTCCCCATCTCTGCAGTCTTCATCTTTTCTCCCTGTGCCTTTTTCTGGGCTCATCCAGCACACTTGCAGGTGTGGTATTCTCCACGGTGTCCCCCAGGTGTGTCTAATCACCATAAATCTGTGTGTCTCCCACAGAGGATGAAATGGCCCCTTCATTAGCCCCTGGAACAGAGCTGAATATTTCATTTGGCAATTAGGTAGTACTGAGATGAAGAAGGGGCCTTTTTAAAATTCTCCTTTCTGGAGGACTTTGTAACAGATTATAAGTGACTAATGGAAAGCACATTAAACTGGACATGACAGTGGAGGCCCTTGACAAACTATAGTATTTCGTCCTGTTGGTGAGATTCCCTCCAGTTGAGTCTTGCCCCTCTCTCTCTTTCTTTGAGTCTCTCTTTCTCTCTCTTTCACTCTCTCTCCTTCTCTCTCCCAAGCTTCCCTCATGCTCAGTCTTGATTCTCTGGTATTCTGGTATCTCTGGTCTTATCTGGTATTCTAGCATCTCTGGTATTCTGGTATCTCTGTTATTTTCTGGTATTCTCTGGTATTCTGGTATCTCTGATATTATCTGGTATTCTCTGGTATTCTGGTGTCTCTCATATCTCTGTTATTCTTGTATTTTTTGGTATCTCTGGTATTCTGATATACTGGTATTCCGGTGTCTCTGCAATTCTGCTGTTCTGGTATTCTGCTATCTCTGGTATTCTCTGGTATCCCTGCTATTCTTGTATTTTGGTATCTCTGTTATCTCTGGTATTCTGCTCTTCTTTTCTCACTCCCTGCATATTTTCATTCCTCCTTCTCTGTCTGTTACTACTCATACAAAATACAGCCTTGCACACACACACACATACACACACACACACACACACACACACACACACACACACACACAGAGATACACACACACACATGAATCAGTGAATCAGTATATATGAATCAGTGAATCAGTGAATCAGTGGTCGCCCTGAAGACGTTCCCCATCATCAGTAAGAAGGCACATCATGCCACATGGGTTTTTTTTGTTGTTGTTGTTGTCGTTTTTCCAAATCCAAGAGGCTTGCGGTGAGTCTTTGCTTCATTCTCCTCCACACCCTTCCTCAGAAGAGAACACAAGGTCATTTAGACAGGCTGACTCATGCTTGCAATCATGTTTAAAAGATTAGGGAGAAAAGTCTAGGGTGAAACTGGAATAAGCGAGCCGGAGATTCCCTGAGGAAGCTCTCGCTCTTCTGCTCAGACCCAGGGATGGCAGGATCACGTTTGAGATTTATTATGACATACTGCCACAGCACGACACCTCTCACAGGTGTGCTTCGCTCAGGTGCGCTTCACTCACAGGTGCACTTCACTCAGTGAACTGGTGTTATAAATGAGCACAGGGGTGAGTGTTTTAAAGGTAATGAACCTTGTGGAAAGGTTTATAACAAGCCAGTGGACATCAGTGAGGATAATGTGCCAACATGCATCACTTCAGACACTGTGGCATCACCAACACCACCAACAGGAACACCACCAGCAGAGTATTAACACAGCACCACCACCACCAATACAATCAACACCACCATTAGAGTATTCACACACCACCAACACCACTGTCATCACCACCGATACCACTATCATCGGAGTATTCACGCATCACCAACACGCCCATTAAAGTATCCACACACCAGCATGAATGTTCTTATTTATGTTTGTCTGTTCTGGATGTATCAGTCTATTGAGGGCATTTCTAAATGTTTATGTGGGAACTGAATCTGTTAATGTTGTTTCTACTTGACCTTGTCATCTCTTTCATGAGTTCCTCACTTCTCACTGTGTTTTGTCCAGTCTGGTATGAGCATGACACCCTTTCTGCTGATGATGTCTGATCCTGTGGTTGAATCTCTTCTTCCACTCTCTAGGAGTGACGTTCGTCTCCTGCAGATGACCTTACATAACCCCTGACTGAAGACATTTCAGGCCGTGCTGTACGACAGCTGTGGTGAAACTGTCTGTGGCTCTCCTGTGCTGGGTGTGCTGTACAACAGCTGTGGTGAAACTGTCTGTGGCTCTCCTGTGCTGGGTGTGCTGTACGACAGCTGTGGTGAAACTGTCTGTGGCTCTCCTGTGCTGGGTGTGCTGTACGACAGCTGGTCCTCATAACTCAGGACTCTTTGAAATGTTTTCTTAATGGGAACTTCATGTTGTCCAGGTCTCATCCCCCATTCAAAATTATAAATAGATACACAAGTTGTTGTTTTTCACTGTCTCACACACACACACACACACACACACACACACACACACACACACACACACACACACACACACAAAGGAGTGCTGTCAAACAGGATTATCTTGGTTCGAATAAATCACGGGGTAAAATCGCTCCATATGAATGAAATAAAAACGCATGAAGATCTGTTGCCTTTAAATTTTCAGAATGTGAAAACAAATCTACTGACTCTCTCGAGCATGACTAGAGCTCTGAGGAGCTTCTGACATCGCAGATTAGCATCAAAGGGCACAGATGTTTAGCCAGTTTGATAGCGTAGTCAGTTCTGTAGAGATGGAAACTTCCAGCCATCCACGATCCTGGGCTCTTCTGCCTACACTTGACTTTTGTATTTTTAATCCTTGACATTAACGAGGCAGTTTCACACGGTTGTCTCGGATGTCTCAGAGGAGGTGCATTTGCACTTAAGCACGGCCTCTCAAGGAGAGATATGCGACTCACTGCACCTGAACGCCCTGTTGTCCTTCTGCTGAAGAGCGCAGGGACTGAGAATGTGCTGGAGAGAAGGTCAAACCTCCACATCCTACCTGCCACATCCTACCTGCCTGGCTCTTACGTTCCCATGGTGACACCGCTGTCTGGGGGAGCTCCGTGGCTTGCTCATGGTCAGTCTGTTCAGGTGAGAGGTTCGGTTGTGGCTTCGGAAGTCTCAGCGCCCTGCGAGTCGAGCTCCGAACAGTCACAGCAGTGTGGACTGACTGTCAGACTCCAGTTGTTTTGAATAATGAGTTTCATTTCCAGAGACGCCACAGTGAGAGCTCCTATCTAAAATCCACTTCATTCCTGTTTTTCCTCGACAAGGCTAAATTCATTAAGTGCAGTGTAATATCGGCGCTCGACGTTAACACGGCCTGCAGAGATGACCCCACCTGCCGTATTGACGACAAAACTGTGATCGCAGGTTTGCGAGCTGCCTGGATGTGTTTATCAGCCTGTGTGAACATGCAGGATAGTGGAATGCATTTCGCAGCCTCTCTGCTCCAATGTGTGTGTGTATATGTGTGTGTGTATGTGTGTGTTGTGTGTGTGTATGTATGTATGTGTGTGTGTGTGCGTATGTATGTATGTGTGTGTGTGTGTGTGTATATTTATGTATATGTGTGTGCATGTGTATGTGTGCCTGTGTGTGTATGTGTGTTGCATATGATGAGCACCGGTATTCCTCCCCAGAATTAATTAGTTTTATTCACACTATGTCGGCCACACCAGCAACCGTCTCCTGGGTAACTGGGAAACAAACAATGGAAAAGAACCTTGGTGTGTGTGTGTGTGTGTATGTGCTTTCACGCTTGTGAGTTTCTGTGTATCCATTTGTCAGATGCAGTACCCTGGATGCTATTTACCCTCTTGAATTCTTTAATTAGCGTATGGTAAATACCCTGACAGTGGGTCTTTGTGTGGGGGGGGGGATGCACAGGCCGGGTCGTTGGGGCAGGTGTGTGTGTGAGACGCACAGGCCGGGTCTTTGTGGAGGTTGGGTGTGTCTGTGAGGTGCACTGTCGCGGTGAGTTGAGTCTCACCAAACAAAAACACTGGTGCATCTGCTACCTGCTCTCTTACGAAGTGCAGTGTATATGACAGCACTCTTACGGTAACAAACCATCACATGAAAGCTTGTCCTCTCAGTATCAACACAGCGAGAAGGGAGGAGCATGAGAGGAGGGTTAGGAACCCTGGTCTGAAGCCTTGCCTGAACTGTGATCCTGGCCAAGCTGCCCGTGTGTCACGGCTGCTTTGAGACTAATAATGAACCGGTTCTGTATCTACTATAAAGCGTTCATGCTCTTTCTAAGGGGTGAGTGTCTTTAGATAGCACTGTTGTCTGAGTGTGCTTTCCTAGAAGTTTTGTCCAATTTTTAAAATACAGTTTTTAATGTCACGGGTTTAATATTTACATGCCTTTGCATCTGTTTATTTCTTTATTACATTTACTTGTTAAATCTTCTCTTTATACAACAAAAAATGCACTGCTATCATGAGGGATCTGTAATTAGATATTAAAGTTAGAACAACACACAGAACTTCTAGCACCTACTATTAATACTAATTGTCATTGTCTTCTGTAACATTACTGGGGATATTAATAAGCACATTGTTATAACTAAAGGCAGTGTTACACGTCTGTTCTACTGAAGCACTGAGTCTGCTGCGCTGGGATATTTCAGCCTTGTAAAGTAATCGAATGCATTGAGATTTTCAGCTTGGCCTTTATGATCCAGTCCACATGTTCAGCCTAACCCAGCCCCCAGCAGCCTGGATGAGGTGTTCACTGGGGATAGCGGCCTGGTCCGGGTGTGTCAGAGCTGGGACAGAGCAGAAACACAGATGGGCCCAGGATTTCTCAGGGCTCCTACACCCAGAAAATTCCCATTCTGGTGTTGCTCCTGTCCAAATGGAAGCACGGGAGCCCGGAATTCACAGCACAGCAGGGAAGAAGGGAGGAAGTTACAACAGCGCCTCGTCTGGTCAGAGACAAACCTAGTACCTACCACTCAGTGCATAATATAAGTGGTTTTCTGTTCTTCTGTTCTTATTTTTTATTCTTTAGTTCTTATATTTTTATATTTCACAACTTTACTACTCTCACATTTAAATATTGATCATTTGAATTGTGGTTATTGTTACTGTTGTGACTTACGATATGTTTTGGACTCTGTGTCTATTGTCATGAAGCATAACTCATGCTATTTTTAACAAGGCAAAATTCGAAATGTTTTGTTTGTCTTAAATGTCTTTTCCAGTAAGATGTTTCAGTGTGAAGAATTTTAAACAGTCCACTAAGATGAACTCTTTCACTGGACACATATGAGTCACCTGCTAATAGCGAAAAGGAAACAGGTGAATGCAAATTATCTCCACTTGGCATTTTATGAAGGACATTTGTCTTATAAATGTCTCTTATGGAATAACAGCTTTCAAAGTGCTGACAATTACAGCAGAGGGTGCAGCCAGAGACTTCGCCACACGTTTTAGTTTTTATGTGTCAGATAATTGCAGATAGAGTTTATCATATGTTTAATCATGGGACTGCATCATTAAGCTTCTTCCAGTGGACACTTCAGAACGCCCTTTCACAGATACTGAGGGAATACGGAGCAGTAGGAGTAGCTCCACACAGCCCCACTCATTGCTACACAGCCCCACTCAGCCCCACTCAGCCTCACACAGTCCCACACAGACCAACACAGTCCCACTCAGCCCCACACACTCCCTCTCAGTCCTACACAGCCCCACACAGACCCACTCAACCCTACACAGCCCAACACAGTCTCACACAGACCCACTCAGCCCCACACACACCCACTCAGCCCTGCTCAGCCCCACACAGTCTCATACAGACCCACTCAGCCCCACACAGACCCATACAGACCCACTCAGCCCCACACAGACCCACTCAGCCCTGCTCAGCCCCACACAGTCTCATACAGACCCATTTTAATGAGGGATGTTTGATTATTGCAGAACAGCTCTCCATACTGTGCTAGTTTTGCTGGTGTTTCAGTTGCGTTTCACCGCAGTGACTCTGTTGAGTACAGACTGCATATATTACCGGCACACTCTACTTCTATTTCTGTAAGCAAAACAACATTCAAAGAAAGTAAGAACAATGGAAAATGTTTTTTTCTGTTTTTGTTCTGTTCAGATGCTCTGTCCTGAACAGTTAGGAGCCACACTACTGTGTTCCTTAGTATAGTTCATCTATAATTATGGGATGTCTTGCTTGAACGGACCGCTTCAGATTATGCTGCAGCTTTTTAATGGGGTCTGACTTGGCCATTCTAAACTCTGAAATTCTCTCTTTGAGCTGCTAAGTTTGAGCCGCTCTGCCCTGTTTGAGCCGCTCTTCTGTTGTTGTGGTTGTTTTTCTCATCTTTGCATGACGTCCCTTCTTTTGTTTTAAATCACAGACAGATGCACTGATACATGGTTGCAGAGCTTCTTGATGCAGCTTGTAGCCCAGTTCTCTGGTGCGTGACACAGTAATCCCCCTGTAATGGTTCAGCTATGTCTGTCTTTGTCAAGTCTGTTTTCATTTCCATGTGTTGCTTGTGCCATGTGCTGTTGGGTTTTTGGTTTATTTTTTGTCTTGGTTCTGTGCTCCTCACCAGCTCAACCCACTTTCCTTGTACCAGATCATCTTGCCAGATCATTGTTCTTGGTTCTAGTTCTGGTTGACCTCTGGTTCTTGTTCTTCCTTTGTGTTCCTCTATTTTACCTCCTGTTCCCTTTGGGCTTCAATTATCAGCACTGTGTGTGTGTGTGTGTGTGTGTCCAGTGATGGTTGGTGCTCTGTGCCAGTGAAGTCCCCCAGGGGGCTGTGGTTTCTGATAGATAGTAGAGCATACTTGAGTTTGAGAAAGGCACTATATAAATGCAACTAATAATAATAATAATAATCAACACCATTCAGTAAACATCATTCTCATTTACATTCTGCTTCCACACCTCCTCAGCCACATTACAGTCCATCAATGATTCATCACAGATCCTTTACTGGTTCATCACAGATGCTTTACTGGTCCATAACTGGTCCATCACAGATGCTTTACTGGTCCATCACTGGTTCATCACGATCCTTTACTGGTCCATTATAGATCCTTTACTGGTCCATCACTGGTACATCACAGATCCTTTACTGGTCCACCACTGGTTCATCACAGATCCTTCACTGGTTCATAACTGGTTCATCACCCTTGATGACTTCAGGGATTTCTTACACCACCTGCCCTCCAAAAACCATAAATATCAGAAATGTAGTATTGAATTGTAGTATTTAAGCAGCTGTGTGTCCTTCAGAATATTCTGAGTTTGAACGATACATTTAAAGACTCACTGGAGAGGGAGTCCCTAGAGATTAACCCACAGAAGGAGCTCTATTAAGCCAACTTAAAATCATAAAAGTCCACTTGGAAATTTCAAATGTGGAAAATGCATGTTTTTAATGTAATGGAAAACTGTAAATCCCTCTTGCCATCCTGTGCACAAACAGATGATGTGTTGTATTAAGTATGTTATATACATAATACAGAGTCCTTGTGGAAACATATATAAATATACACTTGCAGACACTCATTTAAGGACCATCCTGGTCATTCTCTTTTCCATTTATTCTTGTGCTGAACATTCTCAGTATCTTAGAAGAGAGCAATGACCATATTAAAAAGAGGTTGTTTATTATTATTATTGTTGTTGTTGTTGTTGTTGTTATGTTCCCATTATATTATTATTTTTTAATTATTATTATGTTCCTATTATTATTATTATTATGTTCCTATGCATAATTTTTTTTTTTTTTTTTGCTGGTGCTGGTGTCTTGGCTGTATACTGTGAATTTAGTGGTTGTTTCCTCAATCATTTTAGTCATGAATATGACTAATATTCATTATAATATATTCATAATAAAATATTATGAATATATTATAATATATTGTTTTCCTAGTTTTTTTATGTCTCCTTCTCAAGGACAAAAAGCTGGTTTGTCACATCAAACAGAAACTCAGAGGCTGTCAGCTCAGTACAGCAGTGACCTACATTCCTTACCAAAACACAAGTTCAGCATTTACATGATACTTTTCTCCAAAGTGACTTACAATTTGAGGGTTACAGGTCTTGCTTAGGGAAGTTTGGCAGCGGTGGGACTTGAACTGGTAACATTCAGATAAGGAGTCAAGTACCTTCACCGCTGGGCTTCCACTGCCCTAGACAGATTAGTCTAATTAACTGAATTTGGCAAATTCTGTTAAAAAATTAGTTGAGAACATCACTAATATCTCATGGTATTTTTTCTTCAACGCAGAAGTTAGTAATTAAATGTAATTTAACAGAAAGTAGTAATTTAATGATTGCTGACAGCAACTGTTACTGACACTGACTGATTATTATAATTATTCATTATTTGTTCCTCTAGAGATTATTTATTCTGCATCCACATTTTCACTCACCAATGGTGAGCAGCACCAAGCAAAAAAGAATATCAGATTTTTTTCTCAAGTAATAGTAATGTTTCCAAAAAAAAAAAAACTAATGATAAAAAAGATAAATGTAAAAAAAAGAGTAGTTTGCATTTAACTGAACCTTTCGTAAGTAATCTGTTTTACTATTTACACAATCTCTCATTTTCAGCATTAGTCACAAGATTGACTGATTAATTATTCAACCTAAAATAATATTTGTTGTATTAATTAATTATTATTCATAAACCATCAATTAACCTGTCAGTGGTGTTTGAACCTTTTCTAATATTTTATATTTATTATTTATTCCATTTCATTGTTCTGCATTTTCCTTATATTTTTTGTGTCTTCTATTCTATCTTTATTTAATTTTTTATTTTTAATTTAATTTTTTTTCTTTTATTTAAGTTCTTCCCACTATCCATCTGTACATATTAAACATTGTTTACAAAAGTCCTATATAAAGATGATGATGATAATTATTGTTGTTTGCAGCTGTAACTACAAGATGGACTCTTACAGACACTTTTAGTAAAGTGTCAATCATAATGAGGGGACCAGCTGTACTGCACCAGTGGACACTGTTGATTCAAAACTCTACAATCTTCTCTTTGCCACGTGAAAGGGTTGTAGTGTTCTGGGTGAAAAATAAAGGTTTTTCCTCTTCAAAGTGAGGTAAACGCCCAACACTAATGTTAGATTCTGTCTTCTGGAAAAAAAATGAACAGAGCCTAGAATGTTCTAATACACCTAAAGCGAAGTATTCAGAGAGATTTCAAATTTAATAGCTGTCTTGAACACAACTATTATCTTGAACACAATGTCTTTCTAGCATTTGTAAAATATAACATAATGCTAAGCACTGCAATGCGATACAAGCAGGAATTTTGCATGCTAAATGATTCATAGCCAAAGCCATATGCAGATAAGTGACTGAATCTCATCATCTTTAATGACAACACGCTCTGTTTGATGTGACCGGCAGACGTGTGAGAGAGGCCTGATGGTTTGTGGGTTTGTGCTTGCCGTAGGTGCTGTGTTATTCAATCTGTTTTCAGTGCAGGCTTTTCCCAGTTGAAGTACCTCAGCTTTGGCTGTGAGAAGCAGCGGCAGGCAGCAGACACTGTGGTTCCACCCACCTCCGTGCACACACTCCACTTTGAAAGCTTTCTGTGGAAAGGCTGTTTAATGGGATTAGGAAAGGTTATTCTCTTTCGCTTGTCATGACGTGTATGCTAAACAAATCTCCCATCAAATCCGCCCGCCTCCTCCAACTGCGCAGGAAGACGGCGCAGGCGTTTCAGTGCGTGTTGAGTACCGCCGCGGGAGAACTAAAGGCTCATCAGCCCACATACCGATCAGCCACCGTATTGCCCGAATGCTTCTCCACCTTCCCAAAGCTTCTCTGGGAAAAAAGCCTCACACGAGAGACTCCGGATCAACAGTGCAGGGGAGAGGACAGCATCAGCTTGTGGATGACACAGCTGGCATGGTGAGGAAGTCACATGTTCGTTGGAGGCGTGTCCAGACCCTGCAGGTGGTCCACGACGCTGTGCTGATTATCGTCTGGCCTGCAGCTTCAAGGTGCTGATTGCAGTATATTCCAGAAGTCCTCTGCAAATTGCTCCAACCTTGGAGTTGGTAATTACTTCTGACTGCCATAATTCTGCTGCTAAAAGACGTGGCCCTCTCAACTAATGACATGGTCACATCTTTAATAAGACTTACATCCAGAGGCTAAGCAGAGGCTAATGACGAACGTCTGTGGTGCGGGTCGAGTGCATCTTAGTGGACTCTTTATGAGCCAGAGGGACCTCCAGAGCTCCACTTCCCACCCTGTGCAGCGGGAAGCAGCCCTGACTTCCAGCAGTTGACTCGGGTCTGTCTGTGTTTTGCTAGGAGTGTTTCTTACCTTTATTCCTTCTTCTTTTGCCAGTTGAGCAAACATTGTCAGTGCTTGCAGAAAAATGTGTGTCTGTTCACAGACCGTCCCTGCAGTCTCTTTTTCCCACCCTGAGCCTTTGGTAATATCAGCAAAGACATCTTGGTGAATGAGTGTGGCACAGGCTGCATCGTTTATTCAAGGTCACTGGCATAAATGCTGGGTCAGGCAATCCTGTCCCCATGCACCAACCAGAACTCCACCAGCCACTGAAAACCTGAGCTCTGCACCGCCCCCCCCCCCGCCCCACATCTACAGCATTGTACTGGTTTTCAGCAGAAGATGGCCCTCACTACACAACCAGCTGAAATCCTTCAAAATGTTTCTCTGATCTGACACTGGAGCCGTCGAGCTTCTCATATGAACAGTACAATTTGTTTGAGACTGTAATGCAAACTTAGACATCAAAGAACGTATGAATTCGGCCCGGCTGTGATAAAGAGACTGAAAGCTGAGCTTCACAGAGTCCAGACTTCAACTGAGTGGTTTCTAAATTAAAAAATGCTAAAAAAGAAAAACCCTAGAAGTGAATAAAATCTAAACCCACATGACCTGAAAATGGAGCTCTGGAGTTTTACCTTGCTGGTAATCAGGCTTCCACTGGGAAACTCTTGTACAAGTAATCATGGGAAATAATGAAATTATATAGTGAGAAAAAGCAGGCCTCACAGGGCCAGGTAATAAAACCTGTTAAATGGTTGCTCACATGGCTCAGTTTGTCTGAGAAAACAAACGCGTTTAACCATGTTTCTTGCCCCAGCTAGTGGCTGTGATTCTCGAAGTGGGCTAATTACCCAGTAACGATGTTCAGCTAAAATAGAAAAACATTACAACAGATATTTATGCTGAAATACTGAAGATGACAGTTCAGTGTTATGAACAATTCCAGATCCATACCTCGACTACTTTGAACCTCAAGTATGGCTCATCTTGAAACACCAGGCTTCAAGTCTCATGGAAGACAAGCATGGAGACTATTCTCTGTCCTGGTTCCCAGATGGTGGAAGTAACTTCCACAGGCTGTCTGGACAGCAGAGTCCCTTGCAGTCTTCAAACACAGACTGAAGACACATCTATTTGTGAAGTATTTAAATTACCACTGACCATGCACTTATGGAAATACTGCACTACTATTGATTAACTGAACATTTCTCACACTTGTTTGGTATTGATCGGTATTGTCTGGTATTGTCTGGTATTGTTCGTTTTTTTCTGGTATTGTTTGGTATTGCAGTTTTTCACTGTATGATAAAGTACTTGTTCTTATTTTGCATTTCTTCTAGGTTTCAGCATTCATTCTTGTATTTAGTAATATTCCAGTTGAACGGTATCTTGGACTCTAACCTACTGTACTGGCTGGGATACATTTGATGAGCAGATGCAAAGCACGTTTGTAAGTCGCATCTGCTAAATACCGACATGTAAAATGTGAATATAATGTAAATGTTATTGCCAGTACAGTCAAGGTGTTATTTTCCTCACAGGTAATTGTGCTGCACAGTCACTGTAAGCCACCCAAGGAATGTATGTTTAAGCTGTTTGCTATTTCCTTGTGTTTACTTTCTTCCAAACAAGGGGGTTTCAATGAAATTATTCTTCTAATTATTTTTATTCTTCTTTATTACTTTCTTTGAGTTTATTTTCTTATGTGAACAAGTGACTGAGAGGAATCTGTTCTGATTTGTGTGTGTGTCCTAGTGTGCTAGTGTTTGTATTAATGTGTTGTCATTGCTGAAACTGTGTGTGTGAAGAGGTTTGGAAACCAAACCTGCATTTTGCTGGCCATTGCACAATGAAACAATTTCTCTAAAAAAGCACAAAATGAACACTACTTATTATATTATTGTGAATTTGCTTTAAGGTTTTACTGTATTAATGTTCATTAATGTTTTATCTGATGGTATTTACATGCAAAATTAGTATTCACTGCTCAGATAAATAGCTTAATTTCTTGGGTTACTTTTGCACAGTGTTCTAGTGACATTAAAATGTTAAACATTTAATGTTTTTAGATTATTATTAAATGTTAACATATTTAATGCTTCTTGTACAAGCAGTTTTTTTTTTTCCCATTTGCATCCCAAACATCAATGCCAGTCTTCAATCCCAAACATGGATGCTAACCCTGTGCTTATCCTGCCTGCTCCTCCAGAGTGTCAAAAACGTATGTGAAAGGCCTGCATTACCAAACACACGGAGAGATAAAGTGATGTGTTAGTGTTCCTGCACCTGGCAGAGTGGATCTGGCTGGGAACGACAACACGTCACATGTGGCAGACGAACGGAGGAAGGAGGAGGATGACACTTCTTCACACACACACACACACACACATCCTTTACCCTTACCTCCATCCAGATAGGGTGGAGTGTCTGAGGCTGGTCACAACAGGTGTGTCCATGAAAGCACATACACATTTAAAAACCGAGACATCTAGTTAGATTCTTAGATTGCTACATTGCTAAATTGTTCAGTGTTATATTGGGTAACCCTCCTCAAATAAAATTACACATGTTCATTCAATAAAAGGTATGTTAGCATTTAAAAATGATAGTACTGAATAGCTTTATTTTATCTATGATCAGTTTAACTATGCCCATTTACACAAGTATGCCAAATCTTTTTAAAAAAGCTGGCCTGTTTAGCAAATCATGTGTACCATAACATAGTGGAAACATTCTCGTTCTCCTTGACCTCTATCAGTTTGCGTTCATGCTGATAGAGTGACATACTTCTCTGCAGGGTTGTGAAGAAGCCTCACGCCATTCAGTCCGCACCGCCGTGACACGTGGGGAAGTGGTTCTCAGCGTCTCCTCGGCGCTTCGTAATTAGTCACAGTGGGTCTCCCCTCTGCACCAGCAGGCACATCCAGCAGGTGCCTGACTGAAATGGCTGAGCCCCTATTACTTCTGTCCCTGCGCACTGCACAGATTGGACTGTTTAATGACCCTGATGTCTCCTCTTTTACCTGCAAGTCCGCTCAGCCATCCTGGAGCTCCTGTTTTGCAGGTGTTCTGCTGGTTATACACCTTGAAGCAAAGTAGCACAAATGATGCATGTTCGGGAATGTGGATGGGTTTGTGGAGAGGGCCGTGACAATAGTTGACACAGCAGATGATTAGTGGGGTAGCCTTGACACCAGTGAAGTGATTTCAGACAGTTTGGTCTGGATTTTGTCAGTCCCTGAAGGCTAATGTTCTGCTCGGTGTGGCAGGGGTGTCAAGGCTGTGGAGTGATGTTTGGTGGTGCGTGTGGCAGACAGCGCCGGGTACCCACCTCACCCAAGGCCGTGCCGCCCTGCCTCCACTCGGACTCTCTGATGTGAAGTAATGTCAGGACATGGCACACAGCCCGGGTGCCTAAAAAACACACTCTTGGGGTCTATACCAGAGACCACCCCAGTCTCTCTCAGCACTCACCCATCACACCTCCACCCTACTCCACCCAGCACTCACTCGTCACACCACCACCCTTCTCCACCCAACCCTCTCCCATCACACCTCCACCCTGCTCCATCCAGCACTCTCCCATCACGCCTCCACCCTACTCTACTCTCCCATCACACCTCGAAGCCTCGCTGCCATTCTCTCTTTCTCTAAATGTCCTCTAATCTCCTGCATTGTTTTCATTAACATTTTGTTTCTCTGCTCTGTTTCTTCTTATCTCCCAGTTCTGCACAGACTGCAGTGCAGCGTGAGTCTCCATGTGAGATTGTTTGCTGTAGAGTGATATGACAGGGCCTCTCGCAGAAGAGTGAGTGTCCTTAGACTGTGGAGTGGCTGGGGAATTGCAACCAGTGAGGACTGATTCATCGTTCCCTCTATTCTTTACATCCCCGCTTCATTGTTTTGGGTGATCTGTTTTTCTTATAACCTTGAGCCTTCATGTTTCCTGGTGGGCTGCTCCAGCTCCACTCCCTCCACACTCTCCATATCCTTTCCTTTCCTCATTTCCTGTCTTAACTTTGTCTTTAGATTTCCTGGTCATGCCCCTTACCTTCTAGATTTAGCATGGCTTTTTATGGCAAATTATGAAAATGTCACCATTAATGTGTTTTTTATCACTTAAAATTCACCTTTGAAAAACAGGATACACTTGCAAAATTGCTTGTAGATTGCTGATTTGTCAGTAGCGTATAGAACATAATATAATAATTTTCAATAAAAATCACCTACTTTCTTCACTGCACAATTTGCATCTACTCACCAGCCACTAAAAACACCTACTGTAATAGAAACACCCATTAAAAACACCTATTAAAAACACCTATTAGAAATATTTCCCTTGTGCTTCCATTCACAAGCCACTTACTCAGGCAGAAATTACAAACTGTGGGTTATCTGCTGGCACTCTCAGCTAGACAGACTCCATTTCCTCATCACTGGTCAATTTGTGGTCCGATAACCCATCTGTGTGTTAGTGTAATGACCCTACCATCAGGTACAACAGATACGGCTTTTGCAGTGAAATTCCATAATACAGCACTTAGCAAACACCAAGAGGCAGGAACTTAGGTACCTGTGAGGGACGTTAGGAATGGGACCAAGGCAAAGAAACAAACCAAACTCTCCCCTTCATGCTGCTGTAAGAATCTGCTACTGTTACGAGTATTAACAACAGAAAACCAGACCTGCTTCTCCTACATCACACTGCATAAAACATACAGGCAGAGGGGCCTGACTATTTAAACAGCACACTCCAGAAAAATCACACCTGTAAATCAGCCATGCTGTCATCAGGCCTGGGGCCTCGTGGTCACAGGCTGAAACACAGGAGATCCTGTGGATGAAAATCCCAGTACAGGACTTAAGCACCAGGACGATTCCCAGCACTCCCGGAACACAAGGAAAAACAGCGACAGCCAGTGGAACTTCTTTCCACCATCTGGGTGCCAGGACAGAGAATAGTCTACATGCTTGTCTTCCATGAGACTTGAAGCATGGTGTTTAAAGATGAGCCATACTTGAGGTTCAAGGTACTCGATATACGGATCGGGCTTTGACCTTTGGCTTTGTAGACAGGGTTTTAAATTTGATGTGTGCAGCTATTGGAAGCAAATGAAGGGAGTGCAGCAGTGGAGTGATGTGTAAACTTCAAAAGATTGAAGACCAGTCATGTTGAGGCACACATGCCATTTAGTTTGTATCCTTGTAAATAAGCAGATTGTTGATTGTTTGTGTCTTTTTTTGAGTAGTTTGTTAATAAATGCATAGTTTATTTCCACCAAGTTGTCTGTCATGATATTCAAAGTCTGGCTGTTGCCAATAGGTAAAAGAAATCACATTTATTCAATACTTAAATGATCATATCATTAATGTTACTTTATTTAGATAGAAATTAAGCATTGTGATAAATTTTTTTTAATATATGATACTGATCAATTCAGAGACTGATTAATTAATGAGACTGATTAATAATTGTGAGGCATGGTAATCATATGTGGTGTACAGAATAAAGTCTGCAGTGCGTCACACCCCTGCACCTCATCCAGAATTCAGCAGCATGGTTCATTTTCAACTCCTGAAGTTCTTCCGCGTAACCCCCCTGCTGTGTTTCCTCCACTGGCTCCCTAGAGCAGCTCGCCTCAGAGTTAAAATGCTGACACTCACCTACGACGCCATAACTGGACCAGCTCACACACACCTAAACGCCTTCATCAAACTCCGTTCTGCACCATGCTGCCTTTGAGCCTCTAGTGCTACTCGACTTTAACCTCCATCCCTGAAGACACAGAGACCTGCATCTGGATTCTTCTCTGTCCTGCACCCAGGCGGTGGAGTGAACTTCACCTGTCTGTCCCTACAGCTGAGACACTGGCTGTCTTTAAAGGAAGACTGAAGATTCACTTCCTCCCTGAGTCACTAAACACTTAAATAACCTTTTACTGTCTTCTTTTCCACTTTAGTCTGATAGCATTAATACCAAACTGTCTATTCTCACATACAGACATGTATTTGATAAGACTACAAAGCTTCTGTAAGGCAATCTGGACGAGGACATCTGCCAAACTCTGTAAATATAAATATAATCACGCTAGTGTGTCTAGATGTACATTAGTATATGAGTGTATATGAGAATACCTGCTCATGTATATGAGTGTATGAGCATATATGAGCATATATGAGAATGCTACTGTGGTTGTGTGCTCATCCAGAGAAGAGGGGAACTGGCACACTGACTACACACAAAGCAGAGACAGTGCCACATGAGAGACGCTACTGTAACTAGCTGGGCATACGGCATGAGGCTAACTAAGATAGCAAACCAACGAAGCCACAAGGTTAATCAATTTAGCAAAGGGACAGAGCTGAAGGGGTTAACAAAGTGAACAAGACTGCAAAGCTACAACAGAATGAATAAAACTCCCCAAAGAGAGCACAAGTCATTCTGCTGCATGATGCAAGAGCTGAGAACACATGCAAAGACACCCAAGGCTGTTGATGGGTTCCTCCAGACGAAGCTCCTCCTCCCAGATGATGATCCTAGCTGCTCATTGGCCAGGAAATCTGTCATGTCATGAGTGATATGCCAATCCACTTATGAGCAACAGTAGAGAGAGATGGCCAAAGACAGAGAAAGCAAACAAGACACGGGTGTGGGGGCACAAACACCTAATAATCATTGTCAATTTCAGACCACAGGACAGCTGGCCAGATTGGTTTGGACAGCAGAACCCTCTGAGGGCGACCCGGTGCTGGTGTTGAGATGAGACACGTTCACCAGGCACAGCGGTATTGATGAGGTTTTAATCTTGAGAGCTGTCAGCCAATTAAAAATATTTTTCTGCCATCAGCTGCGAGATGGTCAACACTAATTATGTAGATGGTAAGACGGCCTTCTAGAGTCAAACAGAACAACTCCAAGTAAGTAGTCAAGACCTTTTCCACATGTGACAAATATCCAAGTGCCCTTACAAAAGATAACAAAACAAACAAATGAAAAAACAAGTCAGTTTCAGCCACCAACATACCTAATAATTGTGCACACAGTGTAAGTTGTATGTTTTCATTCATTTTATTATTGAACAAGTACAGTGCTCTCGGTGAATCCAAAATGTTAAAAAAACCTCAAACTTGAAGATTTCAGAGGTTTTGGCTTTCTTAGGAGAATATCTCTGTGTGCATCATTATTTGGCAACTATTACAGTGCAAAATTATTATGCAACTACAAGAACAAAAACAGAAATTTTCCATCTCACTTGTTTATTTTCATTTGTTAAAGTGAGAATAATAAAGAAACAACTCAGAATTTACAAATAAACATTTCTGGTGTTTCAAAAAAAAAAAAATCTGTGACTGATATAGCCAACCTTCTTTTCAATAATAGTCATAAGCCTTCCATTCATGGAGTCTGTCAATTTCTTAATCTGTGGACAATCAACTTTTTGTGCAGCAGCAACCACAGCCTCCCAGACGCTGTTCAGAGAGCTGTGCTGGTTTCCTTCACCGTAACTCTCCCGTTTAAGAAGGGCCCGCAATAGGGTTTAGGTCCGGTGAGGAAGGGGGCCATGTCATTGTTCTTTCATTTTTAAGGCCTTTACTGGCCAGCCACGCAGTGGAGTACTTTATGCATGCAATGGAGCATTGTCCTCATCTTCTTCAAAGATGCAGACTTTTTCCTGTACCACTGCTTGAAGAAAGTGTCTTATAGAAACTGGCAGTAGGTTTGGGAGTTGATTTTGAGTTTAACTTCAATCCAAAAAGGTCCAACTAGCTCATCTTTAATAATACCAGCACATAGCAGTACCCCACCTCCACCTTGATGGCGTCTGAGTTGAAGTGGCGCTACGGGCCAGCCCATCTGGTCCGTGAAGAGTCTCGTCTCAGACCATAAAACCTTTGAAAAATCTGTCTTCAGATATTTCTTGGCCCAGTCTTGACATTTCACCTTATGTGTCTTGTTCAGTGGTGGTTGGGTTTCAGCCTTCCTTATCTTGGCCATGTTTCTGAGTACTGAACACCTTGTACTTCTGGGCACTCCAGGTAGGTTGCAGTTCTGGAATATAACAGCATTGGAGGCTAAAGGGTTCCTGGTCACTTCACATTTGATTCTTCTCAAATCTTTGATAATTAATTTGCATCTTTTTTTCTCAACATGTTTCTTGCGACCCTGTTGACCCTGTTTCTTGCAACAATGCGTTTGATGGTTCTGTGATCAGGCCCCAATATCTTAGCAATTTTGCTGTGCTATAGCCCTCTGAAAGACCTTTTGCAATTTTTGACTTTTTAGGGTCAGTTAAATCACTTTTGTGCCCCATTACTCCTGAGGAAAAGAAGCTGCCCAGCAATTCTGCACACCTTGATATAGGGTGTTGATCTCCTTAGGCCGCACCCTCCCTCATTACACAAATACACATCACCTGATATACTTAAATCCAACAAACATTCAAGATTATACAGCTTGGACTTGGACAATATGAATAAACATAATATGGTCAAAAAACTCTCTTGCTTAATAATTGTGCACATGGTATAGATCTCAAAACTGCATCCTTTATTGTGTCACTTCACCAGCCAGTCCACCTGCGATCACCCTGGGTGAACCTGCACGGCACCACCCTCCTGAGATCGCTGTGTAGAGTAACAGGTAGGTACCGACCAGCAGTGCAGAAGTCTTACGTCTCCCAAGACAACAATGTTATAAGCCATTAAGGTTTATTTGCTTCAGGAAGGACTTCATCTGGGGTTTTTTTTTTTCTCTATCTCTGCTTTCCTTCTGTTAAAGTTTGTTTTTTTTCTGTTCATCTGTGTTTTATTTCAGTTTGTTGGAAGCATTTATTATGCACTTATGATTTTGCAGTGCTGAGTATAAGTCTGGACACCAAACCTAACAAAATGTACTTTACATCATGTAGACGTGTAGCTGTGTCACTGTTTCTTGTATCAACATTTCTGTATGCTTTGTGTAGTGCTTTACAAGCACGTACAGACGTCCTGAGCTGATAAATGTCTCAGTGATGTGTGTGAGAGCCAAGGCTTGTCTGGGGTGGGCTGGGATTGGGACAGACCTATTAGGCTGAGATATGTTGTGTGTACTGGCTGATTCCCCGTGGCTCCTGAAACACAATGTGTCCATCCCCTGCTGAAGTGCGCATCCGATGGCCTGCGGAAGGACAGCCAGTCCGCATCTGATTACAACAGATGGAACCCTACTGCCGCCTGCCTTGAGCACTGGTGAGGAAGAGGAGGATGAGCGAAAGGACGAAGGTCTCGGCCTAGCTGGAGGCCTCTCCGTGTACCCCTCCACCCAAGCTCCTCCGCCCAAGGCCTGGTCTCACAGCGCACACACACACACACACACACACACACAGAACCATTTTGCCTGCACACTTCACTACGTTAAGCAGCCCTGTTCATTTATGGACTTTAATGCCCGTGAAAGCACTAAGGATGAAACAAACAGAAAAGGGAGATTTTTTTCTATTGCACCATAATGTAATATAATGGTGTTTACTTTCCGAGACATATAAACAAGGTTTATTGTAACCATAATGTTTTTAGTAATATTTACCAGAGGTTGAAAGCAAAATCTAAGTGGCAACAGCATAAAGACACACATTAACAGCACATCTAAAAAGTGGGTGTTGTTTGTAAACAATGCTTGTAAACAATACCAACCAAAACACTTCTGTTTTGCCTCACTGCAGGCTAGAATAACATCAGAAAGCCGTTATACAAGCACTTAAATGTGCTTTTATACAAATGCTTCTCTGCTTTGGGCATGTCTAAATAGTAGCTTGTTTAGTAATTGTACTGAGTTTAAGTAATGAATCTAGTATCAAAGTGTCAAACAGCATTTTGTCAACATCAGACCTCTCTCAGCTGGACAGGTATGTTCTTGGTTACTTCTCCTATCTGATATATGAGGGCACTCCTGGTGTCTGATACAGAATGGCACTGTAGGTGTCTCATACGAAAGGGTACCCCCGGTATCTGAAACACCATATACACGATATACAAATATATAGAACAAATACAGTAATGCCAAATCAATATTTTCACTATATACAGTGTATATATATAAACCCCTCCCTAAAGGCACCCTATTGAAATGATAATTTAGGGGGAGCACATCTCAGAAATTATGTGTTTGTTCCATGTAAGTTAGTGTGGTGCCTCCAAAAATATGTCTAATACTACCATGTTTATAGTAACACTCCTTTTAAACCCTAAG
Organism: Electrophorus electricus; assembly: GCF_041902795.1. Lineage (NCBI taxonomy): Eukaryota > Metazoa > Chordata > Actinopteri > Gymnotiformes > Gymnotidae > Electrophorus > Electrophorus electricus. The sequence continues at coordinate 6,785,133 of NC_137507.1, forward strand.
TGGTTAATGGCCCAAATGATACACAGGTAAAAAACAAAAAACAAAAAAGAAAACACACAAATACACACCAATGTCAGTATTTCTCTTACCCTCAAAGGTAAATTAATTAATTGAATAAACATTGAAATTAGCAAATTAAACACTCAATAATAAATGGTCAACACAGTAAATGCAAAACTAATCCAGAGCTTGGCTGTGTCCATCTTAGCACTTGGGTGTTCACAAGCATGTGTTATCACTCGTTGGGCCCAAACGTTGGTGCATGTTGGCAGGATGCCGGATGAACGGTACAGAGTAACGGAGCTGGTTGGTCCAACACTCACGAGTCTGTGACACGTATGAAGATGAGCCGTAGCATCCAAGACAAGCAACTACTCGTGTCTCCTCTCGCTTCTCATACAAGTGCGATGATTTGCGCTGAGACTCTGGTCCTCTTACCCACCCACACGAGCAGTAGTGTGCCAGATCCGTCCTCCTCATGGAGGAGTAGCCCACTCAGTGGTGGAGCAAGGAGTTGTAGCTAAGCTAGCATTAGTTCTTCAACTGAAAGGCTAATTTACATCACTGAATACAAATTTGTCTGCCTGGTCTATCCTTCCTGTCCACTGTATTTGGACACAAATTTATCAACACATTGAATGTTATCTGGTCCGTCGTTAGCTGAGAAGACAGACAGGTGTTTCAGCAGTACATGTACTGCAGTGATGGTGGAAAAATGTCTCCACTGTCAACTACATCTATAATTTCTATATACACACACACGTCACTGCAAGTTTCACCACTTTTATAATCAATGGAAACAAGGGTGCAAAAAACAAAACAAAACTGAATAAACATGCTAAAATCAGAATAATTTTATGTATGTCTTATGTATTCATTTTTATGTCAAATGCAACATATTTACACCCACAGTGATCAGAGTTTTGTTGGGTTTTGAACTAAAAGTTAATTGTTTTGAACAGTCCAAGTATTGCCAAAATTTGCTGTAGTCGTTCAGACTTTTGCTGCTGGTGAACACTGACTGGCAGATTCATGAATCTTTAAAGAAGTGGTGACTGAAGGCCTTGTATGTCAAAGCCAACGTACAGTTTGGTTCCTGTGACTCGGGCGGCACAGAGGAAGCAAGAGGCGGGGTGGTGAGGAAGTGTTCTTTATTCTCTATAAGGGAATCACCAATAGAATCACTGACACAACAAAAAGTAATCCTCTTCGTGAGAGGTAGCGCTGGAGTGGGTAGACTCAGTCTATGGTCGGCTAACGTGCAGCGCTATCATCTGGGGCCTGTGGGGTTAAATAGGTGAAATACAATTAGGACCCCACCCCCCCAAGACATCACCATCCTCCTGGAGCATGGTTGGCCCAGCCGACGCAGGGCCAACTTCAGTGGATGCTCCCTATGAAAGGAGGTGGTGAGGTCAGGGTCCAATACCTGGGAGGCCGGTATCCAGCACCATTCCTCTGGGCCGTACCCCTCCCAGTCCACCAGGTACTGCAGCTGCACGCCTCTCCGTCACGAGTCGAGCAAGGCACGGCAGTCCTCCCTCGATGTCCAGGGGTGGAGGCGGAGTGCCTGAAGGATTACCATCCTCCGCAAGGGGACCTTCCACTACTGGTTTCAGGGCTGAAGCATGGAAGGCCCGGAAAGCCCTACTGTTTACATGCAAGCCGATTTTATAGGTGACCTCGTTGATCCTGTCAGTTATGGCGTGCGGGCTTTCATTCCTGGCTGCGAGCTTCCCCATGGGGCCCGTTCAGCCATCCTTCGTGCCCCAGTTCATACCAAGGGGTTTCCCTACATTTCCGAGCTGCCTTTGCCTTGTATGTTGCAATTGCTTTATGTATTCTCTGATGTATCTCTAAGGGTAGAGGGTAGGGATATTGGGAGGGATATAACGGTACACAGGGCCTTAGTCCTCCATCCTTTTTCTTTACAAAAAATACACTTGCAGAGGACGGTGAGGTGGAAGGACGAATATAACCTTGCTGCAATGCCTCCTTAAAATACTGCCCCATTGTTCTCTCCTCCTCCTGTGATAGTGGATAAACCCTGCATCCTGGGGGGTATAGCGCCCTCCTTAAGAGTAATAGCACAGTCCCATTCATGGTGAGGTGGAAGCTGTGTGGCCCTCTTGGGACTAAACACCAGCGCCAGGTCGCTATACTCCGGGGGAACGGTGAGTTCCTCGTCCTCATCGGGGCTCTCTATAGAAATTGACTGGAGAGACACGGCCCAGGTAGGAAAGCATTCTCCCTCACAGGAGGCCGCCCACTCGAGGATGAGATTTTCGATCCACTGCAGGTGGGGTTGTGTTTTCTTAGCCAGGGCAAACCTAATGTGAGGGAGTGAGAGAGAGATGAAAGGAGGTAAAATGAGATGTGTTCAACGTGTTCCCCGTTTGTCTCAAAGCATACACGGGGAGTGACGTGTGATGTAGCCTGAACCCACAGGTCCCCCGTCAAGTGCTTGCACACTTAGAGGCGAGAGCAGGGGAATCGCTCTTATCCCCAGCTTCTTAGCGAAGTCCCAGTCCATTACATTCCCTGTGGCTCTGGAGTCAACGAGGGCTGTGGCAGAAAAAGAACGACCCTAGTGCGATACCTTAATAGGCACTTTAAACATCGACACGGCAGGGGAGCAACTCACCAGATTGCCACACCTCCTCTGCTCTCTGAGTTTGCAACAAACCCCGGGCACGCCCAATTGCATTGGTTCCAAGGGGCTTCACCCAGTCCCGTCGACGAGGTTCCTTCCCAATACCCTCCAGTCAGGGTGATGACATTGCTCCTGCAAAAGTCAGTCGTAGGTTATGGCCAGATTGACCGTCTCGTTGAGGGTAACCACCTCTGGCTTACAGGCTAGTTCTGCCTGCAGTTCCGCTTTCAGGCCGTTTAGAAAGACATCCACTAATGCCGGCTCGTTCCATCTGGACCCCGCGGTGTGAAAGTGTGGTAGTCGTTCATCAGCAGAGAAGAGTTCGTGATGAGAGCAATTCCCCAGGTACGAGCTTTTCCGGTCAGCCTGGAAATCACAAGAGACACCTTTGCGTGATCAGGCAGATGAGGTTGGCAGCCAAAAATCAGCTTGCACTGCACTATGAACCCCTCACAGCTTTCAGGTTCTCCTCTGTAAGTCTTTGGGGTGGTGATCAAACATCTTATCCCTTCTAAGACCAGGGGAGTAGCATGAGAGGGGGCTCTCTTCTCAGGGATTGCAGTAAGGTGTTCCACAAAGTGCCAGAGACTCTGAACTAGAGTGAACCACTCCAAAGTGCTGCCAACTTTGCAGCAAGCAGGTGAGCCCAGTCAGGGCTACTCGCCTCGCTTCCAGGTGGCTGCACATTCTGTGACTCGGGCAGCACAGAGGAAGCAAGAGGCGGGGTGGTGAGGAAGTGTTCTTTATTCTCTATAAGGGAATCACCAATAGAATCACTGACACAACAAAACAAAGTAATCCTCTTTGTGGGAGGTAGCACTGGTGCAGGTAGACTCTCAGTCTATGGTCAGCTAATATGCAGCTCTTTCATCTGGGGCCTGTGGGTTTAAATAGGTGAAAGACAATTAGGAACAGGTGAAGCTAATCAGTGCGCAGGGGATTGAGAGCGGCGTGGGTGTGTGGTATGGTCCCTAGCAGGAGTGGGCGTGTCCCTCCTGCTGGATGGCCGGCCAACCGTGACAGTTCCTATCGACTGTTGATATGGTGAATGTGTGAAGAGTTTTGAAGTGGACATGGTATTGAGACTAATGTTAAAATGACTGTAATAGGATAAAGATTTTTATTGGTGGGTGAGCTAAGTGAGTCTCTGACATTTAATTCAATCTTTGCCATCTCTCTCTCTCTCTCTCTCTCTCTCTCTCTCTCTCTTGCTCTCTCTCTCTCTCTCTCTCTCTCCCTCTCTCTGTCCATAAACAGGATATTCTTTTCTCATGGTTTTCTATGTGTAAAAAGCAAGTGAGGATTGTTTAGGAGAGTTTCTCATAACAGGGTTAAGATTAAGGTCAATTTTGAGTGGTAGACATTGTACAGTAATTGAGAAAACAAAAACACATAAAGGTCTGCTGGTGTGTGTGTGTGTGTGTGTGTGTGTGTGTGTGTGTGTGTGTGTGTGTGTGTGTGTGTGTGTGTGTGTGTGTGTGTGTGTGTGTGTGTGTGTGTGTGTGTATCTTTGGTGTTTAGTGGTGAGGCATGAGTTTGCTTGTCTTGGCATCTTGCAGCTCTGGCAATACAGTTACACCTTTATAGAAGCACTATGCCCAACATGACCTCTTGGAAGTGTGTGTGCATGTGTATCTGTGTGTGTGTGTGTGTGTGTGTGTGTGTGTGTGTGTGTGTGTGTGTGTGTGCGCGAGTGCGTGCTTGTGTGTGTGTGTGTGTTTGTGCATGTGTGTGGGGTGTGTGTGTGTGTGTGTGTGTGTGTGTGTGCACACTGAAGGCCAGGCATTCTTAATGAGAACAAACATGCACACACGTGTGTTCAGACTCTTCCTCATATGCACAAGCATAGACACATACGTGCTCATACACACCTCTAAACTCTCTGGTGTGGATCTCTGTGCAGTGTTAGACCTGGCATGGATCTGTGTGCAGTGTTAACCTGGCATGGATCTCTGCACATTGTTAAGCCTGGCATAGATCTCTGCACAGTGTTTAACCTTGCATGGACCTCTGTGTAGTGTTGATTCTGAAGTGGAACTCTGCACAGTGTTAAACTTGGTGTGGATCTCTGTGCAGTTTTGATCTGGTGTGGCTCTCTGTGCAGTGTTAAGCCTGGCATGGATCTCTGCACAGTTGTTTCTGGCATGGATCTCAGTGCATTGTTAAACCTGGCCTGGATCTCTGTGCAGTGTTAAACCTGGCATGGATCTCTGTGCAGTGTTAAACTTGGCATGGATCTATGTAGAATGTTAACCCTGACATAGATCTCTGCAGTGTTGATTCTGATATGGATCCCTCTACAGTATTAAACCTGGCATTGCTCTCTGTGCCGTTTTAAGCCTGGTGTGGATATCCACACAATGTTGATCTGGCATGGCTCTCTGTGCAGTTTTAAGCCTGGTCGGGATCTCTACACAGTGGTGATCTGGCATGGATGTCTGTGCGGTGTTGATTCCTGGTGTGGATCTCTGTGCAGTGTTAATCCTGGCGTGGATCTCCACGCAGTGTTATGCCTGGCTGGATCTCTGTGCAGTGTTAATCTGGCATGGATCTCTGCGCAGTGGTAAGCCTGGCATGGATCTTTGTGCAGTTTTAAACCTGGCATAGATGTCTGTGCAGTGTTAAACCTGGCATAGATCTGTGTGCAGTGTTAAACTGGCATAGATCTCTGCGCATTGTTAAGCCTGGCATAGATCTCTGCACAATGTTTAACCTTGCAAGGACCTCTGTGTAGTGTTGATTCTGGTGTGGATCTCTGTGCAACCTTAAGCCTGGTGTGGATATCTGCACAGTGTTGATTCTGGCATGGATCTCTGTGCAGTGGTAAGCCTGGCATGGATCTTTGTGCAGTTTTAAACCTGGAATGAATCTCTGTGCAGTGTTGATTCTGGCATATATCTCTGCACAGTGTTGATTCTGGTGTGCATCTCTGCGCAGAGTTAAACCTGGCATAGATCTATGTGCAGTGTTAAACCTGGCATGAATCTCTGTGCAGTGTTAAACCTGGTGTGGATCTCTGCGCATTGTTAAGCCTGGCATAGATCTCTGCACAGTGTTTGACCTTGCATGGACCTCTTTGTAGTGTTGATTCTGAAGTGGATCTCTGCACAGTGTTAAACTTGGTGTGGATCTCTGTGCAGTGTTAAACCTGGCATGAATCTCTATGTTAAACTTGGTGGCACTCTTGATCTGGCGTGGCTCTCTGTGCAGTGTTAAACCTGGTGTGGATTTCTGCACAGTGTTGTTTCTGGCGTGGATCTCTGTCCATTGTTAAACCTGGCATGGATCTCTGTGCAGTGTTAAACCTGGCATGAATCTCTGTGCATTGTTAAGCCTGGCATGGATCTCTGTGCAGTGTTAAACCTGGCATGGATCTCTGCGCAGTGTTAAACTTGGCATGGATCTATGTAGTGTGTTAACCCTGGCATAGGTCTCTGCAGTGTTGATTCTGATATGGATCTCTGTGTAGTATTAAACCTGACATTGCTCTCTGTGCAGTTTTAAGCCTGGTGTGGATCTCTGTGTAGTGTTGATTCTGGCATGGATCTCTGCACAGAGTTAAACCTGGCATAGATCTCTGTGCAGTGTTAAACCTGGCATGAATCTCTGTGCAGTGTTAAACCTGGCATGGATCTGTGTGCAGTATTAAACCTGGCATAGATCTCTGCACAGTGTTTAACCTTGCATGGACCTCTGTGTAGTGTTGATTCTGAAGTGGATCTCTGCACAGTGTTAAACATGCCGTGGATCTCTGTGCAGTTTTAAGCCTGGTCTGGATCTCTACACAGTGTTGATCTGGCATGGATCTCTGTGCAGTGTTGATTCTGAAGTGGTTCTCTGCACAGTGTTAAGCTTGGAGTGGACCTCTGTGTAGTGTTGATTCAGAAGTGGATCTGTGCACACTGTTAAGCTTGGCATGGATCTCTGTGCAGTTTTAAACCTGGCATACATCTCTGTGCAGTGATGATTCTGATATGGACCTCTGTGCAGTGTTAAATCTGGTGTGGATCTCTACACAATGTTAAACCTGGCATGGATCTATGTGCAGTCTTAAACCTGGTGTGGATCTCTATGCAGTGTTAAACCTGGCATGGATCTCCATGCAATGTTAAACTTGGCATGGATCTATGTACAGTGTTGATTCTGTCATGGATGTCTGTGCCGTGTTTATTCTGGCATGGATCTCTGCAGTATTGATTCTGATGTGGATCTCTGTGCAGTATTAAACCTGGCATTGCTCTCTGTGTAGTTTTCAGCCTGGTGTGAATATCCGCACAATGTTGATCTGGCATGGCTCTCTGTGCAGTTTTAAGCCTGGTCTGGATCTCTACACAGTGTTGATCTGGCATGGATCTCTGTGCAGTGTTAATCCTGGCATGGATCTCCACACAGTGTTAAGCCTGGCATGGATCTCTGTGCAGTGTTGATTCAGAAGTGGATCTGTGCACACTGTTAAGCTTGGCATGGATCTCTGTGCAGTTATAAACCTGGCATACATCTCTGTGCAGTGATGCTTCTGATATGGATCTCTGTGCAGTGTTAAATCTGGTGTGGATCTCTACACAATGTTAAACCTGGCATGGACCTATGTGCAGTCTTAAACCTGGCATGGATCTATGTGCAGTGTTAAGCCTGGTGTGGATGTCTATGCAGTGTTAAACCTGGCATGGATCTCCACACAATGTTAAACTTGGCATGGATCTCTGTGCATTGTTAAACCTGGCGTGGATCTATGTGCAGTGTTAAACCTGGCGTGGATCTCTGTGCAGTGTTAAACCTGGCATGAATTTCTGTGCAGTGTTAAACCTGGCATGGATCTCTGTGCAGTGTTAAACTTGGCATGGATCTATGTAGAATGTTAACCCTGGCATAGATCTCTGCAGTGTTGATTCTGATGTGGCTCTCTGTGCAGTATTAAACCTGGCATTGCTCTCTGTGCAGTATTAAACCTGGCATTGCTCTCTGTGCAGTTTTAAGCCTGGTCTGGATCTCTACGCAGTGTTGATCTGGCATGGATCTCTGTGCAGTGTTGATTCTGAAGTGTTTCTCTGCACAGTGTTAAGCTTGGCATAGATCTCTGTGCAGTGTTGATTCTGGTGTGGATCTCTGTGCAGTGTTAATCCTGGTGTGTATCTCCACACAGTGTTACGCCTGGCCTGGATCTCCGCGCAGTGTTAATCTGGCATGGATCTCTGCGCAGTGGTAAGCCTGGCATGGATCTTTGTGCAGTTTTAAACCTGGCATGGATCTCTGTGCAGTTATAAACCTGGCATACATCTCTGTCCAGTGATGCTTCTGATATGGCTCTCTGTGCAGCGTTAAACCTGGTATGGATCTCTGTGCAGTGTTAAACCTGGCCTAGATCTATGTGCAGTGTTAAACCTGGCATGAATCTCTGTGCAATGTTAAGCCTGGCATGGATCTATACACAGTGTTAAACCTGGTGTGGATCTCCACACAGTCTTGATTCTGGTGTGGATCTCTGTGCAACCTTAAGCCTGGTTTGGATCTCTGCACAGTGTTGATTTTGGCATGGATATCTGTGCAGTGTTTATTCTGGCATGGATCCCTGCACAGGAGCACTAATGCTGTACCTTTCCTGACCAGTAGTGAGCCCCTTGACAGGAGTACAGCCCTTTGCACGCATGCGCCACCAGAACTGATCAAGAGCTGGTTAACTGCTTCACACTCACAAGCGTTTGCGTGTATGTCTGCATGTTCATATCCGCCTCCATCTGAACTGTGTTGATTATGCAAAACAAGCACTGATATGGTGAGAGACCCTTTTCTTCTCATCTTAGCCATTTTCTGTGTAATCTCATTTATCTGCAAGGAGAGAATCCCCTAGTACCCCAGTGTGTTCTCCCGAGATGAGTCATCCACTGGTAATCCAGGTACCACAGCACCATCTCTTGGTCTGGGTCTGTATCAGCATTTAACACGATGCCATTAAGGTTCTGGCTTCTGTACAGCATGAGTACCACCTTAATTCATTGATCATATTTATCTATTCACAAAGATCTACAGACATCTACACCATGCCGAAGTCCCTCCATAGAGCCATAGTCAAGCAGGCAAACCTATTTCTCTCTCTTTCTGTCTTTCTCTCTCTCTCACTTTCTCTCCCTCTCTCTCTCCCTGACTCTCACTCTCTCTCCCTTTTTCTCCCTGACTCTCACTCTCTCTCCCTTTTTCTCCCTAACTCTCACTCTCTCTCTCTCCCTCTCCCCATACCTCTGTCTCTCCCTCTCTCTCCCTCTCTCCCTGTGCTGTGAGGTCCGTGGTGGGGGCTGGGTCATGGACACAGCACTGGGCCTAGTTTCCTCTCTCTCTGCTCCTCCAGAGACCACCAGCACTGAGACGCAGGACGCCTTCCTGCCAGGCAATCATAGCTTGGCTTCGTGGCAGGGAACACACTAAACCTCGCTGGCGACCACACACAATTATCTGCACCTGAACACATTCAGATCATTGATCGCCGGGCGCTCCCGTCACGCCACCGCGAGCTCGATCAATCCCAACTCCAGCGGTGGGGGTCGGGGAGACGGGTGTGAGTTTCAACATCCAACCTCCATCCTTCTCTGTTCTTTCATGGCTTACCCAGAGAAGGCCTATGCACCAGTATGACCAGAGTACCAGACTGGGAGGACTGGTTTCCAGCACCACGCAGGGTTTAATTTTCAAATATTCAGCCAGACACCTGGGTGTGTTGGGTCTGTCTTGGAGTCAAATCATCATAAGGGTTATGAAATATGCCAAGCATGTTTAATAACTGCACTCTTGTGGAGGTGTGCTACTGCTCCCCAGGGTGCCAGGAATATTGCCAAAATAAATAAAGGTTTGATAGGGCTAAAACAAACACTAGTTATAAATCTGCATTATTGCAAACCTTAAATATTTACCATCTCTGAATCCCCTGGGTAACACACTCATTAGGTTTGAAACAATATTGCATGGATGTGATATGTGCTAGAGATCAGCTCGGGTTACCGGCGGAGGCTGAGCTGTAGTTCAGGGGCTGCAGGACTGGAGGTGGACTGGTGGTGTGTTAAAAGTGTGTTAAAACAGACACCACGTGCCATCTGCAGGACTGAAGGCCTGTCAGTCAGCGGGGACCCCTGTCGGGTGGCCTGCTAAGTGCCTGCCACGGACACAAGACTAAGTGGCTATTGGTGCCTCAACACAGCAGACGGCTAGCAGAGGGGATTGGCTGAACCACACGCCACACGGCACACGCCACACACCACACGCCACACGTCACACAGTTTACATCCATTTCCACAACACAGAAAGGAGCATCCATCTAAGGAGTGAAAGTACACTGTGTGATACTGAAGTGCAGATGCTCTGGTGTTGCTAAATAGGACAAACCAAACGGGAAGACTTTGAAACAAATGTTTATTATTATTATTATTATTATTATTATTATTTGTTGCATTTATATAGCACCTTTCTCAAACTAAAGGACACTTTTTCCAAATATTTTTTTTTTACACACACACACACATAGACACCTGTGAGTGTATAAAAACACATGTATGTGTATAATGTTTTAGAAATTACAAAATCACAAGCTCTTGTTGAATTCACACACAACCAAATATTTGGCATTTTGTTATAAGGTGACTTACAGCTAACAGAAACTTTAGCTATCATGAATGAACACTCCATAAGATAGTCATGGCAGGTAGAGATGAAACACAATACCAGCTGCTACTTTAAAACAACCATCATTTTTCCAGTGAAAAGCCACATTCTCATTTACACTATTAGTCATTCTAACAGTGTAATACAGGGAACCACAGCACTGTGTGTGCAGCACTGCTCAGCGTGTTCAATTACTGCTGCACTGCCTGCTTTAATCTGCGCAGGGCTGTTCAGGGTTAATGTTTACGTCTGGCTGGCCCACGGGCCAAAAACCTGGGGCACATTAATCAAAAACACTGAAATGCAGTTACACGTGTGGGAGCAGCCTCACAGACACAGTGGGACTGAACATGTGCCTGAGGAGATCCTGAAGTTGCTGAACAAAAAAAAAAAAAGCTTTGATACAAATGCAGACATGCAAACATCTACTCACGTTCAGCAGCTGTGCAGATGCTGCATATGACCTTTGACCTGAGCTGGCACATACAGCGATGCCTCTCACAGTCAGGGTTCTACTCTCATGCAACCACAGGGGTTAAAGGGCACGGGTGCACAAGGGTTAAAGGGCAAGGGTGCACAGGGGTTAAAGGCAAAGTGTGCACAGGGGTTAAGGGGCAAGGAAGCACTCAGCTGCAGGAAAAAGCCTTTTGAATTGCATTACTTAGCATGAAAGCCATAATAATGGACAAAAGAGTTTTATTTACCACCTTCCCTCCCAAACACACACACACACACACACATATACCATTTTTTATTGCCATATCTTTCCAGAAGAAAATGTGCAATTTAGTTCACTTTGGATCATTTTCTATTCACAACAGACTTGTGTTGCAATATATGCAATATAGTGCAATGTAGCCTGATCAAAATACCTTTTCCCAGGGAGCAGGAGGAAGCTAATGAGAGCAGGAGGATTTCTAAGGACCTGAGCTATTATCATTCCACAGGCAGGCACGTCATTGGCAAACAGGAGAAATTCAGCATCACTTTCCTCTATGTCTAAGAGTCAGCATTGTACAAAGTTAGCAATGCCATAGAATCGTGCACTTGAGAATACCTGTGTTCAGTACACCTGTGTTCATCACACATGTGCCCATCTCACCTGTGTTCAGCACACCTGTATTCAGCACACCTGTGTTCATGAGTCTACCGGAGAGAGAACACATCATCTCACCTGTGTTCTGCACACCTGTGTTCAACACACCTGTGTTCATGAGTCTACCGAAGAGAGAATATATCATCTCACCTGTGTTCAGCACACCTGTGTTCAGCACACCTGTGTTCATGAGTCTACTAAAGAGAGAACATATCATATCACCTGTGTTCAGCACACCTGTGTTCATAAGTCTACCGAACAGAGAACATATCATCTCACCTGTGTTCATCACACCTGCGTTCAGCACACCTGTGTTCATAAATCTACCAGAGGTTCTGGGCTTTAGAGTGGCCAGCTAATCACAGCACTGTTGACATGCGGCAGCTCGATATCAAACACTTGGTTGGAGCTGCTGTCAACAACAGGAGTTCTGCTTTTCCATCAATGACTCGACTGTACAAATATTGTTTCATTTCTTGAATAAAGATATGACCACAAGAAAATGTCACATGTATTGTTAATTCAATTAGAGTCATTATTTATCATTGTGATGTAAATAATAATCACATCATATATAGGTGTCATTCATGCAGAGATCTCAGTAATTCCAAAGGACTCACAACCATCTTCTTGCAGCTGGTTTATATCAGAGGAATCATGAGGGAATCCTTTCACTGATGGAGCATTTTGATAAAGAATAATAAACAGGCACATTGACTTTCACTGACTTATACAATCTTGCACAGATGTACACAAGCATCCATAGTCCTACACAGGTCTACGCAGATCTACACAGGCATCCACAGGTCTACAAAGGCATCTAGTTGGAGGGAAACAATGTGATTTTGAAGCCGTCTTTTAGTGCTTGCAATCACTGGCCTGTTTTTGGTGGTGAGGATGAGGAGCTGTGAGGATAAACGGGGGTCACAGCTGAAGCAGCCGCCTTGTTTATTTCTGTGATTTGTTGTTATTTCTATCTAAAAGAAAAACCATAATTTTAGTTTAAACACACACACTCACTTATACACAGATATATTCCTTTTCATTTTATCTAAGAGTACCACAGAGTACCACGCCAACCACTCTGATGGACAAAATTATAGTCCGAATGTGAAGGTCATGACTGAATGGAGGCAAACAGCTGCTAGAATGGGCCGTGGAGAGAGAGAGAGAGAGAGAGAGAGAGAGAGAGAGAGAGAGAGAGAGTCTTACAGCTGACAACAGCACCAGAAAAACATATCTTTTACCTGCCAAACATTCAACAGTCAACTAGCATAGAGGCACATGCAGAGAGAAGAGGTGGAGCTTTGAGAGGACGGGTGGACACTGAGACAGTGAGAACAGGTGGAGCTTTGAGAGGATGGGTGGACATTAAAACAGAGAGAAGAGGCGTGGGCTTTGAGAGGACGGGTGGACACTGAGACAGAGAGAAGAGGTGGAGCCTTGAGACAATGGGTGGACACTGAGACAAAGCGGTGGAGCTTTGAGAGGATGAGTGCATACTGAGACAAAGAGAAGAGGCAGAGATTTGAGACAACAGGTGGACACTGAGACAAAGACAAGAGGCGGAGCTTTGAGAGGACGGGTGGACACTGAGGCAATGAAAAGAGGTGGAGCTTTGAGACGATTGGTGGAAACTGGCTTAGTTCATCAGTGTAAGAGTTCTGTTTCTCAAAGTTCAAGTTCAAGTTCAAAGAGGTTTTATTGTCATTTCAGCTATATACAAGTACACAACAATGGTGTGTGTTCTGGTGTGTGTGTTATATGTGCACAGTGAATGAACTGGATGCTAATTTGATTATTTGATCTGCTGCTCAATTCACGTATGCTCTTAGTAGCTGGTAGTGATAATAATTTAATAGAGATTTCATGCAAAATTTCCTCTGACTCTATTGTTAAATCTATACTTCAGGTACTAATTTCTGACGTTTTGTGTGATTTGGACTGACCTTCAAGCCAAACAATCTTTAGAGAATGACTTTCTCTTGGACTCCGCACATCTAAACCTCTGTGGCATTTTACTTGACATTTGCAAACAAACATAACAACACGAGTTCTGAACAGCAATCACAAGTCAACATCTTTTTTCCTTCTGCTCTAAAAATACCCAGTGCTGCCCCCTAATGGCAAGGCAGTAAGGGCAAGAGGAAAGGGAGTGCAAATCCAGACCCTGCTAATACATGACAGATTAAGAAATAGTGATTGACTTTATGACACTGATGACATCATTGTCCTTTAGCGCCCTGCTGCATGTTAGCACGTTAGGTTAGCGCTGAACACAGGATCAGGTTAATGAGGCTTGTCAGAAAGCAGAGGGAAACCATGGCTGGATCTGGCCTTTCTCGAAGCCTTGTTCATCACGATGTGACATTTAGACAAAGATTAGCCCCTCCATCTGCTCCCCATTTCAGTGGTGGAGAACTGATCTGAGATCTACTCACGAGCTGCCTTCCTGCTCAGCTGGAGTATGGATCTGAACACTAAACTGCTCTGGAGCTCTGCCTGTATGCCAGTATTAATACTACGCTGAAAAAGTCTGAAATACTATCAATAGCAAATCATGTGAGATACAATGACCAGCGGTGCTGTGGCAGGAGACAGCACTCACGCAGCAGTGACCAGGGTGAAGCAGACCTACCGCATGGTGATAGAGGGGAAACATGGTAGAGCTCACCTGAAAAAGCAGGTGTACCTGGTACAGGTGTGTCTGTTACAGGTGTGTGTGTGTGTGTGTGTGTGTGTGTGTGTGTGTGTGTGTTACAAGTGGGTCTGTTACAGGTGTATGTGTGTGTTACAGGTGTGTCTATTACAGGTGTATCTGTTACAGGTGTGTGTTTGTGTGTGTGTTAGAGGTGTTACTGTTACAGGTGTGTCTGTTACAGCTATGTAAAACACAGACTGAAAACCCATCTATTTGTACAGTAAGATATTTAAATGACCGCTGCTCCTATGTTGACTCACTGAAACTAATACTTATTGTAGGGTATTGTTTATTACAATTGACGTTGACTGCACCTATGTTACACTTATCAGGAGTGATCCCTGTATTTCTATAATATTCATTGGTATATAGGACTCTAACCTACTGTACTGGCTAGAATGTATACTGTATTCTATGAGTAAATAACAAAGCACTTTTGAAAGTCACGCTGGATAAGAGTGTCTGCTAAATCCCATAAATGTAAATGTCTGTTCCAGTTGTGTCTGTTACAGGTGTGTCTATTACAGGGGCTTGTAAGTGTGTATAACAGCTAGTGGAAGAAATCATCTTTATTTTAACTACACTATCATTCTTTGGGGGAGCCGTATCTCCCAGAGTTGTATCTCTACTTGTGCACTTTATAGATTTTTTAAAGCGGTGCCTGTCATGAAGGTGAGTTCTCAACATGCTTCCCGTGACTCACTGTGTGAGGGGAGCTGACTTCACATGAACCTGCTTAGACTCTTTCCAGCCCCCACAACACCACTGCCCCTTTTAGCTATCGATTCCACACTTGACTTTAAACAAGCCGGCACACTCGTGACCTTTTCTGGGGATGTTTAATCCCTCACCTGTGGGACACAGCACGATTCTGCACGATTCTGCAAATTTTTTTGACATCTGAATTTCGACCCGTTTCTAAAAAGCCACGCAGGATTCTTTATATTCTTTGTTTAGGTGCATTCCTTCATTCATATGATTGCATCTGGGCTTGTTCAGACAAGCATTCCGCATGCCAATCTGATGTAAGGCCAGTATGATGTAATGAGAGTCTAATGTAACGAGAGTCTGATGTAATGCCAGTCTGATGTAATGAGAGTATGATATAATGCCAATTTGATGTAATGAGAGTCTGATGTAATGCCAGTCTGATGTAATGAGAGTCTGATGTAATATCAGTCTGATGTAATGCCGGTATGATGTAATGAGAGTCCGATGTAATGAGAGTCTGATGTAATGCCAGTATCATCAGTCCTGTATGGGTGAAGGGTACTGCTCTCTCTACATATTCACAGCGCAAGTCAGAATGTATGTGTGTGTCTATATGTGTCTGTATGTCTGTATGTGTCTGTATCTGAATGTATGTGTCTGTATCTGACTGTATGTGTCTGTGTATGTCTGTATACATTTATATATGTGTATGTCTGTATGTGTCTGTGCATGTCTGTATGTGTATGTATGTGTCTGTATGTGTCTGTAGGGGTCTTTGTTTTGCTATGCAGTTCTGCCCTCCACAAGATGGTATTGTCACACTTTTTTACACTATTATAAAGCTTCTGACACAGAAGAGATTGTTTAAACTGAGCTAGTGCTTGGCTTGTGGCTGGGTAACTCATTCTTTAAATAAAAACATATCATCCAGTGCTCTTCCTCCAGGGTAATATTAGACATTAGATGCCGAAGTGACTTACGTGATTTAATCCTCTTTCCTCGTGGCAGAGTTTAGAGCCTCATATGTCATCTTCCTCTTTGTACAGTCTCTGGGGCCTGATTGGCTGCTTCGAAGGTGAGGTTTACTGTGTCAGCTCTTCCGTCAGGCATTTCCATGTCTGTTTTGGACATACCAGGACTTCTGGACTTCGTTTGATTGATGTTTCTTTCATGTTCACAGGTTTTCCTTTGCCACTCTGTCAAACCACTTCAGATGGAGAATCTTCTTGAGGTATTTGTTTCCCATTATACAAACTTGTTTGGTGCAAGATTGGGCCAAATTCCCTGTCTTTGAGGCATACAGCAGCACGGACTTCACGTTGGAGTTACAGAGTGGAAGCTTGGTGTTGGTAGACTGGGCACAGCATAGAACACTGAGTGTTGATCTTTTCTGATTCTATCCTGGATGTCCTCATCTCTGCCTCCAGTTCACAGCTCGCTCTCCAACGGCGAAAGAGACTAATCAGCTCAGAAACATCCTGATAGCTTTCAGTGCATCATATTCTTGTGTTCTGGATCAGAATCCTGGTTCCTCCTAAGATGAAATTAGTTTTGGATGTTGTGTTGGTTTCTGTAACACTTGGAATTTTACATGAATGGATCATTAGCATAAAGCAAAATACAGTTTGTGATGAAGTCTGGAATTCTTGGCTTTTGGTGCTTTTTGTTATTTACACACACACACACACACACACACACACACACACACACACACACACACACACACACACACACATACACAGTCTATTTGGCAAAAAAGTATATGGTCACGCCCCCGAATTATTAAGTTCAGTTGTTTCAGCTATAACAACTGAACTAACAGGTGTAAAAATCAAGTACATAGCAATCTAATCTAATGTAATATAATCTAATGTAATATAATCTAATGTAATCTAATCTAATGTAATTTCCTTAGGAAAAAAAAAACTGTAGAATGGGTTGTACTGAAGGGCTCAGTGACATTAAACACTATCATAGTTTGTCACTTTATGAAATTTCATGTGCCCCAGTCAACTGTAAAAACTATTATTGAGAAATGGAAGCATCTAGGACTTACATTAGCACAGTAGCTAATTAGTAGACCACAAAAAAATGCTTAGCATGGAAGAGTCGTCCTCTGTTGCTCTCCAGAGCTCAACGCTGCTGCTGGAAGCTGCTTCAGTGCAGGGACTGTATGGAGGAAGATTTCTGAAACAAGGCTGCACACAAGCCTAAGATCACCACACACAATGCCAAGTGCAGGCTGGAGTAGCGTAAAGCGCGCTGCCACTGGAGTCTGGCGCCGTGGCAACATCTTCTCTAGAGTGATGAACCACATGTCACTATCTGGCAGTCTCATGGGCGAATGTGAGTTAGACGGCTGTCAGGAGAACACTACCTACTAGAACACACAGCACCAAGAGTCAAGTTTGGCGGTGGAGTGGAAATGGCCTGGGGCTGTTTTTTAGGGTTTGGGCTCGGCTCATGGCAGTGAGGGAGAACGTTAATGCTTTAAACAGAATGACATTTTAGTCAAATTATATGCTTCTAACTTTGTGGCAACAGTTTGGGGAAGGTCCTTTACTGTCCCTGTACACAACACCAGAGGAGAGGTACCTCACCAGGGCCGGACCTCACAAATGCTGTTTTGGCTCAGTGGGTGCAAATTTCCGCAGACACACATCATGATCTGATGGCGAGCATTCCCAGACACATGGAGGCGGCTATAGCCACAAGTAGAGGGCTTCAGTTATCAAATCAAATCAAATCAAATCAAAATTTGTTTCTATAGCGCTTTTTACAACAGATGCTGTCATAAAGCAGATTTACAAATGTCTGAGTCCAAGCCCCCAATGAGCAAGACAAGGGCGACAGTGGTGAGGAAAATCTCCCTAGAGCATGAGGAAGAAACCTTGAGAGGAACCAGGACTCAAAGGGGGGCCCATTCTCCTCCGGTTTCTGTCTGAAACACCACACTGTCTCCTCTGTCTGATTCCTGTCCATCTCGTCACTATCTCTCTCTCTCTCTCTCTCTCTCTCTCTCTCTCCATATTTTGGTAGCAGGAGGGGCTTCTCCCAACTACGAAGAACAAGAACTCCCCAGACCTGCCCATAACTCCCTAGATCTTCCCAGAACTCCCCAGACCTGCCCATAACTCCCTAGATCTTCCCAGAACTCCCAGACCTGCCCATAACTCTCTAGATCTTCCCAGAACTGCCCATCCTGCCATCTCACAATCACCTCTGTTGCAATCGCTATTGCTAATTAAAACGCTAATTAAATCTTGCCTAATATGTTAAGTCAGTGGGAATTATTGCTGTCCTAATCGTTGGTAAATTTAATAAATGCAGCCCTTCTTCATTCTGCTCTAACAGTCCCCAAAGATGCCCCCTAATGGATGGGGGATGAGACCAACGGCAACGGATACAATGAGATCTGTGCTGCACGTTCAGGGTTCTGAGTGTTTGAGCCACGGGGGCACTGTGAGAGGCTCACGGAGTAGTTTCCTGCTGAATCCCCGCATTCCTTTCTCTTACAGCCTGGATCACATGGGAACTGGAGCATTCATCAAAGTTGGAATATGAAATATGAAATGTACCTTCATAATGAGGAAAGAAGCTGTTTCTCTTACATCAGGAAAACTGAGCATCATTTTAATCCAGTGACAGGCACATAAGTATTTGTAGAAGTGTGCATAGGATAATCCATATGAAAGATTTCAATAGTTTTCATTACCTTTCTGCACCAGACATCAAATATATCATGATTTATACTGAGTGGAAAGATTATGTTGCATATTACTCGAGCAGGGAATTATGAGACTATTACTGGACCAATCAATAAGATTTCACTCCTACCGAAAGCTTTTTCTGGTTCCTGACACACTATTGTATCTGAGAGATTGATGTTGTCCTTCCCGGGATCTGTTGGACCAACTCTCCACTCACAGTGTCCTCTTCCCCTCCTCCCAGCTGGCATACCGTTTCCAGGCCTTGTGAGGAGATTTCTAGTCTTGACTCAGACAGCATTAAGATCTTCTCTTGGCCAGATTAGTGGTTGGAAACGTGGTTATGGCTTTGATATTATTATTCCCATTCCTGGGGTTCTTGGGGACCTATCTTCCCCTGTGGATGTACTTGAGAGTTGCTGTCTTTCTCCTTTCTGCCTCATGGTTCCTGTGGAATTTATAACTCCCCAGGTATAGGTAGCTGTACCTGTTATATGGCCTTCTTGTAGTTCAATTCCATCTGTCCTGATCACTTTTTTCCTCTTTTTATTTTTTCCAAACAACCACAATCTCTTGCCTGAAGAACATTTCCTCGCTGTTTATCCTTGTCAGGTCGATCAGCTTTCATCTCGTCCAAGTACAGGAAGAGGCTGATGGTGGTTCAGCTGCTGATTCTGGATCTGTACCCACTCGTACTGCTCACCTGGCTGAGAAGATCCAGGCCGCTGCAGAACAACTGTGAGGACAGTACCTCTCATGATGTAGACCACAATTTATCGTCACCCATGTGATTGTCTTCCGGTTGGCTAATTATTGACATTTGGCATTTAAATATCCAGGTGTGAGTTGTATGAAAAGCAGGCAAAAAACAGGAAAATCCATACATTGTTTACACAATTAAACAAAAAACAATAAACTAAACACAATGCAAAACAAAGGATAAAAAATTGTTTACTACTTCAAAGACATTAAAGACACTGCATCTGCGGCAATGATTCAAGTTGGTCATGGTTCTTTGATGTTCGTGCTGTGAAAGGCAAAGTGTTCTAGTTAAAAGAAAACACCAGTGTTTGAACAGAATGAGACAGAACGCCTGCAGTTGTTTGGTAATTTCAGTGAATTTCTGGACATGAAATTATCTGTTTTGAGCAGTTGAATGTAGGATTAGGGTTAGGGTTAGAATTAGGGTTAGGGTTAGGCTTAGGGTTAGGGTTAGGGTCATGGTTAGGGTTAGGATTAGGGTTATGGTCAGGGTTAGGATTAGGGTTAGGTTTAGGATGAGGATTAGGGTTAGGGTTAGGGTACACACAGGGCAGGGTGATGTGGAGGGGGTCCTCTACAAGTGAGAGGAACTGATTAGAGAGAAGAAGGCAGACAATTACCAAGTATAGCAAATCCAGATAGATGTCTGACCCTCTGACCCTACACCAGTATATCCTAGAGACATGTGTTCACAAGGACTCCACCCTCCTCCACCCACACCACTAACCCCGCATGGTCCACCCACTCCCCTAACCCTACAGGCTCCACCCACTCCCCTAACCCTGCATGCTCCACTCATCCCATTAACCCTGCATGCTACACCCACTTCACCAACCCAGCATGCTCCACCCACTCCATTAACCCCAAATGTTCCACCTACTTCACTAACCCCTCAGGCTCCACCCACTCAACTAACCCTGCATGCTCCACCCACACCCCTAACCCTGCAGGCTCCGCCCACTCCCCTAACCCTGCAGGCTCCGCCCACTCCCCTACACTTACTATTTTTCATATGCACATTTCCAGACAGCAGTCCCCCTCCTCTAAAATGCCATAACACATTTCATTAAACTATGCACACACTTTTAAAAATCATCATAAATTGTTAACACAGAGAAACACTGACTTTAAAGCCATAAACCTTCTCCTCAGAAGGGAAATATTCACATCAAAATGACAGATGTGGTTATTATGTATATATCTACAACAAACAAACCAGAAATTGAGAAAACATTTTCCACAGTATTTATGCGGTTATCTTTGCCATATTCATAAACCTAAGACAATGAACAGAAAGTAGTTATTTGACAAATTATTCATTGATGTATTTATTTACTTGTAATAGGATCATGCTCTGAATATGAAGGCAGTTACAGGCCTTGCGATAGTAC
Organism: Electrophorus electricus; assembly: GCF_041902795.1. Taxonomy (NCBI): domain Eukaryota; kingdom Metazoa; phylum Chordata; class Actinopteri; order Gymnotiformes; family Gymnotidae; genus Electrophorus; species Electrophorus electricus. Next base: position 6,805,801 of record NC_137507.1, read on the forward strand.
GATAACGTGAATGTGATGTAAAAACAATCTTGTATTACACAACACAAAATAACTCAACAACACAAGTTCAAATTAATTTTTTTTTTCTCTCAGTTGTTTTTCCCAACATCATAACACACATGCAGGAAAGTTTAAATCTCTCAAAACTTTAGCAGAAAGCATCAAAATACACAGCCAGCCTGTCACTGTCACTGAACGGAGGAGACTCTCTGATCAGTGTTTGAATGCTGCCACTAAGTGCTTGCGTCAGACCTGAACAGACCTGGTATGTTGTGCTGATGACCAGACAAAAGAATGACTGACTACCCCTCGTTTATTCTAACAGTATTCTAATACACAAAAATTATATTAAATAAATAAATAAAATAAATCAAAGCATAGTGTGCACTGAAAACCAAACAATGCCTTGTTTATTGAAAAACAGAAATGTTTCCATAGTTACAGTGATGTAAGAAGCGTTCATTGAAAGGCTGGTGCGTAAGGCCTTGCATATAGTTTCGGAGACATGCACACACTGCATGTAGTTATGGAGACATGCACACACTGCATGTAGTTACGGAGACATATACACACTGCATATAGTTACGGAGACATGCACACACTGTATGTAGTTATGGAGACATGCACACACTACATGTAGTTACGGAGACATATACACACTGCTTGTAGTTATTGAGACATGCAGACACTGCATTAGTTATGGAGACATACAGACACTGCGTGTAGTTATGGAGACATACACACACTACATGTAGTTATGGAGACACACAATACATGTAGTTATGGAGACATGCACACACTGCATGTAGTTACGGAGACATATACACTGCAAGTAGTTATGGAAACATACACACACTGCGTGTAGTTATGGAGACATGCACACACTGCATGTAGTTACGGAGACATATACACACTGCGTGTAGTTACGGAGACATGCACACACTACATGTAGTTACGGAGACATATACACACTGCATTTAGTTATGGAGACATACACACACTGCATGTAGTTATGGAGACATGCACACACTGCATGTAGTTACGGAGACATATACAATGCAAGTAGTTATGGAAACATACACACACTGCGTGTAGTTATGGAGACATGCACACACTGCATGTAGTTACGGAGACATATACACACTGCGTGTAGTTACGGAGACATGCACACACTACATGTAGTTACGGAGACATATACACACTGCATTTAGTTATGGAGACATACACACACTGCATGTAGTTATGGAGACACACAATACATGTAGTTACGGAGACAGGCACACACTACATGTAGTTACGGAGACATGCACACACTACATGTAGTTACAGAGGCATGCAGACACTGCATGTAGTTACAGAGACATACACACACTGCATATAGTTACGGAGACATGCACACACTGTATGTAGTTATGGAGACATGCAGAGACTGCATGTAGTTATGGAGACATACACACTGCGTGTAGTTATGGAGACATGCACACACTGCATGTAGTTACGGAGACATATACACACTGCGTGTAGTTATGGAGACATATACACACTGCATTAGTTATGGAGACATATACACACTGCATGTAGTTACGGAGACATGCACACACTGTATGTAGTTATGGAGACATGCACACACTGCATGTAGTTACGGAGACATATACACTGCAAGTAGTTATGGAGACATACACACACTGCGTGTAGTTATGGAGACATACACACACTGCATGTAGTTATGGAGACACACACAATACATGTAGTTACGGAGACATGCACACACTACATGTAGTTACGGAGACATGCACACACTGCATGTAGTTACGGAGACATACACACACTGCATATAGCTACGGAGACATACACACACTGCATGTAGTTACAGAGACATGCACACACTGTATGTTGTTATGGAGACATGCACACACTGCATGTAGTTACGGAGACATATACACTGCAAGTAGTTATGGAGACATACACACACTGCATGTAGTTACGGAGACATATACACACTGCGTGTAGTTATGGAGACACCCACAATACATGTAGTTACGGAGACATGCACACACTACATGTAGTTACGGAGACATATACACACTGCTTGTAGTTATGGAGACATGCAGACACTGCATGTAGTTATGGAGACATGCAGACACTGCATGTAGTTATGGAGACATACACACACTGCATTAGTTAAGGAGACATACAGACACTGCGTGTAGTTATGGAGACATACACACACTACATGTAGTTATGGAGACACACAATACATGTAGTTATGGAGATATGCACACACTACATGTAGTTACCGAGACATGCACACACTGCATGTAGTTACGGAGACATATACACTGCAAGTAGTTATGGAGACATACACACACTGCGTGTAGTTATGGAGACATACACACACTGCATGTAGTTATGGAGACACACACAATACATGTAGTTACGGAGACATGCACACACTACATGTAGTTACGGAGACATATACACACTGCATATAGTTACGGAGACATGCACACACTGCATGTAGTTACGGAGACATACACACACTGCATATAGCTACGGAGACATACACACACTGCATGTAGTTACGGAGACATGCACACACTGTATGTTGTTATGGAGACATGCACACACTGCATGTAGTTACGGAGACATATACACTGCAAGTAGTTATGGAGACATACACACACTGCATGTAGTTACGGAGACATATACACACTGCGTGTAGTTATGGAGACACCCACAATACATGTAGTTACGGAGACATGCACACACTACATGTAGTTATGGAGACATATACACACTGCTTGTAGTTATGGAGACATGCAGACACTGCATGTAGTTATGGAGACATGCAGACACTGCATGTAGTTATGGAGACATACACACACTGCATTAGTTAAGGAGACATACAGACACTGCGTGTAGTTATGGAGACATACACACACTACATGTAGTTATGGAGACACACAATACATGTAGTTATGGAGATATGCACACACTACATGTAGTTACCGAGACATGCACACACTGCATGTAGTTACGGAGACATATACACTGCAAGTAGTTATGGAAACATACACACACTGCGTGTAGTTACGGAGACATGCACACACTGCATGTAGTTACGGAGACATATACACACTGCGTGTAGTTATGGAGACATACACACACTGCATGTAGTTACGGAGACATATACACACTGCGTGTAGTTATGGAGACACCCACAATACATGTAGTTACGGAGACATGCACACACTACATGTAGTTACGGAGACATATACACACTGCTTGTAGTTATGGAGACATGCAGACACTGCATGTAGTTATGGAGACATGCAGACACTGCATGTAGTTATGGAGACATACACACTGCATTAGTTATGGAGACATACAGACACTGCGTGTAGTTATGGAGACATACACACACTACATGTAGTTATGGAGACACACAACACATGTAGTTATGGAGATATGCACACACTACATGTAGTTACCGAGACATGCACACACTGCATGTAGTTACGGAGACATATACACTGCAAGTAGTTATGGAAACATACACACACTGCGTGTAGTTACGGAGACATGCACACACTGCATGTAGTTACGGAGACATATACACACTGCGTGTAGTTATGGAGACATATACACACTGCATTAGTTATGGAGACATACACACACTGCGTGTAGTTATGGAGACATGCACACACTACATGTAGTTACGGAGACATATACACACTGCATTTAGTTATGGAGACATACACACACTGCATGTAGTTATGGAGACACACAATACATGTAGTTACGGAGACAGGCACACACTACATGTAGTTACGGAGACATGCACACACTACATGTAGTTACAGAGGCATGCAGACACTGCATGTAGTTACAGAGACATACACACACTGCATGTAGTTATGGAGACATGCACACACTGCATGTAGTTATGGAGACATGCACACACTACATGTAGTTACAGAGACATACACACGCTGCATGTAGTTACGGAGACATATACACACTGCATGTAGTTATGGAGACATATACACACTGCATTAGTTATGGAGACATACACACACTGCGTGTAGTTATGGAGACATACACACACTGCATGTAGTTATGGAGACACACACAATACATGTAGTTACGGAGACATGCACACACTACATGTAGTTACAGAGACATATACATACTGCTTGTAGTTATGGAGACATGCAGACACTGCATGTAGTTATGGAGACATGCAGACACTGCATGTAGCTATGGAGACATACACACACTGCATTAGTTATGGAGACATACACACACTGCATGTAGTTATGAAGACACACAATACATGTAGTTATGGAGACATGCACACACTACATGTAGTTACCGAGACATGCACACACTGCATGTAGTTACCGAGACATGCACACACTGCATGTAGTTCCGGAGACATATACACTGCAAGTAGTTATGGAGACATACACACACTGCGTGTAGTTATGGAGACATGCACACACTACATGTAGTTACGGAGACATATACACACTGCTTGTAGTTATGGAGACGTGCAGACACTGCATGTAGTTATGGAGACATGCAGACACTGCATGTAGTTACCGAGACATGCACACACTGCATGTAGTTACGGAGACATATACACTGCAAGTAGTTATGGAGACATACACACACTACATGTAGTTACAGAGACATACACACACTGCATGTAGTTATGGAGACATGCACACACTACATGTAGTTACGGAGACATGCACACACTGCATGTAGTTACGGAGACATATACACACTGCGTGCAGTTATGGAGACATATACACACTGCATGTAGTTATGGAGACATGCACACTGCATGTAGTTATGGAGACATGCACACACTACATGTAGTTACAGAGACATACACACACTGCATCAGTTATGGAGACATGCAGACACTGCATGTAGTTATGGAGACATACACACACTACATGTAGTTATGGAGACACACAATACATGTAGTTATGGAGATATGCACACACTACATGTAGTTACCGAGACATGCACACACTGCATGTAGTTACGGAGACATATACACACTGCGTGTAGTTATGGAGACATATACACACTGCATTAGTTATGGAGACATACACACACTGCGTGTAGTTACGGAGACATATACACACTGCGTGTAGTTATGGAGACATATACACACTGCATTAGTTATGGAGACATACACACACTGCGTGTAGTTATGGAGACATGCACACACTACATGTAGTTACGGAGACATATACACACTGCATTTAGTTATGGAGACATACACACACTGCATGTAGTTATGGAGACACACAATACATGTAGTTACGGAGACAGGCACACACTACATGTAGTTACGGAGACATGCACACACTACATGTAGTTACAGAGGCATGCAGACACTGCATGTAGTTACAGAGACATACACACACTGCATGTAGTTATGGAGACATGCACACACTGCATGTAGTTATGGAGACATGCACACACTACATGTAGTTACAGAGACATACACACGCTGCATGTAGTTACGGAGACATATACACACTGCATGTAGTTATGGAGACATATACACACTGCATTAGTTATGGAGACATACACACACTGCGTGTAGTTATGGAGACATACACACACTGCATGTAGTTATGGAGACACACACAATACATGTAGTTACGGAGACATGCACACACTACATGTAGTTACAGAGACATATACATACTGCTTGTAGTTATGGAGACATGCAGACACTGCATGTAGTTATGGAGACATGCAGACACTGCATGTAGCTATGGAGACATACACACACTGCATTAGTTATGGAGACATACACACACTGCATGTAGTTATGAAGACACACAATACATGTAGTTATGGAGACATGCACACACTACATGTAGTTACCGAGACATGCACACACTGCATGTAGTTACCGAGACATGCACACACTGCATGTAGTTCCGGAGACATATACACTGCAAGTAGTTATGGAGACATACACACACTGCGTGTAGTTATGGAGACATGCACACACTACATGTAGTTACGGAGACATATACACACTGCTTGTAGTTATGGAGACGTGCAGACACTGCATGTAGTTATGGAGACATGCAGACACTGCATGTAGTTACCGAGACATGCACACACTGCATGTAGTTACGGAGACATATACACTGCAAGTAGTTATGGAGACATACACACACTACATGTAGTTACAGAGACATACACACACTGCATGTAGTTATGGAGACATGCACACACTACATGTAGTTACGGAGACATGCACACACTGCATGTAGTTACGGAGACATATACACACTGCGTGCAGTTATGGAGACATATACACACTGCATGTAGTTATGGAGACATGCACACTGCATGTAGTTATGGAGACATGCACACACTACATGTAGTTACAGAGACATACACACACTGCATCAGTTATGGAGACATATACACACTGCATGTAGTTATGGAGACATACACACACTACATGTAGTTATGGAGACACACAATACATGTAGTTATGGAGATATGCACACACTACATGTAGTTACCGAGACATGCACACACTGCATGTAGTTACGGAGACATATACACACTGCGTGTAGTTATGGAGACATATACACACTGCATTAGTTATGGAGACATACACACACTGCGTGTAGTTACGGAGACATGCACACACTACATGTAGTTACGGAGACATGCACACACTGCATGTAGTTACGGAGACATATACACACTGCGTGCAGTTATGGAGACATATACACACTGCATGTAGTTATGGAGACATGCACACTGCATGTAGTTATGGAGACATGTACACACTACATGTAGTTACAGAGACATACACACACTACATGTAGTTACAGAGACATGCACACGCTGCATGTAGTTATGGAGACATGCACACACTACATGTAGTTACGGAGACATGCACACACTGCATGTAGTTACGGAGACATATACACACTGCGTGCAGTTATGGAGACATATACACACTGCATGTAGTTATGGAGACATGCACACTGCATGTAGTTATGGAGACATGCACACACTACATGTAGTTACAGAGACATACACACGCTGCATGTAGTTATGGAGACATGCACACACTGCATGTAGTTATGGAGACATGCACACTGCATGTAGTTATGGAGATGGCATCCTTGCTCCTCAAACCTCCTCTGCTGGTAGGAATCTCCATCTAATGGGTGGATGTCAGTGACCAGAGGGAGTATTCTCTAGCGGGCAGTAAATCCTTGATGGGATTTGGGTGGAGAAGTCTGTTTGTCTGTGTGTGTGTGTGTGTGTGTGTGTGTGTGTCGGTGTGTGTGTGTGTGTGTGTGTGTGTGTGTGTGTGTGTGTGTGTGTGTATGTGTTTGTGTGTGCTCATCATACACATTATTCCAGCATGCTATGATTTGCACACATTTATACACATTTTGTAAATCCTTAATACTGCAAGAAAAAACACGACTCTCATGAAACTCTCCAAATTAATTATTCACATCAACACACGTATCAGATGACTGTCTCCAACAAGCCAGGGTTTCCACGTCACACCATTAAACTGGGAAGAGATTATCAGATGACTTTCTCCAGCAAGCCAGGGTTTCCACACAACACCACTGAACTGGGAACAGATTTGTCATATTGTAGTCTTTAATGCATCTACAGACACAACAAAAGAGACAATGAACAGTGATCAGGTAATTACAGGATGGATAATTTTTGTAAACATATATTGCACACAGTTTGAATCTATTACACTGTGCGTAATTATTACTGGGGTCTGCAGGCTTACGGGCGACTGTACGTCTGATGGCGACTATACTGCAGTCGAAGACTAAAAACTGTGTGTACACATATATGCCTATTCAACCACTCTGAAGTGCTACAGTCCTTAACAGTGGAGTAAACAAAGAGAAAACCATCTGACAGCTTTGTCATCCTGAACAGTCCTGCAGTGAGCAGGGCCTTTCTGCACCCAGCATCCAAACACATGACAGGATACATTACTGTACCTGAAGTACAAATGATAAGGATCACAGACATAGATCTGGAAAGAGAGGAAAATATGCTAAAATTTAAAATAATGGTAAATGTGTTGGAAAAATAGTAACAGTATAACACATGATAAAAATTCCATTTATTAATTGAAAATGCATTCAAAAGAGTATTTAATGAAATTTTCATTTGCAAACTCTTGGATTCTAGATGTTAAATTATACAGCAGCAGGTGGAGTGCACACACTGGCACTTCCTCCCATATTCCAACCATAACACCTCCCTCCTTCCATACTCCAACCATAACATCTCTCTCCCATACTCCAACCATAACACCTCCCTCCTCCCATACTCCAACCATAACACCTCCCTCCTCCCATACTCCAACCATAACACCTCCCTCCCATAATCCAACCATAACACCTCCCTCCTCCCATACTCCAACCATAACACCTCCCTCCCATACTCCAACCATAACACCTCCCTCCTCCCATACTCCAACCATAACACCTCCCTCCCATACTCCAACCATAACACCTCCCTCCTCCCATACTCCAACCATAACATCTCTCCCATACTCCAACCATAACACCTCCCTCCTCCCATACTCCAACCATAACATCTCTCTCCCATACTCCAACCATAACACCTCCCTCCTCCCATACTCCAACCATAACACCTCCCTCCCATACTCCAACCATAACACCTCCCTCCTCCCATACTCCAACCATAACACCTCCCTCCCATACTCCAACCATAACACCTCCCTCCTCCCATACTCCAACCATAACACCTCCCTCCTCCCATACTCCAACCATAACACCTCCCTCCCATACTCCAACCATAACACCTCCCTCCTCCCATACTCCAACCATAACACCTCCCTCCCATACTCCAACCATAACACCTCCCTCCTCCCATACTCCAACCATAACACCTCCCTCCCATACTCCAACCATAACACCTCCCTCCTCCCATACTCCAACCATAACATCTCTCCCATACTCCAACCATAACACCTCCCTCCTCCCATACTCCAACCATAACATCTCTCTCCCATACTCCAACCATAACACCTCCCTCCTCCCATACTCCAACCATAAAACCTCCCTCCCATACTCCAACCATAACACCTCCCTCCATATTCTCCCCTCTTGCAATGTGTGCTATTACTGTAAATTACTGTTCACAGTAATGTGTGATTGTATTTAAAGTTTACTGATCCATGCAAGTTGGCCATAAATTATAATATATCTATAAATACTTGATTCTTTCTCAAACATATCTGTCTGTCTTGGACTCAGGAATGTCATTTTGACTGTATTGGTCTGATGTCCTCATGGTGACACAGAACAAGAGAGAGAAGCACTTTGGTGTTTGGTGTTCAGACATCGGCTGAGCTCTGACACTAATTCCCAAACTCATGTATTTCTGTTGAAATCTTGCCAAAATATGGCTTTAGACTTTGTTGTGAACATGATGATTAGATGCTGAGAATTGATTGCAGTACTGTGAAAATGTGTGATAGGAGTTTGTAATGAAAGTGGGGTCTGGTAAAATGTGTTTAGAGTTGGGCACCATTGACATAGGCAGAAGGAACCTGAACTTCAGTGACTGAAAATCCCACACCAGTGTTCAGTATCAAAGTGTGTGAGTAAAAAAAGGTTAGAGCTGTTAATGCAATCACAAGTGCCTTAAGTGTTTCACAAAATGTGTGTGAATTTAGCAGTTTGTGACACTGCTGGTTGTCAACATGTTCACACTCACGGGTTCATACTCACCTGTCATCACATGTACTGTGTTATAAAGGCAGTGTGTACTGTGTTATAAAGAGGGTGTGCACTGTGTTATAAAGGGAGTATGTATTGTGTTATAAAGGCAGTGTGTACTGTGTTATAAAGGCAGTGTGTACTGTGTTATAAAGGAAGTGTGCACTGTTATAGAGGCAGTGTGTACTGTTATAAAGGCAGTGTGTACTGTGTTATAAAGGCAGTGTGTACTGTCTTATAAAGGAAGTGTGCACTGTTATAAAGGCAGTGTGTACTGTGTTATAAAGGCAGTGTGTACTGTGTTATAAAGAGGGTGTGCACTGTGTTATAAAGGGAGTGTGTACTGTGTTATAAAGGCAGTGTGTACTGTGTTATAAAGGCAGTGTGTACTGTTATAAAGGAAGTGTGTACTGTGTTATAAAGGCAGTGTGTACTGTGTTATAAAGGAAGTGTGCACTGTTATAGAGGCAGTGTGTACTGTTATAAAGGCAGTGTGTACTGTGTTATAAAGGCAGTGTGTACTGTCTTATAAAGGAAGCGTGCACTGTTATAAAGGCAGTGTGTACTGTGTTATAAAGGCAGTGTGCCCTGTGTTATAAAGGCAGTGTGTACTGTGTTATAAAGGAAGTGTGCACTGTTATAAAGGCAGTGTGTACTGTGTTATAAAGGCAGTGTGTACTGTCTTATAAAGGAAGTGTGTACTGTGTTATAAAGGCAGTGTGTACTGTGTTATAAAGGCAGTGTGTACTGTCTTATAAAGGAAGTGTGCACTGTGTTATAAAGGCAGTGTGCCCTGTGTTATAAAGGCAGTGTGTACTGTGTTATAAAGGAAGTGTGCACTGTGTTATAAAGGCAGTGTGTACTGTGTTATAAGGGGAGTGTGTACTGTCTTATAAAGGGAGTGTGTACTGTTATAAAGGCAGTGTGTACTGTTATAAGGGGAGTGTGTACTGTCTTATAAAGGGAGTGTGTACTGTGTTATAAAGGCAGTGTGTACTGTTATAAGGGGAGTGTGTACTGTCTTATAAAGGGAGTGTGTACTGTGTTATAAAGGCAGTGTGTACTGTTATAAGGGGAGTGTGTACTGTCTTATAAAGGGAGTGTGTACTGTGTTATAAAGGCAGTGTGTACTGTGTTATAAGGGGAGTGTGTACTGTCTTATAAAGGGAGTGTGTACTGTCTTATAAAGGGAGTGTGTACTGTGTTATAAAGAGGGTGTGCACTGTGTTCTAAAGGGAGTATGTACTGTGTTATAAAGAGGGTGTGCACTGTGTTATAAAGGGAGTATGTACTGTGTTATAAAGAGGGTGTGCACTGTGTTATAAAGGGAGTATGTACTGTGTTCTAAAGGAAGTGTGTACCGTGTGTGGAGAAGTGCTCCTGTGTGTGTGTGTGTGTGTGTGTGTGTGTGTGTGTGTGTGTGTGTGTGTGTGTGTGTGTGTGTGTGTGTGTGTGTGTGTGAGAGAGTGAGAGAGAGAGAGAGAGAGAGAGAGAGAGAGTGAGAAAGAGAGAGAGAGAGAGTCAGAGAGAGAAAGAGAGAGAGAAGGGAACACATGCATATGTAAATCTCACAGTACCTGTGAGCGTCCATGCCCAAGTGTACGTCCACAGTCTTTCACACTCCTTTACACTCCTCTTATTCACTCCTCTTATTCACCCCCCTTATTCACTCCTCTTATTCACCCCCCTTATTCAGCCCTTCTCCTCCTCCAGGGCTGTGTGTGTCTCTGGGAATAAGAATATTTAATAGGAGCTGCCGTGTGCACTCATGTGCAGCCCTGCTTTTATGAGCTGATATTTCTCTTCATTTTTCTCTCCCTGTGCAAACTTCCTTCTTTTGGATGCTTCTGCACTTCCCTCCTCTCTGGGTTTTCATTAGAGAAACAGATGTCGGTTGAAACTCTTTCACCTTGGGCTGTGTGTGAGAAGCGTGATTTCTGTGTGCTCGAGAGCCAGAACCAGGGCTGTATGTAACGTGTGTAAATGTGAGCTCCTTTGGCCAAAGGGAGAGCATAGCTGTGACCCTGTGACCCTGTAACCCTGCGACCCTGTGACCGCTAAATGAGAAACTGCATGGTTTTGACTGCCAGCTCAGCATCAGAGCTGAACATACATTCGCATAGTTGTGCAGGACCTTAAGGCAGGCCTGCGTTACACACCATTAAAGACACAGAGCATGTAACACCTCTGTAAGTGTGGCACAGTGGTTAGCCACTCCACACACACACACTTCCTCTCCTCACGCTCGGCTGGGACTCAGATCCAGAGTTCGATTACAGCTTGCCTACACATTGAGCCCACCGCCAAGCTGCTTGTCAAATTGTCAACAACAAACAGCAAAAAGACAGTCTGAAAGCGTGGTTGTGCACGGCTTCTGCAGAAACATACACAGCTCAGTGACACAGGCCATGCCAATCACTCATTTCACTGAAATCCTTTCACAACATGGACTATTTTAACAACATGTATTCACACAATACCCTTCAGTTCCAACACAGCAAAAAACTAGTAATAGTATAATTTTCTTTTACTGTGAATATTTACTGAATATAAATGAGAAAGGTAACCACTGAAAAGAAAAAAAAAATATTAATACAGACTTTAGAATTCAACCCTTGCTCCTATGTATACCTCTTATGTGTAATAAATGGTATAGTGTGTGTGTGTGTGTGTGTGTGTGTGTGTGTGTGTGTGTGTGTGTGTGTGTGTGTGTGTGTGTGTGTGTGTGTTCAACAGGTATCAGGGAGGAAGGACTAATGAGGCTTTAAATCAGGCTGCTGATGACTCTAAACACCCAATACTGAGCTCTCTTCTCTTCCTCCCTATCCCCCCCTCCCTCTCTCTCTCTCTCTCTCTCTCTCTCTCTCTCACACACACACACACACACACACATTCTGTTTCTATATTTTTGTGTTTTAGATTGCGTATGGGAGGTTCTTTTGAACCTGTGCCTTATTCTCAGTAGTGGCGCGCGTACACCTGTGTCTCAGTCCCACCTGTCACACACACCTCACTTATTCTTTCCTCACTAGGTAGACAGTGTTCACTGAGTCTGTACTCTCTCTCTCTCTCTCTCTCTCTCTCTCTCTCTCTCTCTCTCTCTCTCTCTCTCTCTCTCTCTCTCTCTCTCTCTCTCTCTCTCTCTCTCTCTCTCTCTCTCTCTCTCTCTCTCTCTCTCTCTAGCCTGCAGGAAGTAGGAGCAGGTTGTAGTCCACACTGCAGTATTGTGAAATGTTCTACCTCCACTTAATTGTTTTTCTCCCTTGAGATATTCAGGGGGTTGACTCATTCTCCTCACATACATTAGGGCTGCACGCAGGTGTCACTGAGCCACACTGCCACCTGCTGGCCAAATCAACATGTCTTCCATGGCAACAAAAGCCACAGTATTTTCTGATTTTTGATTGCTTTCATCTCAGCTGGTAGATTGGCAGTTATGAGTGGGTCTCTTTGGTTTGTTTGTGTTTTGTACTTTAGAAGGGCATAGCTGAGGCAGATGTAGAGTTCACGCCGCCTGTGAAGGTCGGTATACTGCAGGCGGAGGCAAGCACACGGAGCACAACACGTCTGAAGTCTCAGCAGCGTGTGTGCCCATGTATCACCGGAGAATGAAAGTGAGCATTTGTGTTCCTCACCACCCCTTGCTCTAGGGGGCACCCTCTGGTATATTTGTTCATATAAATCTAATATTCCCAATGAAGCCGTGTGCTTTTCTTCCAGGTGGTGCTCTGCATTCTACAGCGTAGAAGAGGGTTCAGTATTCACACTGCCCTACACTGGATATGCAGATATGCAATAAATTATACTGTGTACATTTACAGTGGTCTACAGCTGGACCAGGATGTGGGCAAAGTCAGACAGGATGCTGGGATTCACAGCACCTGCAGCTCGGGGGTTATGACCCTGCATCTCAAAGCGTCGCATTGTTCGCATAAACTGGTGCCTTAATGAGTTGTTGTAAAGACAGGAGAGGAGAGAGCTCAACTCCTCCTGACTACACTTCCTGTAGAGCTCTCTCTCTATCTATTGATGTCTCATCTATCTATCTATCTATCTATCTATCTATCTATCTATCTATCTATCTATCTATCTATCTATCTATCTATCTATCTATCTCTGTCTATCTGTATCTGGTTGTCTTTCCTTCCTCGCTGTGGCATCACTCCACAGTCAATCTACACACTCACATGAGCTCCTCTGAAATAGCACACACAGCGCGCACACACACACACATGCTGGCATCATGAAGGCTCAGCCTCCCTGTTGTTTTCGATGAAGGAATATTTCCTGAGGAGAGATTTATGTTTCTTAGAGATTCCCAACATGCTCAGATGTCACCTACCATTTCTAAACTATTTCTCTGAAGCAGTCGTTTTTCCTTTAGACATTAATAAATGTTTTTTTCTGTTTGAGATGTCTAATGCAGACATATTAATTATTCCAGTTTCCTATATTCTACAGTATACTTGTCTGGGAAGTTGGATCTTGTTAAAGTAACACTGCTCAGTAAGGTGGCTTTCACTCGGTGGCTGTCGGACATTTTCACGCTCTCTGTCCTCTTGCTGGACATTTAACTTCTGTCCTTGTCTTTCTGTTTGCTCTGTTTCTAAGGACCAAATGCTTACTTTTCCTGCTTCCTGTGTCTCTCAGTTACTTCAGCAGGATTATGGAGAAGTTCTTGTACTAATCTGGGAATGTTCTCATACTGATCTATGAATGTTCTCAAATATTCACCACCAACCAACACCTCCTACTCCACCACCAACCAACACCTCCTACCCCACCACCAACCAACACCTCCTACTCCACCACCAACCAACACCTCCTACCCCACCACCAACCAACACCTCCTACTCCACCACCAACCAACACCTCCTACCCCACCACCAACCAACACCTCCTACCCCACCACCAACCAACACCTCCTACCCCACCATCAACCAACACCTCCTACCCCACCAACAATCAGCACCTCCTACCCCACCACCAACCAACACCTCCTACCCCACCAACAATCAGCACCTCCTACCCCACCACCAACCAACACCTCCTACCCCACCACCAACCAACACCTCCTACCCCACCACCAATCAGCACCTCCTACCCCACCACCAACCAACACCTCCTACCCCACCAACAATCAGCACCTCCTACCCCACCACCAACCAACACCTCCTACCCCACCACCAACCAACACCTCCTACCCCACCACCAATCAGCACCTCCTACCCCACCACCAACCAACACCTCCTACCCCACCAACAATCAGCACCTCCTACTACCTCCTATGCATTTTTGCCCACTTTTATAGGAAACAGTATATAGAATCAGAAACCACATAAGCAAGTCTACTTCAGATTGCATAACAACTCATCTCAACTCAACTCAACTCGGATGGAGCAGAGAGTATAATGACTTCAGCACGCATCATACTAACTACACATTTCTACACACTAGCCGAGTATCTCCAGGGGGGTGCTGCTGTTTTACAAACGCCAGGATCTACTGTCCAGCATTCCTTACTATTCACCATCAGGACGATCTCTCAGCTCCAGAACGTCCCAGATGCAGGGACAGCTCTCAGCATGGTGAGATTCCATCCCTCTGTCAATGCTGGACACTTTTATTACCGCTGTTGGAATCACTCCCGGCTGTTAACACCAGAACCGAACGGGAAGGCACTTCAATCAGAATGAATGGCAGATCCATGATCCGGATTTTCCCACAGTTCAGAGGTAAAGTACACAACAATTTCACTATTAGTGAGGACCTGCTGTGTGTGGTCCACGTGTGACAGGGTGACACTTTTACTGAAACATGCTAAAGTCAGCAACCAGCACTCAACCAGTGCATTCACCAATTATACACACACACACAAACACACACTCTGTTGGTCTGGTTTGAGTCACTTGAGTTTGTCTGACTCCTCACTGTATCTGCTTCAGTATCACCTCTCAGCACACCAGCCCCCTGATGAAGAGAAAGCTCCTGGCATCCTAGTACTCCCTCTCTCACTCTCTCTCTCCATTTCTCTCTCTCTCCTCATTTATCTTTCGCTCCCTCTGTCTTTCTGTTTCCCTGTTTTTCTCTCTCCCTCTGTCTCTCTCTCTATCTCTCTATCTCTCTCTCTCTGTTCTCTCTCTCTCTCTCTGTTCTCTCTCTCTCTCTCTCTGTTCTCTCTCTCTCTCTCTCTCTCTCTCTCTCTCTTTCTCTTTTTTTCACAGAGTGGGTAAGACTCATATCACCTCCTATTTTCTTCTGTAATAGAGCCAGTGTGAGGGCTGAAGCTTCTGTCTCCCCTTGTCCTGAGACACGACGCCCAGGTAATCTTCCTCACATGATGAGATGATTGCTCTGGAAGATGTTCTCTGGTGTCAGGGGAGAAAAACTCGAAACCTGAAATGCTAGCACCACCTTGTGGTAGAAAAAAATAAAATAAACCAGTGGTTTCCAAATTAGGTTCCTTGACATTATACTGCCATGCTATTGGTGTAGCTCCAAAACACCTGGTCCTAATTATCCTATGTCACTCAAGGCCTTCCATGGGAGAACCAGGTGTGCTAGAGGTGAACTCCACGGGACAGTGATGCAAGTGTGCTGGACACCTCTCCTCTGCACGTGTGCTGGACACCTGCCCTCTGCACATGGGTTGGACTGCTCCCATCTGAGGTTTGAACATTAAAAGCCAACAGCTCAACATTTCTGAAAGTGAACCACCACTCAGACTGAGTCAAACCAAACTACACTCTGCACATTCACTCTGCAGTGCGGTTTAATAGCCTTTAAGGGGGGGTTTACATTGTGGTAATATGTGCTAATGTTAAATTTTACATCTAGCTAAGAGACTCCAAGATTCCCAGAATTGCAAGACTTGCGTGATTGCATTTAGGAACAGCAAGGAGTAAAACTTGCATCTGATTCAAGCAAAGTGAAATATCCACACGCTTACCACACTAACATTGAGCGCTACATTCATCCCTTCAGACTCAGTCAGGAGGTTGGCATTTGTATTAAAAAGTCTCAGTAATTTCTGCCATGTGCTCAAATGAATATCGTGGAGTGAATGTCTGTCAAAATCTGACATAAACACACATGGACTCAAGGGAAATAGAAACTTGGCATTATGATTAGGCAGCGATTGCTATGTTCACCCAAACGCATCAGTCTTTCTCTCTCTCTCTCTCTCTCTCTCTCTCTCTCTCTCTCAGACCTTGTTGAAGGATATGAAATTCCTCCTCTTCTATTGGAATTCTGTATTATAATTACTTGACAGAATCCCTTACCTGTGTGTGTGTGTGTGTGTGTGTGTGTGTGTGTGTGTGTGTGTGTGTGTGAATGTGTTTGCATGTGTGCGTGTGAGTTTTGTGCATGTTGGTGTGTGCCTGTATGTGTGTGCCCTTGACAAATATCCATGTATGTGCAATTTTGCTTGTATGTGAGTGTATGTATGTGTGTGAGTTTTTGTATGTTTATTTGTGTGCATGTATATGTTTGTGTGCGTGTGTTTGTATATATATGTGTGGGTATGTTTGATATACGTTTGTTTGCATGTGCGTGTACATGTGTTTGTGTGTGCATGGGCATGTGTGTTTGTGCTCCTGTTTGTGTGCGTGTGAATGTGCGTGTGTGGGTGCGTGCGCGTGCGCGTGCGTGTGCGTGGTGTAGCTGCCACCTGTACAGATATCGCCTTTGTCTCCGCGTGCCAGATGCTACGATGACTGATGGCTGTGACTCACTGGCTGCACCTGCTAATGAGCAACATCTCCAGACAGAGACAGATCATCAAAGAGACGTCCACCTGTCTGTCTGTCCATCCAGCCAACTCTCCCTTCATCTGTGTGCAAGCCCTTGACAAATGTCCTTTTGCATGTCTATACTTTTGCTCTAATTCTCAATCATTTTGAATATTGAAAAACCACTGGAATAAACAGTAAAATAAGAACGGTCCTAATGCTTTGTCTTGTTTTTGTAATGCCACTGCTCACCACAAGGTGGTGCTGTTGAATTGCAGTAGCTTTTGCAAACACGCAGCACTTCTCAATGATAAACATGTAATGGAGCACAAGACACCTTTATGACTGATCATATTCACTCAACAGCCCTTTTCTTCTAACGTTCAAATGGACATTGGAACGTGCCCTGATTTCCTCATTTTCTTTGTGAATTAAATATTTGCCCATCCTTAAGAAGCAGTGCTTTGAAACATTTCTTCAGTGACAGAGATCATTAATGTCACTGAAACACCAAGAGCAAAAGTGCTTTGAGATCTGTGTCAGGGTCACGATTCTTCTTCTGCCTCATGTCTTATTATGTCTTGTGTTTCCTCCATTTCTGGGGGAATGGTGCATTCTGCTCCATGAACTGGTACCCACCTTGCAGATGTATTTGACCAAAGATAAACATTACAGGTGTGTTTTCAGCAGACACTCCAACTGCACTTACATATATATATATATATATATATATATATATAGAGAGAGAGAGAGAGAGAGAGAGAGAGAGAGAGAGAGAGATAGATAGATAGATAGATAGATAGATAGATAGATAGATAGATAGATAGATAGATAGATAGATAGATAGATAGATAGATAGATAGATAGATAGATAGATAGATAGATAGATAGATAGATAGATAGATAGATGTTTAAATCATCACATTAAATCATCACATACATTCGATGGGGTTCTAAAGTTCAGAGTGTGTAGATCAGATCTTGGGTTTCCTAACTTCACTGCTGCCATAGCAACACCTGGCGATACATACCGATATGTCATTAATGTCCACTGCAAGAAATATAATGCAGTAATGTAGGAGGAGAGAGGGATAATAGCGGATCTTTTCGTGCTGTTCCTTTAGCGCTTGTTTTGATAGATTCACATGCATATATGTTTATGTCCTATGTCTCTGAAAGCCTTCTGTATTTCACAGCAAACTCTCTCACACACTTTTACTTGATTTGTGGGGCTCAGCTTGGCAGAGCTTTGTGTTTGTGTGTGTGTGTGTGTGTGTGTGTGTGTGTGTGTGTGTGTGTGTGTGTGTGTGTGTGTGTGTGTGTGTGTGTGTTTTCCCTTTCAGACGAAGTTTGAGAACTAAAGGGAAAATGGGTGACATCTTGTTGTGGGTAACTACCACAGGCACAAGCTATAGAGTGCAATACTCGAGCTCAGAAAACAAAACAAAACAAAGCAAAAAAATAAAAACAAAGCCTCTACAGGTTGTCCTGACGCGCTTAATGGCTGATGTGATGTTAATGGTCCCATTATATAATGATGTAGTGATGAGCTCTGATCATTTTTGCGCTTTAAATCTCTGAATACGCGTCACCTTGTTTAACACGTCGAATGAACGTTGTATTCGATACACACAAACACAATATTCATTCTTTTCAAAAGTATTAACACAACAACGAGACGATTTCGCACATTATCTCATGTAGGAGAAACATTTGCAGTGTATCTGAGTCGCTGGGCTGCAGGTTTGTTGTGGTGCGCGTGTTGGGCGGAGGCGGGCGTGGTGCGTGGCGGCTGTAGCGCTGTGCGAGCTGCGAGCTGCGAGCTGCGAGCTGACGGATTGGGTTTGACGGCTCGGGGTGATCCGCGAGGGGACGACGCTCCGAGCCCCCACCGAGACGCATGCTCTCCGTCGGATCGCTCGTCCCCGCACTGGCCACGCGCCGCATCGTCCCTGCGTCCGAGTTTCCACGCAGAACGAACGGAATCGCAAAGAGCGCGCGGACGCTTCAGGTTGCCGCGCCCAAGGAGTGCATGCATGCAACAGTGTTCGCCGCGTGCAGCCGGTCTGGACCCAGCGCGTTCCATCTGCAGTGAGGGGACTGTTTTCAGGCGACTGCATTTTAAGGAATAATACGATTTCACGGGAAAACGAGATCACGAAGGGGATACGTTACCAGGTTACCAGGTGAAGGCTCCCAGTTTGCTTCACGCCACACGAGGGGATGTGATTATGAGAAGACGCGACGTCGTGTGCATGAGATTTCCAGGAAAGTTTGCGTCTAGGTCATTTCTAATGGCTCGCCCGTCTTCGTTTTGACACGGACGGTGTGGAGAGGGATGTCGGTTTGCAGTGCAATGGCGCGCGGCATTACCCTCGCTTAACGTCTACGGCGCGATCCACGGACACTGAAAATGCAGGCTCTTGTTCTAAAAACAGTACTTTTCCTTGCGGGATACGCGCACGTTCAGTGTCTTCAAGGCGTTGCTAATGTACACACCAAAGAAACGGGCGGCCACCTCACCCTGACTCGTGCGTTTGATCTGATTAACGGTCACCTTTCGAGAACATTCAGTGTCACGTTTTCTGCACGACGCCGACCTACAGGCCCAGCCGCAGATGCCGTCGGGATGCCTTTAGCCACCAATATGAGCACGATGCCTTCAAATGTGAGGACTGCAGCGCATCTCCGTAAACAGTACGGACACAAATCCGCTCTGCCAGGGAGGACTGACACGGCCACGCAGAGCGCAAACAGGCGCTCGCGGCGGCACGAGAGGGAAAAGTTGAACAGAGAGATGCGTGCTGCCATGGGAACAGCAGGTGGACACAATAAGGCCAAGCCTGATTCAAAAGGCAGACGAGGGGCGCACAAGAGACACCACAGGCGCAAAAGAGGCACAAAAGAACGCCACAAGAAAACCTTTAAGGCCGCAAGAAGGGGGATGAATACAGGTGGCGTTTCTCTGACACCACCCGAAACTTCTGCCAGTGCCCTGACCTCCTCGCTGGCCTTGTGGGAGCCGATGCAGAAGCCGCTCGCGCTCACCGCCACGGACATCCCCTTGGATCTCACCAGACACGTCGAGTTCTACACCAAACACATAGATGACCCGTGGGGTGCGACACCCATGACCCCTCCATACCCAGAGGATGAGGAGAACGAATATTTCCCCAACCCCTTCTACCCCGTGACCAGCGAGACCTACGGCGCTTACGCAATCATGTGTTTTTCAGTGCTTATTTTTGTAGTGGGAACAATTGGAAACATTTCGATAATGTGCGTCGTGTGCCATAACTACTACATGAGGAGCATCTCCAACGCACTCCTCGCTAACTTGGCCGTGTGGGACCTCGCGCTTCTCGTCTTCGGCCTTCCTCTCGTGGTCTTCCATGAGCTGACCAAAACCTGGGTGCTGGGCCACTTCACATGTAAAGTCATCCCGTACATCGAGGTAATCACTGCAGCACTGTGTCAGGGCAAAACCATTCTTACTCCTTATGGGATACAGTGACGAGTGTGTCCTGAATTGGGGAACTGTATATGGAATTCCTTGTTTTCCATTTCAGCGTGTGGGATTGTGTTGTAAACCTTGTATCTGCTACAGAAATGTTTTCTGTCACACCAAAATGAATTTGCTATTGGCTTCAGGCCAAACACGAGCATCTATCAGATATGAGAAAAATCACTGTATGTCCGAACAGGGAAGTTCAGTTGCAATTCATATATTACATTACAGTGTTTACTGCAAGGAGAGAACACCTTGACCTCAGGACCCTTACACACACACACACACACACACACACACACACACACTCTGCCTCCAGCTCACGCCTGCCCCTAGTGAAAGTGGTGCATCACATTACACTAATTGGGTGTTTCTCGTCTTGAATGTGAAACTAGTGTGTCTTTGTGTGTAGGTGCTCAGCTGTAGACACCAAGACCTGCTTTGGTGTTTGGTGTGTGTTGATTTTCCTCATTCTCTGAGGGGTTGGGCAAACACGAGGGACAGTCTGGTTGCTTTTGTTAGTGTGAGGGTGAGCTTTGTTGGGCGGTGCGGGGGGGGGGGGGGGTTGGTAACACGGCCGTTTTGAGGATATATTTGTGCCCTGTGCTTTTCACAGCAGAAATATTACATAGTGTATGCACTGTCTGTATCAGACAGCGTTTACAAAGGCAGACGGTGGAGATGCTCAACAAGAATAAGACTGTGCTCTTTGTATGTGTGTATTTAATGGTGTGTGTAATTTTATGATTTTATGTGTTCAATTGCACTTGTCTGCATGTATAGTTTGTGTGTGTGTGTGTGTGTGTGTGTGTGTGTGTGTGTGTGTGTGCGTGTGTGTGTGTGTGTGTTTGTAGGGCAGGCATGTGAGAGAGGCCTGCACAGGGAACAGAAAGCCTCAGGCACAATTACTCACTGCCTGATATCACACACCTCCTGCCTCACTCTCTCTCACATGCACGTGCACATACACACACACACACACACACACACACACACACACACACACACGTACATGCACATACATACAGAAACACACACACAGGCAGTGGAAACAGTTGAGTGCATGGAACATAAAACATGGCTCTTTACCAGCTAGTGCATAGCACGCTGATCGCGATGCCATTGGTTGAGAGCTGGTGCAGCGCGCTACCCCATTGGCTAAGAGCTGGTGCAGAGCACTATCCCATTGGCTGAGAGCTGGTGAAGTACAGCTGCACACACTGAGCACATGGCAGATACCCACTCAGCCTCGGCGCTCAGAGAGGATTCGCACCTCCGCACATTAAACTAAATCTGGCATTTAAATCAACTTCCTCACGTCTCCCCCTCGTGAAAACAGCTTGTGGGCAGGACATGGTTTGCTCCCTGTGCGTCTTGTGCAGCCAAACACAGTTTATGCCAGAACAGAAGTTGATTAAGTTGCTTTTAACTGAACTGCTAAGATTCCAGACTAAAAGTTTGATGCACAGTGAGGCACATCGCCCGTCAGCTGGTGTCTGATTGGCTTCTTTAGCCAAGACTTGAGCAATGAGACAAACTGCTGCTGAGTCACTTCAGCGTCCCTGCACAGGGCTGAGGGGACAAGGTGAGACATGTCCACATTCCAGAACCAGAGGGAGGGGGACCTGTTTCTCTCACTGTATGCCCACTCAGTGTGTACTTAGATCTTCAGAACGCACGAGAAATTATCTTCATGGTGTCCTCCACCCATGTGGAGTTTACTGGTACCTTTTTACAATGGACAGAGACACATTTTTGGACATTATAAGCTGCATATTGGTATGATGCACAAACATGGTAATAAGCCTCATATGAATATTAATGAGGGTGGAATATAATATGAAGAATAAAGATTACTTTCTTTCACATTGCTAACCTTCAGTAAGTCATACGCTCAATATCTGTGCAATGTTAGGAGCTGGAGATGAACACAGTCCAGGCCAGGAACAGGAGAGCCCCTCTCAGTGGTCCTCACACCACCCCAGTCCAGTCTGGGAACAAGAGAGCCCCTCTCAGTGGTCCCCACACCGTCCCAGTGAGGAGCACATCCTCCTCATTAATATTCATAGTCCCCATGTCATTAGAGACATTCATTCACCCAACAACCAAACATTTAAAAAAAACACACTGCTGCAGGAATTTGTTGAAGTTTTGGCTTAAAACATTGCAAATCTCGTTAACAATGGCCAAGACAAAGCAGGTTACCTTTCCTGTCCAAACGCAGAGAACGTTCTGGTTTAAATCCACTTTAGGACAGAGTCTGTGATTTATTCTCCGTATATCAGCGAGCACTTTACTGGACCTTCCTGAGGACGAGTTATGGCCCAGTCTGCTTCTCATAAAACACCAGAGCTATAATGGTCTTTGTCGGCAGCCTGTTCATGCCTTTCTTTACTAGAATCCCCATTGTCAGAGGTGAAGAGCTACAGCGCTTGTTAAGCCCCGCCTCCTGCCTCAAAGAAGCCGCTAAGAGCAGATTAACAACCATGCCGGGCACGAGATGGAAGAGCTCTTCATCAGGGCTTTAACAGGGCGTGAGTAAGGACCACGGCACTGGGCAATATGTCACCTGCTTCCAGGAAACCTGCCAACCACAGAATGCCTCAGGCAGTGTTTGGGGTCATGGCTAGACAGCGAGGGGTCATGCAAGGTTATCCACTGGGCACGAGGCATCTTTGGAGGTGTCTGAGTGTCACAGTGACTTAGGAAGAGCAGACCGCAGTTACTGCCTAAGGACAGTCTCCATGCGGCACGCGGCTGGGACGTGACCCCACTGGGACGTTAGCCTGCTCAACCATGATTAACATTTTTGGCAGAATCAAATACTGAACAGAATAGTTATGGGTGAAATTTTAAGAGCATTTAGCACTGCACTTTTCGAATTCTTGTGCTGTAAAATATTCAGCGTGTCTCACGTCTTACCTGAGAAGGAACACACACAGGTGGAGAATTCTGCTTCATCCTTCATACCATGCTGAACGGGATTGTGGGACAGGGGTGGTGGCAATCCCGTGGCGTGAGACGTGACACAGGCGTTGCTCATGGCTACTGTAACGAAGCTTCCTCACACCAGCTAGCCACAAAACCACCAGTCCTTTGATGTGCGGCCTTGAAAAACTCCTGCTAATGGCGCAGCAGTCTAGTTCACAGCTCACGAGCAAACACTGCCCCTTTAATGACGGTTCTTAATGGATCGTGATCCCCTCATGATCTGTCTGTCAGAACTGTGGTCTGCTGTTAGAGACATAAGGAAGGAAGCGTTGGTACAGGACTACCGAGTCCAGGTGCATTATGGGTATTTTCACTATGTATTTTCACTGTTTTCACTAGTATTTTCACTGTGATTAAGCAAATGAAGACAACCACTCAATTGCATCGTTTTTGGGAGCATTGCTGTAGGTCTCTGTTGAAACCACTGATTGAAGCCACTCTGTTGAAGCCGACTGGGGACAACAGAATGTCTCCTGTTGTCCCCAGCATGACCCTGGACTGTGTCTTCATGGCAGAGACGTTCTAGTTGCCAGTAGCAACACTGCCAAGTCTGACAGTTGGGTGATATTGGGCAGGTTCTCTGTGAACTTTTAACGCTGGGGCAGTGTCCTACAGCCGGGAGGACACCACGTAAACAGACTGCACGAGAGTGACTTGTGTCATGTTCAGAGTAAACCTGTTGACTTGTTGAGAGCAACACATGGAAGTGTTCTAGCTGTTGAAGTTAGGGGTCTTACATAGTTTAGTCTGGAGTGAAGGCTGATGCTTCTGGGACCTTCCTACTTCCTGTCGTTTGTGAGACTGACCTCTGACCTGCCCTTTGGCCGTCCTGTGTTTCCAGGTGGCCTCGATGGGTGTGACCACCTTCACCCTGTGCGCCCTCTGCATTGACCGCTTCCGCGCTGCCACCAACGTCCAGATGTACTACGAGATGATCGAGAACTGCACGTCCACGGCGGCCAAACTGGCGGTGATCTGGATCGGCGCCCTGCTGCTGGCCCTGCCCGAGCTCCTGATCCGCCAGCTGGTGACGGAGGAGGGCGGAGAGGCAGAGGGCGGGACGTCCGACGAGCGCTGCCTGGTACGCATCTCCACCTCACTACCGGACACGCTGTACGTGCTGGGCCTGACCTACGAGGGCGCACGCCTGTGGTGGTGCTTCGGCTGCTACTTCTGCCTGCCCACACTCTTCACCATCGGCAGCTCGCTGGCCACCGCCCAACGCATCCGGAGGGCGGAGCGCGGTTGTGCCCGCGGCAACAAGAAGCAGGTGCGCCTGGAGAGCCAGATGAACTGCACGGTGGTGGCGCTGGCCACGGTGTACGGCGCGTGCGTGGTGCCCGAGAACGTCTGCAATATGGTGGCGGCCTACATGGCAGCAGGCGTGGCACCGAGCACCATGGCACTGCTACACCTGCTCAGCCAGCTGCTGCTGTTCGCGCGGGCAGCCGTCACGCCCGTGCTCCTGCTCTGCCTGTGCCGGCCATTCGGCCGCGCGTTCCTCGACTGCTGTGGGAGCTGCAGGGGGGCCGCGCGCTCCTCCGCCGCCGCCAGCGACGACAACGAACACGAGTGCACCACCGAGCTGGAGCTCTCCCCCTTCAGCACCATCCGCAGAGAGATGTCCAACTACACGGCCACGGGGTCGCACTGCTGAGAACCACACCAGCCACACGCACCAGCCCCAGTGTGTGTGAGTGTGAGTGAGTGTGTGTGCGTGTGTGTGTGTGTTAATGCCAACCATGCCACATTTTGTACTGTAAAAACAACAGCTTTCTAGTCTCACTTAAGTCAATAGTCTGACCTCACATCCACATTGAAGGGACATACCGTTAACAAGCTTGTATGTAATTATGCTTTTGTATTCTCACCTTTAATATGTGTGTGTTCAGGAAGTAGTGAGTGAGTTTGATATTGCATACAGATGTTTGCACTGCCAACGACGTTAGCTGTCCTCACGCTGTCCTCATAGGTCCTGTCACAGGAAGTGCCCCTGCTTTTCTAGGATCTTTCTATAGATGTGTGTTCTGTGCCGTGACCTTTCTCTTGATGAAAGTGATTCTTGTAAATCTGTCTGTGTGAGGAACTTGGCTTATCTCCAAGAATCTATATGTGTCTGATAGCAAAATACCAGATTCCCATGTAATGCTCAGTGTAGTTAATGGTTTCTAAGTCTCATTTTTATATAACAAAAAAAAACAACTCTTTAATAAACGGACGGGTTTGCTGGGACAGTGGCAAACCGGCGTATTAAAATGCAAATGTGTCCCTTTTTTCAATCTACCCAGGTCAAGTCAGTGGAGAAGATGTTGAGTTTTCGATCCGCTGAATGAAGTCTTGTGTGTTAATGAAAACTATATCTACATATAAAGTTCTTCATGGGAACAGAACAGAACAAAAGAACCAGTTTAGCCTGATTTTCTTGTTGTTTTGTTTGTCTTCATTTTATTTTTGCTTTTCTCTGCTTTCTAACTGAAGACAGGCAGATGTGTCACTGCCTTGTGAATGTCTGTTTCAGTCGTGATAAGGCAAATCGAGTCTTTATTCATGTAATTGTGTTAGCTGTCAGACGGCGTGCTGTACCGCTCGCGAGGAGAGTCCCGCTCTATGTTCTCCCATCTCCCTCTGTAGATCCTGGATGTCACTCCGCCTGTACGATGCTATTTTTGGCTGCTTCGTAGGAAGGAGAGAAGAGATCGTGACAGACAGGGACATTGTTCAGTTCTGCCGTGATCTACACTCAGACTCAGACACTGGGAAAGTTCGTTTGATAGGTGGCCTAACCTCAAAACCCCAACCCTAACCCATACACCCTAACCCCAACACCCCAAAACCCCACGGCAAACACCCCAACACGCTAACCCCAACACACCAACCCTAACCCTCATCCTAACCCCAACACGCTAACCCCAACACCCCAACCCTAACCCTCATCCTAACCCCAACACGCTAACCCCAACACGGCAACCCCCCAACTCTAACTCTAACCCAAACACCCCTAACCCCAGTTCCCCAATGCCCCTAACCCCAGGCAGTCACACAGACAAAAGCAATGCTCCACACAGCTTTGACCCTTTATAATTCGTCAGTGCTCAGAAGCTTCCAGAAGTTTGACATGAGATTGTTTTTACTCATTTTTATTTGTCTCATTAAAGAATTTGTGACCCCTGGATGTTTTGATGCCACCTGTGTCTCATGATTAGACCAGCTCAGTGTGAACTCAGTGTGAGTCACACCAGCCCAGCAGTAGCTGCTGCTTCAGTTATGGCTTGTAGCAGGACTCTTGGTCCCCTAGCAGTGAGAGCATGTCTTCAGATGCCCTCCACTCCACTCAGCCCAGCTCAGGAACCAAGTGCCTTTTGTCTTCCATAATGAGTTTATTCTGGATCCACAGAAATAGCTGCAGTTCCCAGAGCCATGTGGAGAGTACATCTGTGCCTGCTGCCTGAGCATAATACACGCAACCCTCTATGCAGTTACACAATACACCACCCTGCATGCAGTTACACCATCCACCGTCCTCCATGCAGATACACCACGCACCACCCTCTGCGCAGTTACACCATCCACCACCCTCCGTGCAGTTACACCATGCACTGCCCTGCGTGCAGTTACACCATGCACTGCCCTGCGTGCAGTTACACCATGCACCACCCTCCATGCTGTTAGAACATGCACCGCCCTCCATGCTGTTAGAACATGCACCACCCTCCATGCTGTTAGAACATGCACCGCCCTCCATGCTGTTAGAACATGCACCGCCCTCCATGCTGTTAGAACATGCACCGCCCTCCATGCTGTTAGAACATACACCACCCTCCATGCTGTTAGAACATGCACCACCCTCCATGCTGTTAGAACATGCACCACCTGGCCATTCAGCCAAATATCTGTCTTTCCCTACACAGAACTAGTAAAGCAGCTCTTGCAAATAACATTGTACAAGCCAACATCCAAGTTTGTTTATTTGTTTCTCCCGTATCCAAAACAATTGAGTTTGTTGTTCTCAGGTCAAAAGATTACCTAACCTGCCACACGTTCAGAGCAAACAATATATTCTTTTTTTGTTGTTGTTTTTGGTTTGGTTGTTTTTTGTGTCCTCAGTAGGGTAGTATGAAAATAGCTCATAAAGGTCATTTATACATATTGTCTGTTGGAAAAAAAAGGTCCAATTTTACACTGGTAAGAATTCAAATAATTTGAAAGCCTAGTTCAATATTCTTTGACTCGTAAGAAACAGGCAGGATCAATCTTTCCGTTTTGGTGGTGTGCGTCTGTGTGCATCTACACTGAGAAGAGAGGGGATGTTTATTTATAAGGGAACGATCTGGATGTGACTCACTGAGTCACAGCATCGTTTCCACTGAGGGAACAGATCTGAGACATGCTGGCAAAGACTCTTCCGCTTGGCTTCAAACCTGTGCACTTGAAAACGATGGCTGAGTGTCTGACTTTAACAGGTACGTACTGTATAGGATGCCCTAAAGACCAAAGGAATTGTCTTAAACTCATCTAAAAAGGCAGTAACAGTGGACACACGGAAGCCCACCCTCAACTGCCGAGGACCCCGAGTCCATGTGCTGACGGTCTTGCTAGGGGACTCAGCACTGATCTGGTCCCGGGCTCACCCTGGCTTTTTCAGGCCATTTCATCAGGAGTGGGCACAGGGCAACTGTGGGCAGAGCTGTTGGAGAAACCACTCATGGATGCAGGAGAGCGGAGCCCAGGCTGCAGTGAATGGACGTGCTGGCACCTTTCTTCTCCATAGCCCGTCTGAGTCTACGGGAGCTCACCCAGTGCTGAATAGTCACGTCAGAGAATTCAGCCTCCTCAGACTTTGCTTGTTAATGCAGGTCACTAGCGCCCCCTGTCTTCTGGGTTAAGACGTGCTCCTAAGGGCCAGGGTGTTGATCTTGTCTCCAGAAATGCTACATAAAGAGACAAGAGAACATGACGCTTCAAATTTCCAGTAATTTGATAAATCGCAATACAACAGAACAGCTGTTGATGATTTTTTAGCTAATTAGCTCATTTTCACTTACAAATATAATTGTGAGCAGACGAGAGGAAACGCAGGTTTTCGCCACTCTCTTCCCGAAGCACCATGTGAAAATGTCACAGTTTTGGTTTCCTTTCTTGAAGGAATTCTTCACCTCGGAGACAGGCTGTTGCCCTACATGCAGTCTGCGCTTATTAGAACCATACAGAACCTTTTGCTCGGATAATTCTACAATCAGGAACTCACTCAAGGACTGTAAGATGAAATAATATTGCAAATCTTAAATTTTAACCTCAGAGAAAAGCCCATGAAATCCACAGGGTTCCCATCCTCTGAGGTCAGTCAGCACAGTCCGATCTGCGCTGCGGGTCATGCCACGGTTCTAGTTCTGGAGTCAGTTAAAGAGGGCAGCTCCTTGGCTCAGGAAGTAAATCCCGCTGTGAGTTTATGATGTGTCAGGTTTCCGTGTCCTGCCGAGTGTGTGAGGGTCAGAGTGTGTGTGATTTCCATCTCTCACATGCCAATATATTCTACTTTTAGTATAATTCTGAATATTTCAGATTTCACTAAAAACGTGGAAATGACAAATATTTTAAAACACTGAATGGTACACATGCGCAACATGACTTTAAAACTCTTTCTGAGAAAAGATGCTTTAGTCATGAACATAAACACAGTAAACACAGACCTGGGTTGTCTAGAAAATGTAAAGTTACAGGACTGCGTGCTTGTTTGTTTGTTTGTTTGTTTGTTTGTTTAGGGGTATTTAATTTACATTTTATTCAAATCCAGCTTGTGGAAAGGCACTCATGAGCCAGAAGGCGGCGAGATTCTTTCCTGTGATTGTGCTCAGCTGTGCGTACAGTCTGGGGCGCTCCCCGCTCACAACTCCGCGCTTCCCATTGTGTGTCCAATTACAGCAGGCAATCTGCAGCAATCATGCACCGCAATTACCCACCCGTAACCGTGGCACTCGCCCTTTCTCTCGCATCGCTGTGGCAACTCTGCAGTTACCTTGGTGATGCCACAGCGCGGTGTGGAGGCAGCTTAAGCAAAGTCAAGCGGGCTGTAATTTGTGCTTCCCTGAGTAGAGGAAGGGGCTGGACACGAAGGCCCAACTCACTGAACATACAGCGTGGCCCGCACCGACTCTCCCAAACAATGACTTATTGATTAGCTTTTACCCCAGTGGTTATCGGCCTAGTCTTTGTGCCTGGGGCTCGCTGTCACAGGCTGGTGAAGCTCTCTGGTTTTGTAGAGGCGGATGCGGTTCTGGGCCTTCACGAGGATGAGGGGAATGGAACCTTCACAGCAGCTCTGGGATCCACGGGTGTGTGATATGGGATAGAGCGGCTGGGTGTATATAATTTATCGTGGCAACGCCCCATCCCCTGGAGGAGGCAGCGAGAGGGACAATAAACAGTACAGCCGTATGTTATGTTTGAGTGTGTTCTACACTCAAAGGAGGTGAAATTAGGCACCTTGACATCATCTTTAGACACACACACACACACACAGTCATTGGCCAACAGTACCAAACTCATTTGTGGAAGTGATTTATTATCCGATAAGACGAGTCTGATATCTTGTCATTTTCACGTCCTCGGCAGTCTTGGTGCATTTAGCAAATAATTCTGTGTTCCATCACTTGTTCCAACACTCCACTCACCTTGTGTCGCTTTCTCCTCCACACTGTGGCTGAATCTGCTGAGTTGTTGAATACAGTCCACATCCCGTGCAGGCTGTGTAGGACAGACGTGTGCATCCCACCCAAATGTCAGTGCACTGACCTGCTCTGGCAGTGAACGCAAACACTCTTTGTGTGTGACATTTCCTAAGCCAAAGTTGCTCAGAGGAAACACTTTCAGACCTCAGTGTGTGAAAGCCACACTGAAAGAGAGAGAGGCAGCTTTCTGCTTAATAGAAACCGCCGTCACCAAGACTACCATTCCACACTATATGACACTGATGTGAATGTGAAACATTACCAGGCTGGTAATGTTTTCTCCAGGAATATTTCATGTATGTTCTGTTTGGGAAATTCCGTTCTCCACATGATCACAGTTTATGCTCTTGTGGCAGATCTACTTGGTGTCTGTCAAAGCAGAACTTTGAGTGGTGAGTGTGTTTTCCCTCCATATCCCTTGGCCACACTGGGTGGTGTTATCACATCCACCTTCAGCACCGTCACCTCCAGCCATCTCCTCTGGGTCAGCTTCCTCTCTGGGCTGGGTGGAGGTCAAGTCCAGTTCAAGTCAAGTTTGGTTTATTTGTCACATACATAGTCATACACAGTATGTGAAATGGTTTGAGAGTGCTCTGTCCAAACTGAGGGGAAAAAAACAGGGGTGTAAAGGGAAATATATATCTATATATATACAAAATATATTAACAATGTATGTACAATATATGTATATTATGTTTATATACACAATGTACAATGTATATATGGATATGTATATATGTATGTACACAATGTACAGTTCCATCTTACAATTGAACATATTTACAGTTACATGTTACATGGTGGTGGTGGTCCCCAGAGTTTATCAGTTTCCCTGATTCAGGGCCCAAATGGCCTGTGGGAAGAAGCTCCTCTTCAGTCTCTCTGTCTTGGTCTTCAGGGAGCGAAAGCGCTTCCCTGACCTCAACAGAGAGAAGAGCCTATTGTT
>NC_137507.1:6850000-7127500 GCF_041902795.1 Electrophorus electricus
TTAATAACACCTATTAACAACACCTATTAATAACACCTATTAACAACACCTATTAATAACACCTATTAACAACACCTATTAATTTCGGCTTCTTAGCTACTGGGTCTCATCCCTTCCTTTCTCTTTCTTTCATTTTTGCATTTTCAGATTTGAATTAATTATTTGCATTTTTGCATATTCAAATCTGAGCCTGTTCTGTGCTGTCTAGGCCCGCTGTAGCGGCACGTCCGCACTTTGACGCCACTTTTCACCATGTCAGCACTGTTGTCTGTGTCTGATCAGGGACGTGCATTTAAATGAACACATGAGAAGACGATCTCAAGAATGTAAACACAGACGTTAATATTTGAGATGGTTTCTGAGCTGGAATTTCAAACTACAGGATGAAGTCTATTACTGACTCCAGAGCCTGCACAACTACACAGGACCACCCAGTCCTATGCAGTCATATCCATCCATGCCGCAGAGCCTCCTGCCCGGGCAAAGATAACTTTATATTTTCCTCCAAAAGTCTTTTTTTAACACGCCACACAGTTCTATATTTGAAGTAGCGTACTGTGTGAAGGTGAGGCCGAAGAGACACACTACCTTTCAAAGATCTTTCACACACTGCAGTGTCAATATCGTGCCCAACCCCTGAACACTGTCTATCCCAGCCAACATCCTCCCCTCCCCCACCCGGGTGTAAAGTGAGACCAGACATCAATGCGAACGCTCACAATCAGCTTCAAAGGGGGGTCGATTGAACTGAAGGAGCAAAGCGTGAACACTGGGAGAGACATTCTTCTCATGTTGTGTATTAAAATGCTATTGTGTCACATCATGCATTTAAAAAACTGTACATTGAAATTATATACATTGTTTCCAGTCTTTTATTAATTAAGTTCAGTAGCCTGTTTCTTCTGATATTATTAACTAGGCATTAATAAGGCACAAGGTGACTCAAGGTCAACAGATTCACACAAATTCAGCTGGAAATACCAAGGACATTGACAAAGCACTGCAGCTGCTTAAATGACATCAGAGCAATGACATCACAGCAATGACATCACAGTCCATTATCTGTCCATCATCTGCCATCAAGTCATAAATATCAGGGCTAAGATTTGTCTTCATTTACAAGTGCCCATTTCAGCTGGAATGACTGTAGCATTAACATAAACGTTCTTCTCTAATTTTAGGTGCAGGTTATTTCAAATATAACAGCCAGGTAAAAACAAAGAACACACTGGTGACATGTTAGTCTCCTTCTCTCCGATCTCAGACAAATATATTTGCCAGTAGTGCAGCGGAAACACAAATGAAGCTGAAGGAATTGCCAGCGTGCAGCTGTGTGTTATCACTCATGCAGGCAAAAATACAAAAATAAGGTCTTTTTTTGCCGTGACCTATCTGTTCATGTGTTTGTGGGCATGGTCATTAGTGTGAGGTGGTGTACAACAGAATGTCCATCGTAGACACGCAGACGCCCAGGAGGATTCCTGCCCCCACCAGAGAGGGTCTCCACATGGATGAGGGAGGAACAGCTGAGCTCTCAACCCTCGTCCCCATCTAAATGAGTTTATGTTACACAAAGAAAAACACAGAGATGGAGCTGTGCCTGAAAATGTGGAACTAAAGCACAACTGTGTACAGCCATCTGCATAGAGCACAGGCTTGTACGCTTACAGGCTACTGCAGTAAGCACAGACATGCACACTTCTGCAAAGAGCACAGAGCACAGACGTGCACGCTCACAGGTGTCTGCAAAGAGCACGGGCATGCATGGTTATAGGCTTCTGCAAAGAGCACAGACGTGCACGCTTACAGGTGTCTGCAAAGAGCACAGACATGCATGTTTATAGGCATCTATAAAACAGCGCAGACATGCACGCTTACATGCTACTGCAGCGATCACAGACATGCACGCTTACAGGCTACTGCAAAGAACACAGACGTGCAGGCTCACAGTCATCTGCAAACAGCCCAGACATGCATGCTTAAATGCGTCTGCAAAGAGCACAGACATGCATGCATAAAGGCTACTGCAGAGAGCACAGGCCTGGAACATGCACTGCTACCATAGCCTTTGTCTCCATGGTGATAACCTTGACCTGGTTCACTGGCCCTTGCAGTGCAACCTCAGCAATATGAATTACAGATGCGAGCATTTGTGAGCATGCTCAGTGCAACTCAGCCGTGCCGCTGCCAGTCATCTCCTCACTTGGGTCACCAGGGGCAAGTTTGTTTATTTTCTTGTTTTCTTTCTCATATATTTTGCAAACCCAGAGTTACTTCAAACAGACAGAGAAGACAAACAGACAGCTGGAGCACCGAAGAATCAGGTCATCAGGAGTGAGGGTGACAGGAGGAAAGAGGGTGGCTGAGAGAAAGGTTTTCAGCATGGCAGTGAGGATTGAGACCGCGGTGTGGGTGAGCTGTCTGTATTATACAGAAGAGCGGACCCCTGGATACAGGTGCTGTGGAGGAGTTCTGTTTCCCCACAGGGATAAACTATTATCTGTCAGGTATGATCTGAAACAATAGATAGATTAGATAGATGCTCTTGGTACAGTAGGTTAAACTCATACATACCTGGTCAGCAGCCAAGACGCATGTTATCAACAATGCAAAAATTTAACAAAACAGTTATACAACAGCAGCGAAAAAAGAAACATATTACCATTCAGTGAATGGTCTCTATGGTCTCTAGGTCTCTATGTGAGGAGAGCACTAGAAGGAGCTTTGGAGCAAACAGGTGTTTGTGAAGTGTTTAGTCTTGGTGGACAGTGACTTGTAGCACCTCCCTGTGCGAGCGAGCTGAACTCACTTTCCAGTGAGTATGTAGAAGGTCAGTGAGGGGATGGAGATTCCTGTGGTTTTGGGGCTCGTTGACAGTTCTGCTGTAGTTTTTCCGTGTTTCACTCTCCTTACTGCTGTACTTTATGACGTTGGATAAACAGAACAGAACAGGAAGTTCATGCGTGGTCTGATTTTTTAGCTGATTAAGTCAGTGAAGATAATGTTGAGTTTTTGTAATGATGTATTCAGTGTTCTTTTGCCACTTCACGTGATTGCTGATGCATGGTGAAAGAGTCCATGATGGTGACATATGAGTATTTGGGGATCCCACATTCATAATGGAAATCAATAATGGCTGCTTGCGAGGTCACTGTTTGTGTGCACCTCACTACAGTACTGGGTTTCACCATCGTTGGAGATGAGGTCTACGGTGGTTGTGTCATCTGCGTATTGCAATAACATGGAGTTATCATAGAGTTGTGCATGGTGGTGTAAAGTGAGAACCCTCAGGAGCAGTTGTGCAGAGGGTAAGAGGGCCTGTTCCACATGAAGCATCTAATACACTGATATATGGCTGGGTCACATATCCAGGAGTATGGCTGGATCACATATCCAGGAGTATGGCTGGATCACATATCCAGGAGTATGGCTGGGTCGCATGTCCAGGAGTATGGCTGGATCACATATCCAGGAGTATGGCTGGATCACATATCCAGGAGTATGGCTGGGTCGCATGTCTGGGAGTATGGCGAAGTGTTTGAGAGGGCTGATGGGGTTGAAGGCGAAGCTAAAATCTTTGAAGACAGTGTGTGTGTAGGTGGTTGGTGGTTCCAAGTTTTGCTATGCTGACTGCATCCTCAGACCGTTTGACCTAGTGGATGTACAGATGTGCCTCCATCAGTGGAGAGCTTATGACCACAGATGTTAGGGCAACTGATCTGAGGTCAGTGATGCAGGTGACCTGATAAATATGGTGTTAAGTACTACTAAGGCCAGTTGAGCTGCAGTTTAACTAAAAATGGCAGGACAGATCCTGTGGCTTTCTTTACAGCTCTCACCTCCTGGATGCAACCTCAATCTCCTGGATCCAGAAGCTTGGCACTGGAGCAGGAGTACGTGGTTGTCTGATGGAACAGGTTTTTCATTCTTTGCATGAAAACTCATTTTCTCTGGGAGTTTAGATGAAGCTGCCGGTCAGCATCTCGAGAGGAACAGGGCAGTTTTGTTTTGTTGTATCCTTCAGACGTTTCCAGACTGATCTGGAGTTGCTGGATGTTCTTCTATTCCCGTTGAATTCCTGTACTTTTCTTATCGCAGCACACAACATATATTCAGCTGCTCTGTACAAATCCATCTCCACTTCTGCACACCCAGTTCTCGTCTCTGTGTAGGAGGTGTAATTCTCTAGACGATCAGGGTTTTTATTATCATAACATGTCACTGGTTTGGTGGAGATATACTTTTCCTCACAGAACTTGAAATATTACGTCACGGTGTCAGCGAGTTCATTACGGAAGTCAAAAGCTGCACTAAACATTTTCCAATCAGTGCAATTGATGCTCCCTCAAAGCCCTTCAGTGGCAGCAATGCACCAGGAACCCACAGATTTGGATGTGTTCTAAAGGGAGTTAAATTTTTATCTGTATTTTTGTATGAGGAGTAACATGACATGGTCAGATATCCACAGTGGCAATGCAAGGTAAGCATCCAGAACTGACATGTAACAGTGATCCAGTGATACAGAACTAAGATGCAGCAGTGATCCAGTGATACAGAACTAAGATGCAGCAGTGATCCAGTGTTACAGAACTGAGATGAAGCAGTATTCCGTTTTCCCTACACGTGAGTTGTTGCTTGTAGTTGGGTTGTTCATGGAACGTGTTTGTGTAGTTGAAATCACCTAACACAATGACAGATGTGTTGAGGTTGAGTTTTCAGCAGATGAGATATGTTGCCAGACTTCACTGATGGCTTTGCTAGCATGAGCCTAATGGTGCAAAGTAAATACCACTAATGCAATTGAAGGAAACTCTCTTTTAGGAGGTCACATGGTTTGCATTTCAAACCGAATTCAAGATTAGGAGAGCAATGGAGGACTCTTGTTACAGCAGTGCAGACTGAC
The DNA here is from genome assembly GCF_041902795.1 of Electrophorus electricus. Taxonomy (NCBI): domain Eukaryota; kingdom Metazoa; phylum Chordata; class Actinopteri; order Gymnotiformes; family Gymnotidae; genus Electrophorus; species Electrophorus electricus. The sequence continues at coordinate 6,854,904 of NC_137507.1, forward strand.
CATGAGACGAACCTGCCCAGTGAAATGTGGGCTAGTGTGACTGACCTGACGGCGCTGATGTTATTGAAGCCGGGGGGTTAGTGCCTGATCACAATCAAACCATGTCTCAGTGAAGCAGGATGAGCAATTGCTGCAGAATTTCTGTACTCTCTGACCTGACGGTTTGTGGTAAAAGCAGGACCTCGTCCATTTCATTTTTGAGGGATTGGATGATGTATAAGATCAGTGCTGGTAGTGGTAGCTGACAGGGTTGTGTCCCCAGACCTCTGCCTCCCTGTGCTGGGTGTATCTCCCCTGGGTGACGACCTAGTTTAACTCCAGTATATCCCCTGGAATGTTGGCAGAGAGCCCCACATCAGCAAGCATAGTCCTCCATAGTCCCCCATTGTTCTCCATAGTCCCCCATAGTCCTGTATAGTCCTCCATAGTCCCGTATAGTCCTCCATAGTCCTCCATAGTCCTGCTGGTGTTGAGCTGTCCCTCATGGTTGTATTTCCGGAGTCATGATGTGTTCCTAATACACATTTCAGTCAAACACGCAAAACTGCTACCAGGGCAAAGGTCACGCAGGCCCATGTGATCTGCATTTTAAGAGATGCATATTGTGAATTACACTCTTCAGGGATACAATGAGGTCCAGGAGGTCATTAACAGTTGCAGGTTGATAGCTGATAGCAGGTTGATAGTCTATAGCTGGACGTGGAAAGACCCTGGATCAGAGAGAATGGAGGGGGGAGTCTTATAAAGGGCAGACATCTGCAGGGACACTTAAATGAACACACTGCTCATTTGTCATGCTATAAACACAGAAACACTCCCCTCACACACACACACACACACACACACACACAGACTCCCATGCCCCAACACACACACACACACACAGACTCCCATGCCCACACACACACACACAGACACCCCTCACACACACACATGCCCACACACATACCCCCCCCACACACACACACACACACATGCCCAAACACACACACACACACACACACACACAAACACATGTTCAGATCTCCCTGGGCAGATGAGGCCAGATGAATCAGAGGGTTTGGAAAACCAATAAGACCAGCAAATTGGAGGAAATGGGCTTTTAAATTACATTACATCGCACTTCATTAAAATCTACGTCACTGACGGGGGGGCTCCTTCATGAAGTCCACGCCCTGAAGTGTATCAGGTGTCAGTCATCCACCACACAGTCATAGATTTTTGGGAATTTGGTCCCAATGTATAGAATCCCTTGGAAATCCAATTACAGCTCAAAATGGATAGATTTTCAAGTGCATCCACCTTTCTGAAATCCACCTTTAATGTAAAAATAAATCGCTTTTTATTGGTTCACCTATTTTGAGATCGGATGTTGTTCAATTAAAATTCCTTAATGACGAGGTGGATGAAACACTAATTACTTCCTATCAGACATATTTTGTTCTGTGCATCTTGGGATGCCGTTCTGAGTCGTGTAATATTAAATCTGAAGATACTCTACTTCCATCTAGTGGTTCAAATAAGCAATGACACTGGTGAATCTAACAGCCATTAATTAAATGTGGTTATTATAGTGTTGATCACTTACTTATACCACTTGGTTAGGATAATCGCCAGCAGTAATACTGCCTGATAACCATAATCATAAATTATATTCATGAATAATGCATGATGAATACTAAGGTAAGAATTAGAAGGTATTGGTTAGATTTAGGTTAAATTTACTTTTACATTCTTGTCAAGAACAACTTACAAACGTGCATTGCGCCGGCGCGTGCAGTGGGGGTGCACTGTTGACTGTTGATTTTGACCACGCCCCCTTGTTGTTTCACACCTGCACCTTATTCTGTGCTTCATTCATGTTCGTGTGTGTGTGTGTGTGTGTGTGTGTGTGTGTGTGTGTGTGTGTGTGTGTGTGTGTGTGTGTGTGTGTGTGTGTGCGTGCGTGTGTGCGTGCGCGCGGTGCCTTGTCGGTCGTTATTGATGCTCACGTCCGATGTTTCTCGTGTTCACGCGACTTGTTGCGTGTGCGCGTGCCATTTTGTTTTTCGTTTGTATCGTGTGTGATGAATGTCGCGAGAGGTCTGCGTGTACTGCTCTTTTCCTTGGGCCGTCACGCGTGTTTCTGTGGAAGGCGTTCTTAGGCTAAGAGTTAAAACTAGAACCCTGTACGAGAAAACACACAAGGAAATTCACGCAACTAACACGTCTAGTTATGTATGTAAATTAGTAAACACCGGATTAGATATTAATCAGATGCCTTCATTATTTGGGTTTATTCTGGGGCAATAAACTCCCAAAACAGGTTACTTTAAAATAGCTGGCAATTCCAGATGATGTTTTCAATTTTGGTATATTGGTAATGTAAAGGATTACACGGTCTCATTCACCTTTGAATTAAAGCCCATCACTACCTCATAATCCATGATAGGCAGAACAGTGCACAATATACATTCACCAGCCACTGTATTACAAACAGTTTTGCTACATCTTCAGACTGTGCTGTCTTATATATCCCACCTGTGTCCCTGCACACTTACACATCCTAGAGCCACTGATCAGTGAAACATCTGTGCTGACCACAGAAGTGGCTGTCGGCTCACAACTAACATAAATGCTCCAGATAACAGTGACACATGGAACAACTACAGATTACAGTGACCCATGTAACAACTCCAGCTAATAGTGACACATGTAACAGCTCCAGATAGCACTGACACATGTAACAGCTCCAGCTAATAGTGACACATGTAACAGCTCCAGATAGCAATGACACATGTAACAGCTCCAGCTAATAGTGACACATGTAACAGCTCCAGATAGCACTGACACATGTAACAGCTCCAGATAGCACTGACACATGTAACAGCTCCAGCTAATAGTGACACATGTAACAGCTCCAGATAGCACTGACACATGTAACAGCTCCAGATAGCAATGACACATGTAACAGCTCCAGCTAATAGTGACACATGTAACAGCTCCAGATAGCAATGACACATGTAACAGCTCCAGCTAATAGTGACACATGTAACAGCTCCAGATAGCAATGACACATGTAACAGCTTCAGCATCTCTGCTATGTATAATATACTTGTACCAGTCCAACACCCTCTGCCATGCCACTACCACGTCAGAGTTATTGCTGTATGGTAAATTATCTTGACCTAAATAATAGATCGGCAGTCAGTCTAATGGGCTGGTGATATACACATGGGCTTCAGTCTGTAACAGTGCACTTACAAATTACACCAACGGTTTATGACATGTCTGCTAATATAGCGGCCAGTGAGAGTAACATGTTCTCTACTAAATAAACGTCCCTCTTGCAGGTGCCCATCATGATGTATTTCACTGTTGTTTTATCTTCTACTGTGATTTTCTTTTGAGATCAGCAAATTTATCTCCACTTTAGTACACTTGTGCAACACATTCAGTTTTGTATGCCTTAGATGTCCGCACCTAAAATGATGGTGAAAACAAAGTGCATCTCTCCTAACTAGAACGAGCTCCATAATTTCTATCAATCTGGCTACAAACCAGCACACTCTACAGAAACAGCCCTCATAGCAGTGATGGAGAAACTTCATGCTGCTAAAGCTGACAAACTGTCACTTGTCTTGATTCTTCTGGACCTTTGACATGGTAAACCACAACACCAGGCTTCAACTCTCATGGAAGACAAGCATGGAGACTATTCTTTGTCCTGCTCCCAGATGGTGGAACAAACGTCCACTGGCTGTTCAGACAGCCGAGTCCCTTGCAGTCTTCAAACACAGACTGAAGCCCCATCTGTTTGTGAAGTATTTAAATGACCACTGATCCTGCACCTATGCTGAGTAACTGAATCTCTAGTACTTATTCTAGGGTTGTAATGAACACCAGGAACCACGCTCATCCCCATGCTGCCACGCCTACCTCTTCTCACTGACATCTCTGACCTGGTTCACCGGAGTACTAATCATACACCTGATATCTAGTCTTCTCATTACTGCCCCCATATTTAAGCCTCCCTCCCTCACACTCTCTTTGTGAAGTATTGCCATTCCCAAGTTGTATACCAAGCATTCCAGATACATGTGTGTCTTCCTGGTTTCAGAAGTTTCAGAATCCTGCCTGTGTTTCAGACCTCATCTCCTGCCTGACCCCTGCCTGACCCCTGACCCCTGGACGCCTCCTGGACTCTGCCCCCCCTTATCGACCTTGGACCAACCTGATCATGAGTACCTGCCTGACTCCTCGACCCTGCCCTGTTTCTCCAATAAAACCTCTTGCATTTGGATCTTCTCCCTTGTATGTGTTCATTCATTACAAGGGTATTGTTTATTACACTACAATATTTAGATTTATATTGTTGTCTGTTATAGAGCTTATATGTATTTGGTACTTCTAGGCATCAACAGTGATCCCTGTATTTCCACAGTATTCTAGCTCATCGGTATCTTGGACTCTAACCTACTGTACCGTACTAGGGTGTATTCTATGAGGAAATGACAAAGCACTGTTGCAAGTCACTCTGGATAAGAGTGTCTGCTAAATGCCGTAACTGTAAATGCGAACAGGCTGCTGTAATCAGCATGACGACATTTTATCGCTTTGCTTTATGTACACCGAAACATCTGCTCAAGCCTTTAGACCAGAGCAGCAGTCCCACAGACCCACAAGTGAGAGCGTCATCACGTGAGCAGGTCGTCTTCTCCTTTATCAGGCATAGTTGGACGGGAATTTAACACTGTTTTGCAATGTCGCTGGGAGCAGAGGAAGTGCTTTATGTTTCCTCACCGTGTATCACGCTCTCCGTAGACATAACACTGGTCCGATTTTAGACGCTGCTGTCTGTTCGTGCTCAACTCCAGTAGAATTGTCTGTTTTCCATGCATGCAAACGGAAACTTCCCCTGCAAGATACCTGCTGGAGAGCACTGGAGCAGGGAGATAACGCCCCTGAGATATTTCTGTCTTGTGCAGTGTTGTGATAATGAAGAAGGAACAGACCTGGCCTGTGTGCAGCAGAGACGAGTGTTTGGTAGGTTCATTAAAACAGGAGAGTTAGAAGCTGCACTTTGTGCCACAGGGCTTGGAGATCTACACTGTTGTTACGTGATTGATTAGTAATGATTGATAATGATTAAAATGTCCCACTGGTGACAAATGAATGTAAACAATGGTCCTTTTCTTTCTAAATTACTTGCAGAAGCGAAATCAGTTGGTAGTGGTGTCTTCGTGAATACTGACAAGTGATCGCATTGGTTGTGCAGACAGCGTATAAGGAAAAGCTTGTGTCTAAATACCACCTGTCTAAATACCACCGGTCTAAATACCTCCTAGGATTGATGGGGCCTCCAGAGAGAGGCATTACTGCCCTTTATCCACCAGCTCTCCAGACCTGCAAAGCCGTTACCATGGCAATAACAGCGCCTTGATAACGTAATATGAATTTTAAGTTATCTTTACTGACGTTACTGAAACGTGTTCAGGGGAACATGTACCTGTAGGTGAAGATAGAACAGTCTCACAGTCTCTCACTTTGTAATTTTCTGATTTGTTCACTATATGTATTTCACTCGTTTTGGAGAAAATAACCTACTGGACTATGGGTTGCAATGCTTAAACATCTATTTTTAATCGACTTGACTAAGTTGTGAAACAGCCTGTCGTACAAAGGTCAGAAACTCGCTTCAAGAGAAACGGAAAACACATGCTGATACGACATGCGTGTTCACACTGATCTAACATCTTTCCCCTCCTTTCTCACAAACGTTAGCAAGGCTCGTGGCTTTGTGGACGCATGCGTGCAGTTGCAGCATGCATTCATATGTTATGGGTCTTAGAAACAACACTGTTTCCATCTCCCGTTTGCGCGTGGAGCTCGGCTCGCTGAGCGCGTGGAGCGTCACCTGCCGGATGTTCTTCTTTCCTGCGTGCGAACTGGCACTAACCCAGGAAAGGCAGAAAGCAGTCCGGACAAAGAGACGTCGACATCGGAGGAGAATGTCACGATGAGCCGGAGGAGAGACTGTCAGCGAATACGAGCAGCGGAGAGCGTGAAACCTCAGAGGAAGATTCGTCCGCCGGGCTCGGTCACCTCCTCGAGACACGGCGGCGAGCACGGTGCATTACCACGGTGGATGCGCTTGTATTTCTACGGGATGCACGGACTTACGCTGGACATCGTTCTGTCATCGGCGCACAGATTTGTGTATGATAATGACTTAAAACTGCTGGGACTCTCGTCCCCGTATCTCTGCGTTGTACATTCCATTACTCATTTTGTCCTGGAGAAAATCTATTTGCAAAAGAAATCTTTTCAAGGACGTCCTGTCGTTTTTCACTGCATTTTCTACCCGTCCTTATACATTGGCTTGCAGATTCTGGTTGGAAATGTTGTTACGCTGACAGATAAGAGAATCGTGTCGGTAACACAACTTGCGCTTCACTATATCCTGGCGCTGTACTTCACAAACGTGTTTCACAAAGGTTTCCTGCGCCTTCGCTATCACGACGGCTCTGGCGAGCAGAGTGGCTGGAACCGACTGCCCGGCGGCCTGAGATTCGTGTTTTTTGGAATGCACGGTTTTTTGGACGAGGTCGTTTTCACGTCTGTGTTCAACCTGCTGGAGAACCGTGACCGCGCACTGAGCGGGCACACTTCCATCTGGTCCTTCCTCATGTACGGGAGCTGCAGCTTTGTGGTTGACAGGCTCTATCTCCATCTGCACTTCACACGCGGATGGGGCAGGTGGCGCAGGATGCCCCTCTACATCTGCCTTATCTACACCTGGGAGTTCTGCTGGGGGGCCGTACTGCGCCACTACGGTGCGTGCTCCTGGGACTACTCACACTATCCTCTCAACTTCATGGGGCTTGTGACCCTGCTTTACCTGCCCGGGTGGTTTTGTCTGAGCCTATATCAAGACGTGCTGTCCGACGTCCTTTTACGTGTCGTATATACCGAGGATGTCGATATGTTTGGCTTTGGTGTGAATGGTCGATCGATGTCAAAGAAAAAACATTAAGCAACATTCAGGGGTAAAATACTAATACTATATGTATGGTGCTATAATAGCAGTTTGTCCACGCGGTTTCCTCTCAGAAACGAGAACTTACTCTTGCAGGAAAGACCACAAGAATGTCGTATGCATGCATGCAAGCTCGTAGAAACACAGCTGAACGCGCGCACTGCAGGACCCAAATGGAAGACCCGCTGCCTCTCGATGTGCGACGATGTGTGGAAAACATGAACTTCACCAAAAGAGACAGTGTGGAGGTGTGTGGTAAACCGGGAGGCTACTTCTGAGAAGCAGTGAGAGTGCAGGTGTAACTCTCAGTGGCCGCAGTGGCGGCGTTTACGGGGCTTCCTCGTGGCTTGGATCCTCAGCCTAGTCAGAACAATTCAGGAAGTTACATTTCTCTGTGAACGATCACAATATCATCTGAAAAACGAGTCCAAAACGAACTTTTTAACGAATTCATCTGATCTATAACATGCGATTGTCTCCAGATAATCATATCAGTGTATATATATATATACACGTTAACACACACACTCTCACACACACACACACACACACACACACACACACACACACAGTAGCAATTCTAAAGTGTGTTGGGGCCCACTTAGGGAATTCAGGTTGCATATTGTCATTGCAAACTTTGCACACTGACACTGCTGTTCTTTAAAGTGTGTCATCTCTCAGAGTACCCCCACTAACCTGGGGCCCCTAGTAATTGCCTGGTGGCAAGTGGCACCTCTGCGCACACACACACACACACACACGCACACAAACACATACATGCACACACACATGCGCACACACACATACACACACCAGTAATATATCTCCTCAGTGAAATTAGCGTAGCTGTGTGAGCAGCTTTTAAACTAAGGTTTTATTATGAATCATCAGTAATGTAGTAGCGAGACCTCAAACTACTGCGGTTTGTAAGCTGTATTTTGGATACAGTTGACAGACACCAACATTGATCAGCTTTAAATGTTCTCAATAGTTTGTACATTTGTAGTTGAACGCATGTGAGAGTTTCTCCAGAATTCTGTGTGTACTGACTGTATGTTTGAAGATTACGCATTTTGCATGACAAAACAATCATAAACTGACTTGTTCCTTTTACACTGAGCACTTGTAGCACAAATTACTGTTGTTAAAAACTTTTACAAAAAAAATGTTAAATGGACTGAATGAACATTTTTTGCAAAGAAATCCTGTTAAAGCTGTAAACTGACATCAGCCGAGTGCCTTGTTTTTATAATCTCGGGCAGCTGGACTACAGGAGTCCAGTAATCGTATGTACCAGTGGTGTGGCTGTTCAGTAGTGCAGTTGTTCAGTGGTGAGGCGTCAGCCCTGAAGCATTCTGAAAATGCCACAGCACTCGTCCGATGTTTATGGCCTAGCGCCAGCGTGTGAAACACGCTGAGATCCAGGCTTCTGTTTCCAGAGCATGTGATGAGCACGGTGTTGAATGCTTGTTCTTTGAGCAAATAAAGTTGATTTCTACTATGAATTTAATAAAGGACCACCATGTTAATGTAGTTCACAGAGTTGGATACGAACACATTTATTTACATGTTTGTGGATTTCTGTTTGTACCTCCTTCCACTGTTAGCAGCAGTGTAAATGTCGGCTCATGCATGAAACAACAGAGATGTCAAATAACACGTGTGATGAGTTTGACAGACTGGTGATAATGAAAACAGCAGGAATTTCAAATTAGTCATACTGTAGAATGCCTTAAATTTCAAGGCATGTGATTTTAGCTAAAGTCCTCCAGTCAATGATGCTTAAAGCAAGTGCTTCACCAGTCACGTTCACTCTCATTTTAAAGAAGTTCAGTCACTCCATTGACACACAGTTGTGCAATTCATTTCAGTGAAGTTCAGTCAGTCACTGTATTAATGAAGTTCAGTCACTTTATTCATAAAGTTCAGTTACTGCATTAATGAAGTTCAGTCAGTCACTGTATTCATGAAGTTCATACAGCCACTGTATTAATGAAGTGCAGTCACTGTATTAATGAAGTTCAGTCATTATTAATGAAGTTCGTACAGTCACTGTATTGAAGTTTAGACACTGTATTCATGAAATTCATACAGTCACTGTATTCATGAAGTTCAGTCACTGTATTAATGAAGTTCAGTCATTATTAATGAAGTTTGTACAGTCACTGTATTGAAGTTTAGACACTGTATTCATGAAATTCATACAGTCACTGTATTCATGAAGTTCAGTCACTGTATTAATGAAGTTCAGTCACTGTATTAATGAAGTTCTTGCAGTCACTGTATTAATGAAGTTCAGTCACTGTATTAATGAAGTTCATACAGTCACTGTATTAATGAAGTTCAGTCACTATTACTGAAGTTCAGTCAGTCACTGTATTAATGAAGTTCAGTCACTGTATTAATGAAGTTCATACAGTCACTGTATTAATGAAGTTCAGTCACTATTAATGAAGTTCAGTCACTGTATTAATGAAGTTCAGTTACTGTATTAATGAAGTTCAGTTACTGTATTAATGAAGTTCAGTCAGTCACTGTATTAATAAAGCTCAGACAGTCACTGTATTAATGAAGTTCAGTCACTGTATTTATTTTTTGTATGTTCAATCGGTCCATTATCAAGGTGCAGTGGATTTTTCACTTGTTTCTGCCTTTTTTATTCATCTTACAGTTGATTCATAAAGGCTCTGTATGAATTTGACTAATAATAATAACATTGATAATAATAATACTGTCATACCAGTGTTATTAAACACAACTACTCATCACTTAGTCCTAGTTATCACTGTCATTACTAAACACAATTACTTTTGTTGACGTGTCTCTCAGTTTAAATATAACACAAAGTCTACAAAGATGATCTCTGTTGTGCAGTAGCGTGAGGTGTCAGAATGATGATGAGAGAGAGAGTCATTGACCATGTCATTCACACTGCTAAATTTACCCTGTGAGAGATTATGGATGTATGAAAGTTGTCATGGAGACAGTGGAGCGATGTTCTTCTCTCTGGTGTGTGTTACTGCAGGGCCTTGTCCAGGTTCTGTATCAGACACCAGGAAAACAAGGCTGCATCTGTGACTTGGATGTACTGGTCATCCGGCCGCCAGGTCAGATGAGCTCTGAAATGGGACTCCAACATGAGGTACTAGGTCATTAATTAAATAAAGCAAAATGAGAAAATAAGGCCATTGTTTTACTGGAAAAACATAATTGCTTTGTAAGGTACGTTTTCTTTCAACATCGGAAGGAGTCACACTCAAAATGAACAGAAACAATTACAAGTTTGTCATAAGGACGGTTCCTCTGTGAAATGGGGAGGAGTTTAACAGAGGAGGAGGAGCATAACAAAGAAGGTGGAGCTTAACCGAGCTTTGACCTTGCATCTCCCCTACCGTCTCTCTTATCTTACCACATTTCACTTCAGGCTCTTTTCAGATGGTGACGTCTGTCCTTAAATCATAAATGACTGTTACTGGTGTGAGGAGCATCGGTTACACACCCCTGTCATAAAGTCACATAAACAAGCAGCATTTACATTAACCATCAAATGCCAGTAGAAATGTCACACACACACACAGAGAATCAAAAATGGCTACAAAATTTTGTCTCAGAATTACATGCATGAAGAGTTATAGTACTGTGGTGTTTAGAGTTCACTACGCTGCTGCAGAGTTTAGGGTTCACTACACTACTGTGTTGTATGGGTTTATCCTGCTGTCAAAGTGGGTGGAGACATCTTCATACATGGACTTTGTGTGAGTGTGTGTGTGTGTGTGTGTGTGTGTGTGTGTGTGTACGTGTGTGTATGCCTCCATGGTTGTTTAGTGTATGTGTAGTGTGTAGTGCATATGTGTACTGATATTTGTGCATAAGTGAGAGTCAGACAGTCAGAGATGCAAATCAAGGTGAGTTATTTACATATGGTAATGTTTTTTTACATATAGTAATTTTACATTCAAGACAACTGACCCTGCAGAACATGTTTTCAGTAGTTTTTTTCTCATGCTTTATCATCTGTGCTCTCTGACCACACCTATGCTCTGTGACTGGGTGTTAGTGTGGAAAACTCATCTATTCACTGAGTCAATAAGCACTTATACACTGATGAATTTTAAAAAGTCAAAACATTTGACATTTTTTGGTGTTTTCTTGCCACGCTGGCCAGGGCTTTAGTCTGTCTGTGGTCACAGTAAGTTGTGTATCTGTCACTCTAGACAATGATAATGACTTCATAATAATAGCACAAGCCCTTCAAACCTCTGTGGTGCTAGGGTTGGCAGAAGGGTTAGTTATTTATGCACTTATTAAGGATTCATTTTCATATCCATTGGGCTCTTGGGAAGCAATAAAGGTGTGTAGCAGAAGAGGAAAGTGTGTGTTAACACTACAGAAAGTTGAAGCGTGGGCTGGTGAGAGGTCAAGACCTCTGCTGAGGAGATCAGAGGTCTTGAGGAAGATGAGGAAGAAGAAGGGGTACGTGCTAGCCTTCTTTAGGAATCCTTTCAATTATGTGAAGACCTTATTTAGGAAGGAGACATCTGGCATCTTAAAAGTTGGCAAAAAGGATTTAGAAGAATATTTTGTGGGTGTTCATACAGATAAGGACACAGAGATGGAGTTGCCACTAGAGACTCCACCAGTGGGTGTCGTAGATTGTCAGATGGATGTCAGCCCACCAGGGTGGAGTTAGGTAAGGAATGTGGTGTACAGGGGCAGCTTCTGCACCAGGGCTTAATGGAGTGATGTATCATTTAAAAACGTACCTGAGGTTTTGAAGTTTTTTTGGAAAGATGGTGGTTGTAATCTGGAAGAAAAGGATTATTCCTTAAGAAAGGGATTATTCCTAAAGAGAAAAGCAAGGGGTGCAGAACAGGTTCGGCCCGTATGTCGTCTTAATGCAGAGGGGAAGAGCTTTTTTCTTTTTTAGCGCAGCATACTTCAAAGCGTGTAGACTAGCTGAGAGGTCAGTAGAACAGGCATCAGGTTCACACAGCAAAGAAAGAGGGTCGCTACCTACGCATGGGTTTCTTAGATTTAGCTAACCAATAACCTCTTCTGGGAAGCATCTGGAGTCTTCCAGGTACCAGCTAAGATTAGTAGGCTGATTGAAGCTTATTTTCAGGACGTTCAGCTCTGGAATAACAGTTTGTTACGTGCTGGCAGAGACTGGCAGTGGCTATAATGGTGATGATGGAGGTAATGACTAAGGCCTGGACATGGGTTGTAGGTCAGGAGAGACTACAGGTTGGTCTCCAGCATGACGACATAACGATACAACTATGGTGGCCCGGCGGTTGTTAGGGAAGATAAATGATCATCTTGGGTATGCAGGAATGAAGGATAAACCTCGCAGGTTAGGACATCTGTCCACCGTTAAAGGAAAACTTGAGCAGAAAAATTCAGAATGGAAGCCAAAGTGATTCTGTTCATACTGGAGAAGCCAGCTAGTGTTTAGTACAGTGGTGCAGTGCAGCATTAAATGATTAATAGTATTTATCCAGGACCAGGAAAACTGAAATCTCCAATTTGGTTTACTACCTCATAGATGGACATTAGACATTGGTGGTGTATGAGGCCCTGTTACAGACGTACAGAGGCTGGAGAGGATTGTACATGTATAAGGACGTGATTGTGCTGCCGCTGTGTTTGAATAGTACAGCGTGATACAGGAGGGGACTGCTGCACTTACCGCTGACAAGCTTAGTTGAGGAATTTAAATCTGCTAAGGTGAGACACCAGATGATTTTATTAGGACCAAAGGATGTGGTGATAAAACAGTGACAAAATCAGGGAGGACAGGAAGTCCCGAACGGCCATGCAGGCACAGCATCGGACAGGTGCAATGTGGGTAGTCAGGTCTGGGGGTCAGGTGATTCTTGAAAACCATGTAATAAAACCACGCTGCCAGAGAAAGAGTGAATGATGGTGAGATTTATCTGTGAGCAGGACCCTCATGTGCCTCGTGCAGCAGTAGCATCGCGAGACAAGCTGTGCAGGTCGCATCGTGTTTTTACTCAGAGTAACTGACATTGTCCTTCCAACTCCACAAAACCCTGGATTGAAATTATGTGCATATCTTGATTTTATCTCACGCTGTTGTTGCTAATGTGTGTGTGTGTGTGTGTGTGTGTGTGTATGTGTATACAGTGGTGTGAAAAAGTGATTGCTCCCTTCCTGATCTTTTTTTTTGCATGTTTGTCACACTTAATGTTTCAGATCATCAAACAAATTTAAATATTAGACAAAGATAACACAAGTAAACACAAAATGCAGTTTTTAAATGAAGGTTTTTATTATTAAGGGAAAAAAATCCAAACCTACATGGCCCTGTGTGAAAAACTGATTGCCCCCCAAACTAATAACTTGTTGGGCCACCCTTAGCAGCAACAACTGCAATCAAGCGTTTGCGATAACTGGCAATGAGTCTTTTACAGCACTGTAGAGGAATTTTGGCACACTCATCTTTACAGAATTGTTGTAATTTGGCCACATTGGAGGGTTTACGAGCATGAACCGCCTTTTTTAAGGTCACGCCACAGCATCTCAGTCGGATTCAGGTCAGAACTTTGACTAGGCCACTCCAAAGTCTTCATTTTGTTTTTCTTAAGCCATTCAGAGGTGGACTTGCTGGTGTGTTTTGGTTCATTGTCCTGCTGCAGAACCCAAGAGCGCTTCAGCTTGAGGTCACGAACAGATAGCCGGACATTCTCCTTCAGGATTTTTTGGTAGACAGCAGAATTCATAGTTCCATTTACCTCAGCAAGTCTTCCAGGTCCTGAAGTAGCAAAATGTCATTGCCAGTTATCGCAAACGCTTGATTGCAGTTGTTGCTGCTAAGGGTGGCCCAACAAGTTATTAGTTTGGGGGGCAATCAGTTTTTCACACAGGGCCATGTAGGTTTGGATTTTTTTCCCTTAATAATAAAAACCTTCATTTAAAAACTGCATTTTGTGTTTACTTGTGTTATCTTTGTCTAATATTTAAATTTGTTTGATGATCTGAAACATTAAGTGTGACAAACATGCAAAAAAAAAGATATCAGGAAGGGAGCAATCACTTTTTCACACCACTGTGTGTGTGTGTGTGTGTGTGTGTGTGTGTGTGTGTGTGTGTGTGTGTGTGTGTGTGTGTGTATATAATCAGTAAAGACTTTATTGAAAGACATGAAGGTTCTTGTTCCTTGCCAAAAAACCGAGAACACATCATTTAATACCACACTACGCCACGAGAGGGTGCCATTGTCTTTTGCTTTTTTTCTTTTCTTTTCTTTTTTGCTTTTTTTTTTTTGCTTTTTTTTTTGGCAAATGGAACGGTGTAAATGTAAAATGGCTTTTTTGCGCCATCGGTGTTCACTGAGGATGTGACGTAGTTTACACCATGCTCCATATCCTCATTTAGATGTATGTATGTACTCAAAATTAACTACAGCTACACTACTAACTACACTCCACTGACTTTGTGTAGTCCTTTCCAAATGCATTAAAACAGTGGATTAAAAAATAACCACGTTCCAGTTTTTTAGTGTTATCTTACAGACACCTCTGAGGTTTGTAGAGTCATTATGTTGACATGTGTATCACCTCCTGAGCTGAGTCCAGAGACTCCACATGACTCAGAACTGCACAATCTTGGGGGGGGGGGGGGGGGGGTGCAGTGTGATCATTTTACTGCGTGTGCAAGCTTTCTCTGGGTCAGTAATGCTGACACACTCCCTGTGGTAAAGAGCAGGACAGGTAGCTTGGAGTGTCCCGCTTCTGAATGTGAGGATGTGGGTCTGATGTTTTTATAGGTGCTGGTCACATTCAGCACCTCAGAGCTGACGCGGTGGATAATTCCCTCTCTGGACAAGAGCCTTGTGGGTTCATGCTGAGGTTTAGTTAAGTTGAGTGAGTAATAGCGGGGGTTGCATCTCACCTTTCATCAGCACTTTAAGTAGAAGAGAGTAAAAGTTGAGAGCAGCAGAGACAGAGAGACACAGAGACACTGGGACACAAACACAGAGACACAGAGACACAGGGACAGAGACACAGAGACACGGGGACACAGACACAGAGACACAGGGACACAGGGACAGAGACACAGGGACACAGAGACACAGAGACACGGGGACACAGGGACAGAGGCACAGGGACACAGAGACACAGAGACACGGGGACACAGGGACAGAGGCACAGGGACACAGAGACACAGAGACACGGGGACACAGGGACAGAGACACAGAGACACGGGGACACGGGGACACAGACGCAGAGACACAGGGACACAGAGACACGGAGACACGGGGACACGGGGACACAGACACAGAGACACAGGGACACAGGGACAGAGACACAGGGACACAGAGACACAGAGACACGGGGACACGGGGACACAGACACAGAGACACGGGGACACAGAGACAGAGAGACACAGAGACACGGGGACACAAGGACACGCAACATTCTATGGACAGATGAGAGCACGTTTGTTCTTATTGGGTCTAAAGGCCATAGACAGTTTGTGAGACGACCCATAAACACTGAATTCAAGCCACAGTACACTGTGAAGACTGTAAAACATGGAGCTGCAAGCATAATGGTTTGGGGATGTTTCTCATACTTTGGAGTCAGACCCATTTAGCGCATACCAGGCACCAAAGACCAGTTTGAATATATCAAAATACTGGAAGAGGTCATGTTGCTTTATGCTGAAGAAGAAATGCCCTTGAAATGGATGTTTCAGCAGGACAACGACCCCAACACACCAGCAAGCAGGCAACATCCTGGTTCCAGACCAACAAGATTGATGTTATGAAGTGGCCAGCCCAATCCCCAGACCTCAAGCCAATTGAGAATTTGTGGAGTGACATCAAAAATGCTGTTTTTGATGCAAAACCCAAGAATGCAGAAGAACTGTGGAATGTAGTCCAGTCATCTTGGGCTGGAATATCTGTTCGCAGGTGTTGGATGTTGGTTGACTCCATGCCACACAGATGTAAAGCAGTTATCAGAAATAAAGGTTATACAACTAAATATTAGTTCGGTGATCAACAGAAAAGCTAAATCTTTAAACAACTTTCATCTTATACTGTAAATATTCGAGTTTGTGAATTAAAATGAAGACACTGCTGTTATGTTGAACAACCCATTATTCCTTTTTCTTCATTTTCAGTTTAAAAATTAATATTTTGTTCATGTTTCCATTTGGAATTGAATGTGCAGTGCCCCCAGTGCCTTTGTGTATATGGAAATAAATGCTATTATGAGGATTGAGCTTTTTCTCAGTTGTTTTACACAAGGCCACAGGGACAGGGACATGGGGACACAGGGACACAGGGACACAGAGACACAGGGACACAGGGACAGAGACACAGGGACACAGGGACACAGAGACAGAGACAGAGACAGAGACAGAGACACAGGGACACAGAGACACAGAGACACAGGGACACAGGGACACAAGGACACAGGGACACAGGGACACAGAGACAGAGACAGAGACAGAGACACAGAGACACAGAGACACAGGGACACAGAGACACAGAGACACAGGGACACAGAGACACAGGGACACAGGGACACAGGGACACAGAGACATGCGGAGAGAGACACGGGGACACAGGGACACAGAGACACAGGGATGGGTGGAGTTGATCTGAATACATTATTGAGCACTAGCAATCTATTAGGCACCAGCTAGATGGTCAGGGTCTGTCACCAGCATAGAGTCTCCACACACACACACCAGCAAGGAGTCTCTGCACACACACACACACACACACACACACACACACACACAAACACACACACACACACACACACACTAGCAGTGAGTCTCCACACAAACTCCACACACACACACACACCATCACCAGCAGTGAGTCTCCACACACACCAGCAGGAAGTTTCCACACAGCAACAACCGCGGAGGAATTCCTACAGGTGTGTAACAGCAGCCATAAGGAACAAGTGACCAAATGTGTGTGTATGCAAATGAGCCAGAGACTTATCAGCCAGGCTGATCTGATCTGGGTGGGGGGACATGAAGAAAGTCCAACATACCCCCAGTGCAGAGGAGAGAGGGCAGCTCTGATTGGACAGAAAGCAGTCATGGAGGCGGAGCTTCTGCAGCTCAACACACTTCCTTCGGGAAGGAGTGGTCTTGAAAACCCAAGTGTAAACAGGTGTACACAGCTAGTGTACATACACTTCAACGTAGCACAAATGTTTCCACATAGCATGTTAAAATATAAGACAACATCATTTACATCATTTATGTTGAGTGCATGCTTATATCTTTATGACACAAGGCCCCAGAGTAAAAGATTGTGGCCTAATCTAAGTATAGATCTGTTTTTCATGTCATAACTCCATTTGTCAGACTCATATCACACAGTTGGCACTCTACTCTACAAGAAGCGTAAGATGATGAGATGACAAGTCCCCTTTCTCTGAACATTCTTGTCTTGACATGTTTAGCTGTTTCTTAATCACACACCTAATCGCACGCGCTCGCGCGCGCGTTCGCTCACCTGGCAGGTTCTTCTGGTTTTCGCGTCACAGTTCCGTCGTGAACGCCAGGTGCAGACGGGCTTGTTTTTCAGGTGCCATTGAGAAACACGCTCCGTCATACCTCACACCTCCTATACATTTTTTGCATTTCTATATAGCTTAGAAGAATTCAGTTGCACAACATGACATCATGATGAAAGTATTCGTATTCATATACATTATTCTGGAGGCATCATAAAGAGTTTATTTTATCCATGAAGAAGTATCAGAGTTCACCTCTGGCGTGTCGGTCTGCCTGATTTATTGGAGCTATAATCCCCCTTAAATGTTCTTCATTCCCTTCAAATAAGAATGCCTTATAAGCTCAAATCGCCAGTTTCTTAGTAAACTGTGCCATCCTGTCCCCAAATTGACAATGTATTGCGAAAAGGCGGCACTAGGACCTGGGCGGGGGGTCTGGCGTACAGCAGCGCTGAAATCATGAATCACATTTAGACTGAAATACTCGATGACTGGGCGATGTGTGACAGTACCAGTGGCTCTGCACATCTTTACTAGAGCCTGCACCATTGTCTGCGTCGCTGTGTGTGTGCGTCAGACAGTGTTGCTGAAGACTGTGTAACTTCAACATAAAAGTAAGGGCAGGTGTTAAGGGGGGGGAACTCCCGTTCATATATTTCTAGTGTCGGCCCTGGTATACCGTGCCCTGCTACAGTCGTTGACTTTGGTGTACAAAGTTCATTTTTAAATTAGTGGGAATTTGTTTTTTGGAGTTTCTATTTGTATTAGAGATGCACTACGTTAGTATACATCAGCGACGTCTTAATAACTCGGGATATCCTAAACACTGCTGTAGATTGTAATGAGTTATGATATCAAATACCATACAGGCCGGATGGTTGCGGATTAAAGGCAGAACGGCGCTTTACTGCATCTGAAACCTTGCACTTAAGTCACTGACACGTCGTGCATTCTCTCCATAGTCTCCTAATTGGGCGCTTCTGTGCCTCCCTCTCTCTCTCCGCCCTCTCTTCCGTTTGATTGACAGCAGCTCGCCCACCCATTCCCAACTTCACCGACTCCTCCCAAACCCGCGCGGACTCCGTGCAGCAAGCGCATTTCTTCCACAAACCCCACCGCGTGTGAATGACCAAGTCCGCGCGCGTCTTTATTCCCAACCTATCCCAAGTCCAGGGCTGAACCGGTCGAGATCGCGCGAAGGTAATTACGAGCAGAACCAGCGATCATTCCACTGTCATGCGCAATGCTCGCGCTTTGCGCCTGCCATGTTGGCTCGGGACGTGTGTGGACGGAGTTTGGAGGAGTTTAGAGTCCTGAAGCACGCGTGGGCCTGTCGCAGCGCTCCCGAGCAACCCTGCAGCGTCGGGACGCGAGCCCGGAAGACTAGCGAGCTTTCACCCGTCCTTGGCCGAACCAGTTTTCAGCATGATTGGCGACTTCGGGCTGCGGTGATCGGAGGTCAATGATCGCACATTTTCCGACTGCTGTTCCCGTTCGTGATTCCGGAGCGTCCTGTCCCCGCAGTGCCGGGAGATGAGTGGCCAGGCGCCGCAGAGGAGGCCAAACGTGGGCTCGATGCTTCTCTCCCAGCACGAGAACGACGTCCTCTCCACGCAGCTGGGGAGAAAATGCAGCGTAAGTGTCTCCCGCGTTATAGCGCGTTATGAGCCATCCGTGCCCGTGGCGCGGGGAGGTCCCGAGGCCTAGGAAGATCGCGACTTTCCTGGACTGATTTATCAAACTGTTGAAACGTTAGGGGGGGCTAGGTGGCTAACACTCGCGCACTCTTGCGTTGCATTTATCTCTGATGTGTTCCTCAACATTCCCCGTGTTGTAATTCCTCTGGATTTGGGAGAGTTTGTGCTTTCACGTTTACGTTCCTCGCGCACGCACGCACGGTACCCAGAGCCGCTGGAGTGCGTCCCTCCGAGCAGGTCGCTGTCCTGGCGTGAGACGGGCGGCGTTTTCTGGGACACGGTGCTGCTTGTGGACGTTCCTGGGACAGGCGTTATGGACAAGCGGAACCAGGTGCTAGTAGAAGACCGGTCCGTGTGAAATGGGCCGTGTGTCAGTCGGCAGCAGTTGTTGCCAAGATTGTTGGCGTCTGTAGCGAATTTTCAGTTAAAGTGGATTTTCCGCAGTTGTCCGGGAAAACCTATCACCTGACCTATCAACTGACGTCACCGAGCGCTTCCCTAACTGTCCGGTTAGCTGCCACAGGCGCAGCTCACGGCGGTGGCGCGATTCTCGTCTTCCGTAGTGTTTGATAGAGAAACGCAGGTGAGGGTGCGCGGTATCAAGTGTCGCGTACATTGTGTCAGGAGTCACGACGAAGCTCGCGCAGTTTTGCGTGTCTTGATTAAGATCATAGCAGGTGATTAAAATGAAGCTCCTCGAGGAATGAATTATTACAACAGACACAAACAGAAAGATGTGTGTTTCTTAAAGCCAGATAGTTTAGGCTGTGCAAAACGACTCTGTTTTGCTTTTGAACATTTTGTTTGTAATCTTTAACCCAAATGCAAAGGTACGTCACCTGTCTTAGACCTGTGTCAGACTGCACTGCACCTGTGGGCCATGCACCTTCTAGTATTCTAGCATGTGCATTCTCACACGATTCTGTCTTTAGCGTTTTTTATCATATTTCCCCTTACGTGAAGCAGGGGTGGGGTGGGGTGGGGTCGCGTCTCTGGCGTCCTCCCCCACAGCAGTGACCTGTAGCTCATGTTTGATTAGAAATGGTCCAGATCAGGTTGTACTTCCTCATTCCACACAACTACCTGCGTTTCAGCAAAGAAGGTTTGCCACACTCGAGAACGTCCTCCCTGTTTAAGGGTGGAACTGAGTGGCTCCGGGGGCCGTTTCTGAGCATGTGCAGAAGCCTGGCCTGTACTCATGAAGATCTCCAGCAGCAGACAGTACACGACCCTGTCAGATTATACAGTCAAGACGCGAGCAGCCACTTGTTGAAACGCCATGACTGAGGAGTTGTGCTCCCTGTCTGTGCTCCTGCAGCTAGTGAGGCACTGATGTGGCGTCTCTCCATCACCACCGATACAAACAACTAGAAATCCTGTTTTTGTCCTTTGTCTTTCAGTGTGTCTCTCTCACGCTTCTCACTCTTCTCACACACGCTTGTCTTCCTGAACTAACCCCTTATTGCTTGTTGCTACACGATCCAGAAGGGCGTGTCGAGAGCCGCGTGCTCGGTTAGGGGGCCCGGTTGGGCCCGTTCGACGCGGGACCGGCTGATCAGCAAAGTAAGTGGCTTCTAGGCAGAGCCCCGCCCACAGTCCCACCCCCGCCCCGCCCACCGGTCCCCACTGGGCATGCTCACTGAAATGTCCTGCCATGCGCTCACAAATGCACCCACATTAAGTATGAATACAAGAACTGATGATTTAAAAACTAAAACAAACAAAGTGTGGAGATTTGAGTGTAATGTTCCTAAATGATACAAGATCCAAAATGAGGGAATTTCAAATTATTGCTTGACATTATTAGTAGTAGTAGTAGTAGTATTTTTATTGCTATTAGAGTATTAGTGTGCTTGTTCTAAATATGAATGTGTTCATGTAAGGATTAGTACTAGAGAAGTTGAGGTCTAGTCTGGTGTGTGCTTGTGTCCAGAGTGTGTGTGTCAGCTCTGTTCGCGGTGGTATTCCCATAATGACCCAGAGAGAGGCCTATGACTGGCCAGCCTTCCTGTCTCCGCGTCCAGCCCAGGACCTGCTGACATCTGGGGCTAGAGAGGTTTTAGGAATGGATATGAGGGCAGTGTTTTTAGCATTGTGAGTGAGGAGTGATGAACTGGGGGGGGTAAAGGTCACCATGGAGTTCTGAAAACAGTGCGGTGAGCCACCTTTAACCAGGAGGTAGCGCTTCGTAATGAAACGCATCTGATTGGATATTGTAGTGTTGTAGTGCAATATAAGTAATGTGTGATATTATGACTGTCTGTCTGTTGGTACGTATTGATGGTGTACTGACGCAAACCGCCTAATGTTTTATCTTTGTTCAGTTTTAGATGTTGATTATGAAGCAAAGATCATGTCTCAAAGATAAAGTGAAGATAATGGGAAGTAGTTTCTCTTTCTCTTCTAACCTGCTGTGGTACATGACACTCGTTGCTGGCTTGGAAGAGAATTACAGACTTGAGGCTGTTTCTGAGCGCAGATCAGTGGGGGAGGAACCTAACCGGCTCTCCTGGGTGGACATTACTGAGTAGCAGGCAGATGTGGAAGGAGAGCCAGAGACCCTGTCTCATGCTCTCTCCCTCTACCTGTCTGTCTCACTCTGTGCTTCCAGACGGTCATCTGTGAGCCTCTTATCTTCACGCTGGTAGGGGCTTTGGCAGAGTAGCTCTTTTGGGGCCCCATCCCATGCTCTCAGCATGCCAGCCTACCCCATGAGCTCTGGTGCTCAGAGGTACTGAGTCCAACCCCAAGGCCTCTCCTGACATTAGACGTTCTCAAGTGTGGGTTAAAGCTTGATCACAGTTGGGTGTTTTGGCAGGCCAGGTTTGTGAGTGTTGGATAAAGGCGTGTTTATGCTAAGCACCTTAGTAGCCAAAAGGCATGACATAGCACATCAAACCCTGCCCCCTCGTTCTGTCCATGGCCTCCTCTCCTTGTGCTTGGTCAGAGAGTGTCTGTGAGCGGACAGGCTGCATTCTGGAGTAATGACTTGTTTTGATTTCTCCTGTACGACACTGACGCTGCACCGTGGACCACTGGTCAGTGTTCACCCTCTAAACTCCATTCCATTATTTTGCAGATAGAAAAACTAGTAATGGCAGTAGTAATAATAATACATTTAGTGTTAGTTATAATGCTGCACCAAGGATCTCTTGGATGAGTGTTTGTAAACTCTCACTCTTCGTGTGTAACTTGCTCTCTCTCTCGCTCTCCCTCCCTCTCTCTCTCTCTCTCTCTCTCTCTCTCTCTCTCTCTCTCTCTCTCTCTCCCCCCCCCCAGGCCCTGTGTTCAGCAGTGGTCCAGGTCTATGCTGCAGACAGAGCCCTGTCCTGGGTGAAGCGCTGCTGTGGTGTGGCCTGTTTGGTGAAAGACAACCCCCTGCGTTCCTACTTCATCAGGGTGTTTGACATCAAAGTGCGCAGACACCACCTCTCTCACACACACACACACACACACACACACACACTCACTCAATCACTCTCCTACCTCACATAGTTTCCAATATACTCTTTACCAGTGGCAGAGTCAAAGCTTTCCTGGGGCCAGGGGGCCACGTTTTCCTTTTTATTGTACATCGTGGAGTTTCCCCCCCCCCCCAAGATCAACAAACGTTTGTGTCTGTCTCTCTTATCTGCCCTTTAGCTATTAGTAGTTTAAATGCAAATGTCAGTGCGGTGTGTCAGTTTTGAGGCAGTGCAGCACTGCTGAGCTCAGTTGTTTTCTGTAATGTGTTTTAATGTGAAGTGTGTTGTCTGTGTTTTAGTCTGTGCTGTGTATTTGCACTGTTTTATTCTGTGTTGTCTGTGTATTAGTCTGTGCTGTGAAATGCTCTGTGACTGTCCTGTTCTGTACTGGGAGCGTGTCTGTTGTGTTTACTAACAGCTTTATTGGACAGTAAATCCCGTCTTCTCTCCTTGACTGTTCTTTGATTTATTTACCTTTGCTGTTTTCCGCAGGAGGGCCGAATGTTGTTCGAGCAGGAGTTGTACAACAACATTCCCATCACCTACCCCAGGTCATACTTCATGACGTTTGCTGGAGACGTAAGTACAGTTGCTCCGGCCTGTGGAAGTCGTGTGTCCACATGGGTGCGATTCAGACTGGGGTCCGGGTCTGCGGTAGAGAACAGTACATACTGGCTGGGATATGTTCTGTCACAAACCAGTTTTATCAGTCGCTCTGGATAAGAGCGTCTGCCAAATGCCATAGATGTAGGTGAAGATGTAGATGGGTGTAGATAACGACTGCAGATCACTTCACTTCTGCTGCTGGTTTAAGTATTGCCCTCTGCAGAAGGTTTGAGATTTCTTCTGAGCGAGGGTTTGAGTGGCGTGCAGGTCTTTGCGTGGGGACAGGCGGCGTGGCCCTGCCCTGTTTCTTCCCTTTGTTACTGCGCCAGACACCAGCGGGTTTACCGGAGCGTGTTGGTCTGTTTCTCTATTCAGACGTGTCAGATCGGCCTCAACTTTGCAAACGAGGAAGAGGCCAAGCACTTCCGCGCTGCTGTCAGCGACCTGCTCAGCAAGCGGCCAAGGAAAACTGGTAAGCTCTGCCCATTTCCCACCCACACTCCGCCCGCTGTCTCCTGTGTTTGTTACTCAGCTCTGTTCTCTGAATCAGAGCCATGTTCTGAGGAAGAGGTTTGCTGTGTAAACATCATCTCCGCCACCCTGCACACTTGCCCTGATGGAACTGCTTGGACGTTGGTGTTATTCTTTCAGTATGGCGTGTCTAATTTGGAATAACCTCTACAACGGGTTTAGTGTGTGCTACGGCTGCCTCGCTTAAAGAAGATTAAATAAACCAGATTTTATTTCCCTTAAGTCTTAGACCTGTTTCTTGAGCCGCCTTTAGCAGTCTTGGGCAGCCCTTACTGACCCTGCTCTGACCCCAGTGCTGTTTTAACACATTATTTACACACTATGCATTCGTCTCCAGATTAATGCTTCTGCTTAACTGACTACTGTGTTGCCATTTGTAACCGGTGTAAACATTATCAGTGTAAACTGGTATTGGCATGTTGTCCATATTCTGCGTGTCATGCATAAACGCAGGTCTCTCTCTCTTCTGCTGTTCAGTGGAATGGGTCTCTCTCTCTCTCTGGAAGCTTTTGAAGTTGTGCCACTCCCTCAAGATCTCCTGACTCAGGCCGGGGGGGGGGGGTGTCTGTAGGGGTCGGAGGGTTTCCTGTCCTCACCCTTTCTAACTCCTCACCACCTCCCTCTGTTCTCCTCACCTCTCTGTCGTTCAGATGTGTGCTGTTGTCTTGCCAGTCTGACTGATTCCCGATACCTTCATTTTGTTTTCCAGAAAAAAGACGTGAGCCAACAAATGGTAGGTTTGTCCTCAGTCACGCAGTCACGTTTACACATCTCTTTAAAAGATTGAGGAGGGCACCTCTCTCTCTCATACACACACTTGCTCACACTCTCGCTCTCTCACTCACTCAATCACACACTCTGTCTCTCACACACACACACACAGGATTCATTCACAAAGTCCGCCTTTCCTCAGATGTTTTTTTTCCACACTGTCTCATTAGTCAACGGAAGTCTTGCCACCACATCTAACCTGCATGAAGTGTCCCAAGGCTGTGCTGTTTGAAGCAGCCATCTTATTGTGTGGAGCAGTTCCCACAGGGACAGGGGGAGTTTCCAGACATAACGCCCTGCTGTGTGTTGTGCCCGTGGCTGTACCTGCTGTGTAGGGCGGAGCATCTGTAACCATAAACATTAGGACTCCTGGGTTTTCTGGAACTTTGCTGTTGGTCTGAATGGCCTGTTGTGGAGCTGAAGGGTGGAGAGGCTTCCCCATCTCCTCCACATCTGAGTTCCTCCCCAGACCTCTGTGGGGAGTGTTCATTGCTGAAGATGGAGGCTTAACCTTACTCTCACCTGGTCTGTTCCTGTCTGTGGCTATGTTTAGCCAGCGTTTCCGTGAAGTCGTGGATAATTTGATCAAATTAGAAAATAAAATCCACAAATAAAATAAAATCCACAAACATTTGCATTAATTAGTACTCAGCAGTGTTGATTTACACTGATAGTCAACATTACATTACGTCTCTTGAAGACAAAAGCTTGTGATAAATGTTAGAGGATTTGAGGGGTTTGTGTGTTTTTGTTTAGCAAGCTTGGAAACAGGCTGCGTGAATCCTTTATCGAACAGTTTGACTGTTAACTTCATTTGGATTATTGTGGATTCCCTTTTAAAAAGCAGTGTTTAGCTGTGCAACAGAACATGATCTCACTTTACCTCTCGTTATGTCATCCGGGAGGTTTGGTGTTTGGGAAGCAGGAAGGTGGCTTTTTTGCCGACTTGATCTGAAGTGTTCACTCGGCTGGAGAACTGGGTCAGGGTACCGAGCGCTGGCGAGACCGCAGACATGTCTGGAGGACGAGTGTGTTTGTGGGACAAAGTAAAGAGGAGGCACGCTTCTCTGTGACAGGACATCCATTTAAAAATGAGCCTCCTTCCTTATTTACTCCCCTACGCCCTTTACACAGCGTGTGTGGGTGGAGGTGAGGGTGGGGTTTAGCCTTAGATGGGCGGTTCGGTGCCCTGTGTTCAGCCCTCTCTCGCTCACACACCTCCCGAGGAAGAGATTTGGCCTGCGATTCCACGTAGATTTGGTCCACTTATTCTGGTGGGACTAGACAAACCAGGATTATTTGAGGCGCCGGGCTTGCGGGCATCGCGGAAATGATGACGGGTGGATCGTCTGAAATTGGTTTCAGTCTGTGTTTGTTTTTACAGGACCTACGTTACCAATGGCGACGGTGGACATCAAGAACCCAGAGATTCATAACGTTCGATATAGTAACAGTTCTCAAATCAACAGCAGCTTCCCGAGTCACAGCAATCTCCGAAAGGACAAAGGAAAAGGCAAAAACAAGAAGAAGAAAATATCCAAGGCTGAAATCGGCACGCCAAGCAACTTCCGGTGAGTCTGTTCTGCAGAGTCTGTGATGTGAAGGGAGGATGTTGAACAGTCGAGTTTCTAATGCCGGTTTTATGTTGATGGTTCGCCTCCTGGGGTTTGTCAAACCTGAATATTTATTATTATTTCCTCCTAATTCCACAGAATATGTTTATCACATGAGTGCCTGCTGTGCTTAATCTGGAATAATCATTTAGTTATCATAATTTATAAGGTTTTTACTGTCTGGAGCTTGCACCGTAATGCCACAGTCTGATCTCTGTTTCCCCGGTAGGCACATTGGGCACGTTGGCTGGGATCCAAACACGGGCTTTGATGTGAGCGTGCACACACACACACACACACACACACACACACACACACACACACAAACAGCCTCATACATCCACATGCACATTACATATGCCTGGATCCACATATGTGCGTATTGCCTGTCTTGTAATACATATATATACTTAGACCTGGATATACACGCCTGTATCGGCATAAATGCGACATGTGCCTGGATCTTAATTTACATACCGCTCACATGTCATGTAAAACCAAAGTCCTTGTTCCTCCACAAGATGGCAGTAGTGAAACTGCAGTGGTCATGAAAGCCCAGACAAACTGTGACACGGAGGGGACGGAGACCAGCCACACCCAAAATCACACAAACTTGTGGTTGCTATAACAACCAGTTCAGAAGAGGAGGAGGATGCAAACCGCGTTATTCTGAATGTTTGTTTTGGTTTGCTTGCCTGCATGACTGATCTGGCACCGTGCGTGCGTGTGTGTGAACAGCTCAATAACTTGGACCCCGACCTGAAGAGTCTGTTCGACATGTGCGGGATTTCGGAAGCCCAGCTGAAGGACAAGGAGACATCGAAGGTCATCTATGAGTTCATCGAGGGGAAGGGAGGTGTGGAGGCTGTGAAGAATGAGTTCCGCAGACAAGGTGAGAAGTGTGTGTGTGTGTGTGTGTGTGTAGATGAGCGTGCCTCTCTGTACTTTTGCTTCTATGTGTTGCTGTACAGAGGATCGTTTGCATGTTTTATCGTATTTTTTCTTTTGTTTTTCTTACTTCGTGCTGTTTCTTTTTCTAGCTCCTCCCCCTCCCCCTCCACCCTCCAGAGGAGGGCCGCCTCCTCCACCACCTCCACCACATAGCTCAGGGCCCCCTCCACCACCTCCAGCCCGGGGCAGAGGAGCTCCACCCCCACCGCCCCCCTCGAGAGTGCCAACCTCTGCCCCACCGCCTCCTCCGCCCTCCAGGCCAGGAATGGGAGTGCCTCCACCCCCACCCAACAGAGGCCCCCTGCCAGCCCCTCCCACACCTGTGCCCTCCTCCATCACCCCACCAGCTCCACCTCCTCCACCTCCGCTGCCCTTTGCTGGGGGGGTTCCTCCAACTCCTCCTCCACCCCCACCCCCAGGGCCTCCACCCCCTGGTCCTCCTCTCCCGGGTATGGAGACAGGGGAGCCCCTGCCCCCACCCTCTGGGAAGTCTGCTCTCCTGGAGCAGATCCGTGAAGGGGCGATGCTGAAGAAGGTGGAGCAAGGCGGCAAACTAACAGCAGGGGGTGGTAGTGGGCGGGACTCCCTGCTGGACCAAATCCGCCAAGGCATCCAGCTGAAAACTGTAAGTGTTGGAAACTGGTGCTTTTATTCTTCTGAAGTTTGTAGTCTGTAAAATGTCTGCATGCGTGACTCGTAGACTTAGCCAGTCCTCGAGGCAGATCAGCGCAACCCCAGCCCTCCACTACCTGCCGGAGGTGTTCTGGGCACTGGACCCGAGGCTGCTTTCCCAAGGTCAACCCTATTCGCTGACCGCATCCTGGTTTTGTAGGTTTCCGAAGGGTCGGACTTGGCCCCGCCCACCCAGGTGCCGTCAGCAGGTATCGTGGGAGCTTTAATGGAGGTGATGCAGAAGAGAAGCAAAGCCATCCACTCATCAGGTAACGTCTGCTTCACCTCGTTTTACACGAAGGGCGTGAGGTCAGTCCACATTTAGGTTGTTGCACGTGACACTGTTACATTTCAGTCCCTCGGTTTTCTGATTGTGTTAAAACTTTGTTCATGTTTTGGTTTTTTTTGTTTGTTTGTTTTTTTCAATAGATAAAATGAACCGTGTAACCGAACCTCACCTGATTTTAGTTTTAGTGTGAAACCATGAATATCTTCACTCTGATTGGACCACTCTCATCTCTCGCCTCTCTCTGATTGGACCTCTCTTGTCTCTCTGTAGATGATGATGATGATGATGATGAGGCCGAAGACTTTGAGGAAGAGGATGAATGGGATGACTAGTGAACCATCCTCTTCCTCTGTGACCACAGTGGTCCAAATTAAGACACTAACATAATTCCTCTATAAATCTTCCCTGGATTATGATGTAAATGGTAATCTGATTTGCTGTATATTTTTGTTGCCTTCAAGCTTTTTTTATTAATCTGTGCAATACCTCATTTCATCTGATATAAAGGTTTTTGTTTTTTGTTTTCCTGTGTTTTTTTCTTTTGGATTAATGTGCAATTGTATGTGAAGTATTCTTACTCTGTCAAGTCAAGGGTTTGTTTTTTTTTTCCCCAACATTCATTGAAGGGAGGATTTAAGGAAGAGTTCAGTTTGTGATAATAGTTATTAAAAATGACAAACACTATTTTCATACCCCACTGTTCAGTCCTACAGTCCTAGCTTAGTCGTTTATTTTCTTAAAGAAGATGCTTTTTTTGGACATATTTACTCAGAATTTGAGTATGTTTATATTTTTGCTCAAATGAGACTAGAACTCTGGCATTTGCACGTGCTCAGAAGTGCTTGAGGACTCGCCACAGAAGCACTGAGCTGTTCAGTGATTGGCTGCCCTGGTTCAGCTTCCTGGATCCTGCTACTTACCCGGAAGAGACCCGGGAGAATCTGGCGTGCAGATGGGGTTTTCTCTTCTGATCAGGTCGATATGCATGCAGGACAGAAATGCCTTTCACTCTACTAATGACACTTGCTGTTAATGGACATGCTTTGTTGATCTCTGAGAGACGCCAGTCTAACACCGTGATTCTAGTAATTACAGGGTAATTGGTAAGACCAGGGAATGTTTAGCTTTAACGAGATTTAACCGGAATGCTGTTTTAACGGTGCCGTTTCTTTCTGGACAATTCATTCTTTTTCTTTTTCACCACTTGGGAGTTTTAGAAACCACAGAGCATTGGGAATTTGGTTGAAATGAAATTTATGAAAATTAAATAATAAATGTTATTTACCGAATGTGTGTGCACGTGCTTATATAACAGAAGTATTGTGATCGTGAATTATAGCCCAACTCTTCTGCTTTCTGCCATCCTCTTCTGGACTTGGACATTTAACCTGATCTTCCTGTACCGCCCCCCCACTCACACACACACACACACACACACACACACACACAAAATTCCTCACTGTCACTGTTGGATAACACACACTGATCATGGAGCTTTCCCTGTCCTTCTGGAGACCTTCCTCTCTTGGGTTCCCACAGCCAATCAGGAATTGAAGCCAACAGACCCGTGTCTCTGTGCCATCCAGTGCTATCTGCAATGCCCCCTGGTGGTTGGGCTGGATTTTCTAGTGACTCACTACATAAGTGTTTTGAGTGATTTACGCTAAAGTGGGAAACTGACCTTTCTGGCTCTGTGCTGGATTAGAGACACACACCAGCTACTGATGGGAGAAATTTCAACACACAACAATCTAAAACACGTACTTCCTTCTTTGAGTGACGGACTGACGGACCTCCTTAAAGAGTCTGTCATTGTGAATGATGGCATGACTCACCTTTACTGGGCTCTGCACTGGTCACTTCACTGCTTAATACCAGTATAAATGTTTAAGCCGAATAGCTACAAACATATTTGTCTCCTGGCGAGAATGGGACTTTGGGATTTTATTGGGATTTATTTTTTGAGCACTGACATATGTAAATTTATTTATATATATATATATATATATATATATATATATATATATATATATAAAATATATATATAAAATATAATTTATTTTTTTTTTTTTATTGTGCAGTTGGGACTAGGCTGTGTGGAAGAGAGCTTCAGAGATTTGAAGTGACTTTTATTTCATTCTTGGAATATCAGGCAGTCTTGCATGATTTTTCTTTTGACCTTCATGAGTTATTCCAAGATTTCGAAGCAGACATTTCTTTTAAGTGAGAACCTGCTTTCTTCAAAACCAGTCAGATAGGTTTGTGTTGCCTTCGTAGTGAGAGCCCTCCCTCACTACTCATCACAGGACCAGAAAAAAAGCCCAAATTTCCCTAAACTTCCCAATGGAAGCTTTCACTCCACGTGTTAGTCCTAAGAACCCGGTTTCCATGTGAACGAGCCTTTCCTTCAGTGAGCACGTTCTCTGCTCAAATGCTGAGAACGCCATGTTTGCAGTAACAGCTGCAGGGTGGCTCTGGGCCTTGGGCAGCTCTCCAGGACAGACACAGGACCAGGATTAGGAGAGTCTCGGATATATCTCCAATTAATTCTGTCCCGTTTCGGCTGAGACCTTGGGCCAGTGCTCTGGGTCAGGGCAGCCACTGTGCTGAGCTCAGACGTGTGGCTCAGGTCCAGGGCTAAGACCTGACCCCATATCCAAGGTGAAATCCTGTTTCCTAACATTGGCAGGTATTCATTGTGCATAGCTTCACTGGAGTGGTTTGTTGACCTACACACTAAGAAAACCACAAAAAGATCATAATCAAATGAAAAACGTTTAATTTTCCACATCAAAGCAACTATTTACATTTATACAAACAAAAATATGAAATTTAAATGAATCTCATGACATTACATTGTTCTGATCAGTGTAAAGACCTCAAAAAAACTTCAACTCTATAAAACAATAAGAACCCTTGGTGTCACTAGTGTCAAAATAAGAATAAAGTATATATATCCAGGCCTTTCCATTTCCAGTTGTCTGTCTAGATCCTTTATGCAGTGACGTCCTGTAATGTATCAGGGAAACTCCAGACAGGAGCAAGGAACAGGATAAACAAGACACACTCGGTGCAGGCGATTACCGTCGTGTGACTGAACTGTAAAAATGTAAGATGGTTCTTAACAGCAAGCCAACACATTTACACGGACACCTGTTACTCTTGAACAGGGGCCGTTTGGTGGGATGTCTGGAAATGATATTTGACACACCACCCCTTTGTTCTTGGTCCAGCGTAGTCTGGGCATGTTACCGGAGATGTTGAGGAACCTCCACCTGTCAGACAGAAGACAGCGCACACTCACAACTACTCCCAAGGTTTGGAGAGCGGCTCAAAGTTTACATACGCGCATACGTAATGTCAGTGCACGACAACTTCCTGGCCTTTTTTTGTCTTTTTAATGTGATTAGTGATGATTAATTCTCAAAGATTGATGGGTTTATCTACAATCTCAGTTACTGAGATCTTAAATGTAGGACCACGCCTTGGTGAGTTTGTTTTGCTGTCCTGTTGCCTGGTACAGGGAGGCATGTGTGTTATCAGGCTGGCCCACAGCAGGGTCTATTTATACAGACATTAAGTAGGTGGTATGTGTAGGGTCAGGATGCTATCATCAGACAGGAACAGGGTTTTTTCCATCACAAGACCCCCACACAACCTGTGATTTAGTGTTGTTTTCCAGAAGGGTTCCAGACGCGCCTGACACATTCTAGCATGTCACTACAACTTGCCGCGCCGTAACGGATCCAGTGTACACAAGCATATGGCATGTGTAATAACGCATGCTTACGTCATGTGTAATAATGCATGCCTACATCACGTGTAATGACATGTTTATATCACATGTAATAATGCATGCTTACATCAAATGTAATAAAACATGATTAAGGTACATGGAATAATACATGCTTACATCACACGTAATAACACATGCTTACATCACATGTAATAATGCATGCCTATGTCATGTGTAATAACACATGCTTACATCACTTGTAATAACATGCTTAAGTCATGTGTAATAATGCATGTTTATGTCATGTGTAATAACACATGCTTATGTTATGTGTAATAACACATGCTTGTCACAGGTAATAACGCATGCTTATGTCACGTAATAATACAGGCTTATGTCAAGTGTAATAACAGAATGCTGGACTGCACGGCCGTATTGTTCAGGTAAGCAGATCACCTCTAACTCTCTACTTTGATCATACATCCCCCTGTGGTTCCTTTTACTCTGAACATGATAGTTTAATATTTAGGAAGTTGTTTTATTTTGGGACATTACTAGACATTCTCATTCTTACAGAATACTCTTTAACCCTGGATAGATTTGTCTTACTGTGTATGTTGTGTGTGTGTGTGTGTGTGTGTGTGTGTGTGTGCATATACTTGCATGTGCGTGTGTGTGTATGTGTGTGATACTCACCCGTCTCAGAGATTTGATGCTGCTTGCTTGGATATCAGCCATGAGTTGATCGTGTGCCGATCGTTGTGGCGTGGACGGTCTGGGGAAGTCCCGCTCAGCGATGGGCCTTAGCGCCGTCTTCAGCTCCTTCAGGACACCGTCCTTCTCTTTCTCCTTTGGACGCTTCCGCGATTTCTTGCCCGTGACCGGAGCCGCTCGTATCTTCGTGGATCCGGCCTCGTGGAGTCTGATCACCTCCGCAATCGTTCTGGTGGGGGTTTTCTTCTCAGGGATGCTTTGGGCTTTGGGTGGAGGTGGAGGTGGAGGAGGGGGCGGCGGGGGCGGCGGAGGGGCCGGAGGCAAGTTCTTTTTGCCCGCATCGTGGCGTGGTAGCCGCGGAGAGCACCAGGGCGAGGTGAAAGGTGACGACACGGGCGTGCTCTTCTGCAGCGCGCCCGCGCGGCCATCCAGGGGCGTGGTGGCACCGCCCTGCCGGCGGAGCTCCTGCATGCGCCTCTGCCTGTGCCGGTCCTGGTTCCGCGTGAGAATGCCCGTCATGGTCATGCGTGGGCCCGGCAGGTCGAACTGGTAGCCCAGCTTGAGCAGGGTGGTGTTGTCTCGGAGGAGCTTCACCATCTCCATCTCCACCTGGCCTCCGCACATGTGCCGCTGGTTGTGGAAGCGGAGCTCGGTGAGCGTGCTGTTGTGCATGAGTGCCTGCACCAGGGCCAGCACGCCCTTCCCCGTCACGAAGTTGGACTCGATGTTGAGGTTGGTCACGTGACAGTTCGCACGCAGCATCTTGGCGATGGCAAAGGCCACGTGGTCATCGGCGTGCGTGTTCGCTAGGCTGAAGACGCGCACGTGCGTGTTGGACTCAAGTGCCTGTGCGAACTGGGTCAACGTTTCCTGTGAGATGTTGTCGATGTTGTTCAGGTTGACCTCCATGGTGTCAGGGTCGTCGGTGAGGATCTTCTCCAGAGCCTCATCCACAATGGTGGGGTTCCCCGAGAGCTGGGTGCTTTGCTGGGCTCTGACGGTTGGTTCCACTGGTGAACTCCTTCTCACGGGCTCCAGTGTTTTGAGGACTGAGTGGCCATTACATAGGTGATGTGAAGGAGGATGCTGCTCTGGAACATTCTCCTTTATGTCTTTCTGTCCTTTATCCTCTGCATCTTCATCTCCATCTCTGTCTGCCTCATCTTCACTACTAGTCTCCTCTGATTCACTCTCTTCTTCTTCTTCTTCTTCTTCTTCTTCTTCTTCTTCTTCTTCTTCTTCTTCATGATTCTGTTCTCCTCTGTCCTTTTCACTCTCTTCTGCACTTTCTCTCTCGTCCTCTGAATCGGAGCTATTTCTTCCCCTCACACGTTCCTCTGTCTCATGACTTTGACCATCCTGGAACAGTTAGTTATAGGAATGTTTATAGGAGTGATAACACCATGACCAAGCACTAATGTTGAATACTGCCATGACTCAGCAGTAATGCTGAACAACACCATTAATGCGCACGTGCGCGCGCGCGCACACACACACAGACACACACAGCAGTAATGCTGAATTTGGACACTGGTAGGGACATTTGCTCTGTGTGTTAGAATAAATATGCTGTACATTTAATTATCATCATAGTGATTTTACACAGCATTTCACTAAGGAATGTGGATATGGTAGCAAAGGAATATATTATTTTAGAACAAATGAACTTATCAGAAATATAACTTATTGATACAGTGATCATTACTATGCACTCTGTACTCTGGTAAGGGTTGATGACCTTTTCATAGATGGTCAGGGTTTATAGACGCGTCACTGACCTGGGGGCTGGAGGAGTTCCTTCTCTCGTTCTCCATCAGCTTCTGCGTCTCCTTCTCCCAATACTTCATAAGAGCCTCCCGGCTGAAGGTGCCAGTGGGGGTTTTAGCCGTCTGGTCCCTCTGCCTCAGTCCGACGGGGACGTAGCCGTCTGGGTCGATGTCGGCCAGCTCCTTCTCCAGCTCCCGGAGCTCCTCGGCCGTGAGCGAGGCCAGGAGCTCGTCCTCGTCCATGTCCTCATACTTGCTGAGCTCTCGGCGATAGCCAAAGGTGCTCATGACCTCCAGCTGGGCGTGAGTAGAGTGAGGGCGTTGGGAGTGTGGCAGCAACAAGCACCAGGGTCCTTACTAACCCTGTCTGCTGTGAGCTTTAAGAGCGCACTGGGGCCACCTCACAAAGCCTGGCTCTGATGATGCTGCTTTTTTGGGCAGTGGGAGTCAACCACACAGAGTTACAAAAAGAACGTGAGCTCACCCCTCGGTCGCGGAGAAGGCCGTCAGCCGTGCCGTGCTGCATGCCCAAAATAATCCCAGCGACGCAATGAGGGAAGACTTTAGAAACTAACGCATCAAGCCATCTACTAGGCTTAGAATGACACCGTGAAACAGACAGCACTTCTAAGTTGAACCTGCTACTGAGGATTTGATTATGTACAGTTAGTAGCACATTGGTGACCAGTCAAGTAAACGACTAAAATTTTAATTATGTCAGTCAGCACTGAATTTTTATAACATATTTCTATTTCTAATTACTTTCTGACTTCACAACAGACCACACATTAAATATTATATATATTATCGTAGTGATTGGGTTCTGCTGGTTCTGTTATCCACTGCTGTGCTTCCTTCGTTTATCTATAAGAGACATTATACTTATCTCTTTAAAAGTTTCCAGTGTGTGACCCCCACTGACCTCAGGCCACTGATTTTGGTATAAATGGTGATGGTCAAAGGTCAAAAGGTTGTTGACAGTTGTGACAGTTTTCCAGGGAGTGACTGCAGTGTGTTGTAGTTAAAGAGACAGAGGCAGTCAAAATAACAGTGAACTTTGCGAGGTTTCCATAGCAACAAGATGCTTCGACCAGAGGTCCGTTATCAGCTGTGTAAGCAAAATGCTTTTGAGATACAGAGCACTATTGGACTGGGCTTGTAACTCATTCATTCACTCACTCATTCATATTTAACATAATTCACAATCGGGGGGGGGTGTTACACACTGAAATAGCTCTGATGCATTAATAACAGTGGTGGTGTCTGACAGTGGCATGTCTCAGTGTTGGTGTGTGACAGTGATGTGTCTTGCCCACTGCACACTCTGCTCAACCTCCAGTTAAATAATGAGGTTTGTCCCACAAACTGCTGTGAAATACTCAACTGTAAATCCCATGATACCCCAAACCAAGAATACTCTCAGGTTTCATTTCAGACAGGAGCTGCTTCGGTCCAGTGTCTTCGGTGTGATAATCCACACCTTCTCTCCTTTATGTGAATATGACAGGGTTATAAGAAAATCTGTAATACCAAGCTGTTTGACACCCAGTTTAAATGGTTTATTTAACACTGTACATAAATAAAATAACACAAGTCTATCAGTCCAACTGGCCCTTGAAACTCCACTAATATTCTCATCAAATTTTTAAATCAATAGCAACTTATATTACATAACATCTGTCCTGCTAGAAAATACAACAGTTTCAGTTAAATAAGATAACGTGAAAACAAGTGTTAACTATACAGTAGTAAACCCACATGTTCTGTCCCTATCACGCCTCTGTCACACTGTCGTACATGTCCAGCTCCTTGTAGGTGAGGTAATTCTTCAGGGCGGGTGGAAAGGGAACCGTGTTCATGACCTGAGGGCTGTTGAGTCTCTGCAGGGTCATCTTCTCCCTGATGACCAGCCTGCACAGGTGCTGCAGCGATCGTGGGTTACCTGTGGCCACACCAGCACATGCTTACACAATGGAGTGGACTGTGTGTGTGTGTGTGTGGGGGGGGGGGGGGGGGGCTTACAGAGGATGTGACAGATCTCAGGCCACTCTTTCTGCCTTTCTAAGATCTTGGTGAGTTTGGAGCAGATGGGCACATGTCTGACGTAGTCCATGATGGTGCGCACCACGGGTCCCGCCATGTGTCTCAGCCAGAACACGCAGATGAAATCGCAAAACTAACAAACACAGAGCCGTACAATCACAAAACAACACACACTAATCCACGTCACATTACACAATACAGTGCATTACAATATTTGATAATAGAGCCTGTACCTACAGTATACTTGACTGTACCTACAGTGTACCTGTCTGTAGCTACAGTATACCTGTCTGTATCTACAGTGTACCTGACTGTACCTACAGTGTACCTGACTGTATCTACAGTACAGTACCTTCTGTCCTTCTTAGCAGTTCTTGAATTGTCCACTCACCATCACCTTACTGGAGCAGTTGTCTGTGTCCTGTATTGAGAAGTTCTGTCCCCAGACATGTCCCGTGTAATGCTGGTCATGATAGCACTGGAAGCAGCTGTCTCCATGGTAACCATTGCTAAGGAGCATCCGCAGCATGGACTGATCTTTCAGGCAGTACTGCAGTGCTGTGGGGAACATTGTGTCACTGACCACAGTGAAGAAACAGTTAACGTTGGCACCATATGCCAGCAGCAGCCGAACAAGCTCGTAGTGCCCCGCCCGCACGGCCACCAGGAGGCAGCGCAGTGGGTCCAGGTCAGGCCCAGCGCCGGCCTCCAGGAGCTGCTGGGTGCAGGTCACGTCGCCGTTGGAAACGGTGAAGAACAGCGCGGTCTTCCTCATGTCATCATAGTTGTCAGAGATGTGTGCGCCAAGGGGTGAGTTGACGTCAAATCCCTTCTGGATGAGCAGCTCCAGACAGGATGCGTGACCCCCGTCTGCTGCGGAGTGGACTGGACTCATCCCAGACAAGCGGATGGCCCGCTTAGTGGTGAGGGGGATGAGTGTCTTCAGAACCCTGTGCAGTAAAAAAACAATTGACCACAAAATAAACACACGAGGCAGAATACATTATTAATCTGCTGTGTAACTCTAATTTCTGTGCAGCACTTTGAAAAACTTTATGCTATATAAATAAAATGTATTATTATTGCTAATATTTTATTATTATTAAAACTATTTTAAAACCAAACAACCACAGAGGTATGCTGAGGTCTACTCAACAATAACAGTCTTTATTTGTGTAGTACGTCTGGCTTTAACAGAACTCCAACAGCTTCAGCAGGTCAGGTGGCTCACAGGTAGTGGCCTTGGTACGCAGCCCGGTGGATGGGCAGCTGGAAGGCCAGACTGGCCACGTTAGGACTGGCGCCGCGCTGGAGGAGCAGCTCAACGCAGTCCAGGTTTCCCGAACCTGCGGCGTCATACAACACAGTGTCTCCGTTGGTGGCCTGCGCGTTGACGTCGCCCCCTAGTGGAGACAGAGAACACGACAGTAAAATCTGAAGACAGATCTCTTATTCCCGTGTAACTGGGTTGTTCAAGCGCGTTTGCAGCACGTCTGTTTTTAATCTCCGTGGTTTCTGATTTTTCTACACAGCGCGCTCTGCTCTGGGCCCCACACGTGCGCAGCCGTCTCTTTCTCGTGTTAGCTGTGGCACGAGCCTCGGTTCCAGCTCACCGTGCTCAATGAGGATCTCCAGGACGTCCGCGTGGCCGAACTCGGCAGCGATGCCGAGCGGCGTGACGCCGTGCACGTCTCGAGCCTCCACCTTCCCGCCGTGACGTAGGAGTAGCATCATGATGTCGGCGCAGCCCGCCCGGGCGGCCTCGTGAGTGGCCGTCCACTTAGCTCTGCACACCTGTTCGACGAAGGCTCCGCCCAGGATCAGCGCGAGCACCGTGTCATAGGAGCCCGCCCTGACCGCTGCGCACGACATACAGGCCAAGGCTCGTGAGTGCAAAGCAGAGCAAGAGTGCTGATCTAATCATTTTTAATGTTTCATATCATAAAGGATAAAGGTGCATGGACAGGGGGCTACTGATCTGAGGTCAGTGCTCTTGGTGAGTGGTTTACCATACGCATTCGAACCCAAAGAATAGATTTCTACTTCATTCCAATGTTCATGTTCATTATTTCTTCTGAATATTCCTTCTCTTGTCAGAGCAGTCCTAGACTTAAATTAAAATATTCTCAGGGAGCTTCCTGTTGTCATGTAGTCTACATGTGTACTTCAGTGTCAAACAGTAACGTAACGTATGTGATGATGGTCAGCACGCGCGCTGTGCGTTACCTAGCAGCAAAGGAGACTCGCTCATTCTGTTCGTGTTGTACGGAGAAGCTCCGTGACGCACGAGCACTTCCACATTCCTCGCGCAGCCCGCGTGAGCGGCCAGGGTGAGCGCGGTTTCACCCTCCCCCGTCACCTCCTCCATGCTCAGCTCGTGGGAAGCTGACCAAGAAAACAAACAAACATGTTTGTTTTAGATGTCCTTTGGTGCCTGACGTTTTCATAAACCATTTTCGCGCTAAGGTGCGTAACACAGGATAATGATCCGCGAGCTTGTCATCACGTGCCCTCACCCAAAAGCACCGCGTCCAGGAGTCGTGCGTCCGGTTGCACGGCGGCTCGGTGAAACGGGAACCGTCCCGCGGGGTCAGCCACCTCAAACGCGCTGGCGTGTGCACACAGTGCTCGCAGAGCAGACACGTCACCTGGAAGACAGTCTGCACGTGTAAAGTGGTGGCTTTTTAAATCACGTTTGGAGGGTTCTACCCTGGTGCGCCACGCAGGCTTCGTGGAAACCTGATCTTAGGACAGTCCTTCAGCGCGAGCAGCTGAAGGGTAACAGAACACTAGATATAGGCCGTAAGATTACCTCGGTCGATCGCAGCTAAAATCTGTAGATTTTCGTCACTGGCTGTTCCAGAGGTGCTTGACAAAGATAACAGAAACACACATTTACAGAAGGATTTTGAAACATGACGCAGGTGCAGGTCTGGGGACGAAGCTTTACTCACTCTGCTCTCTGATGCCCAGACGCGCAGACCTCCTGAAGACTTTGTCGGACCGCAAACTCCATCATGCGCTCTTCGTCCAGCTGTCCGGTGTCCGTCACGTCACCGTGTTTAGCTCCGAGTTTACAAACAATCGCGCATGTAAACAGACTTCAAACTAAACAAACAAGACGTCAGCTTGCGAAGATAGCAGAATTGAACGTCGCTTTGAAAACTGATATCACGAATAAGTCTTTCATTTAAAGCGAAATAAATGGAAATGTCTGATAGGCTGACAAATGCAGTGTGTGCTGTCACAGAGGCAGCAGTGAGTGAGCTTCACGAGACATCTTTCCTCAGCAGAACTAATGTTATATTTAGTCTTGACCCCTTTTCTCGGAACAGCTCAGTGGATCTGTGAGCAGGTCGGGTTCCTGTTTACCAGAACATCACGTGAAGGTGCTGGACAGAAGATGACGCTTATTATCTGTCTCGTGCGCTGACTTCTGAAAGCAGACTCACCCACTGGCTGTAAAAGAGGTTTATTTACCATTTGAATAGAACACAGTAATATTGCAAAATGTGTTTCGCGAAATTTGATTACACCAACAGAGACTCCGAAAACTTCACTGTAGGTCCAGCATGTTGACGTTTCAGCCCGTTTACTGAATCTTTTCTGGAGCAAACAGGCGACCGGGATAAAGTGAAGAGCGACGTGGTGACGTAACAGCGCAGACACGTGAGCGACCACGCGGGGGCAGTGTGGGGCGGGGTGACGTCATAGGCCTGCGACGGAAGAGTCCCACCATTATAGTAGACATGGCTGGAGTGGTGAAGAAGGTAAGTGTGGAGGTCGTTCATGTTTTCACGGGTTTATTATCACTACGCCACAGATGGTGCCTTTCAGAAACGTTTACCTCTTTGCCGAATTATTATTAGGTTCGCGTAGAGGACGGGATTGATCAGTCAGCTAGATAACCTAGCTAGCCTAGCTAATTAAGGCTAATTATGGAGCAGTCGCGTCTGGGTGAACTGGTATATGAATTAAGCAGCTAGATATATGAATTAAGCAGATAGATATAGGAATTAAGCTGATAGATATAGGAATGTAACATAGCTGTTTGTTTTCTGAAGAAGAGCCTGTTTAGGATGCAAACAGGAGCTCTGTCCTCGGGCTCCGTGCTTGGGTCTGCAGTGCGTTAGGTGCTAGGCCACTAATAACGTTATACAGTAGATATCAGCAGTAACAATACAGTAGATATCAACGTTCAGCAGCGTTTGTGAGTATTTATGGCTACTGTAAATTAATAGAAACGGGTTGTACTTGCAAGATTGAAAGTCCTGGTCTTTGGAATGTAGAGAGTTAATCCCACCGATAAAAGCATTTAATCATGTACAAGAAAATTAGCCAATTAACTAACAGTTTAATCTTCTGGTTTACTAGATGTTAATACTCTTTGGTTGAATAACAGTAATAATCTTGACTGATATAGGTTCGCTTTGATTTCATATTGTTTCATATCTGTTGTGTGATTCATTCCCATGAATTGGCCTTCCTTTCAGACCACAGGCTTGGTGGGTCTTGCCGTTTCACAG
This sequence comes from Electrophorus electricus, assembly GCF_041902795.1. Classification (NCBI taxonomy): domain Eukaryota; kingdom Metazoa; phylum Chordata; class Actinopteri; order Gymnotiformes; family Gymnotidae; genus Electrophorus; species Electrophorus electricus. The sequence goes on from NC_137507.1 coordinate 6,895,812, forward strand.
AGCCCACATGAGGTAACTGATACATCACCAACAACAGGCGCTAAAACGACTCCATCCCTTCACCCAATGGCATGTGGAAATCCGTGTGAAGAGACTGTGTCCAGTACAAGTGAGAGTTGAACTGCATTGTTGTTGTTTTTTCTTTTTCCTTCCTGTAGCGTCTTAGGATGCTGTACACCAAGATTTTGGGGTCCTTGCAGATGGTGCCCCAGGATGCAGCGTACAGGAAGTACACCGAGCAGCTGATCACAGAGAAGTTCAACCACGTCAAAGCCGTAAGAAACACAGCCTCTCGCTGGCACGTGGATGTGTGTGTGTTGGTTACCAAATACATTTGTTCTTCATTTGCTTTCATTTGATTGGTTCATGCACTGTTAGCAAATCCAGTCATTGTATGAAATGTCTTGTGAATCTGGACCAAACTTTAGAGGGGCTGTTATTGAGTCTGGCATGAGCCTTAGAGAATGTTTGCGTAACGGCAGAACCTGTGCAGCCTGTCAGTTATGCATGAGCCGTGTTGTGAAGGTGCTGTAATGTTAGTGAACACCATGGCAGTGGCCTGAGGTTTCTAATTTTAAAATGTCCTGTGAAGGAACCTGATGTGCAGAAGCTGGAAGAGAAAATCAACTGTGGTCAGATTGAGGAGGTCATTGCGCAAGTAAGTAGAAGTCACGATGACCAAAAAACAATTCGTGTTAACTTTCACACTGAAAAACTCAGCGTTTTACCAAGATCAGATGAAGCATTAGCCTGCAGTAGCCACTCGGACATCAGTTAAAGGTGTAAAGACTCATTGAGTTTTATCATGAACGATCCCAGTAGTTTAAAGGTTAATAATCAGTCATTTGTAGACGTATTTCTTCCCTTCTGTGAAGTCTGCTATAGTTGGCGCCTGCTGATGGAATTGCCATAGTTTCGAATGTTTGTTTTTCGTTTCAGTGTTGTGTTGAGCTGTGGGTGTAATTTAAAAAATAAATGTATAGACATCATGTTGCACTAGCGCGTTTACATGGAGGTCTTCTGTCATCGGTGCGGGTCTTTAGTGTGCTGGTTATGCCTGAATTGTTTTATGTAGGCGGAGTCAGAGCTGTCCTTGTCCAGGAAGATGGTGGAGTGGAAACCATGGGAACCGCTGGTTGAAGAAGCCCCAGCTAACCAGTGGAAGTGGCCAATCTGAAGAGTGGACCTGATCTGTAATGCGCACCAGATCATGTATGCTGTCTTTTTGGGGGAGTTTTGCTGATGTAAATTTTATTTATGTTAAAAAATGAAGAATAAATCTTGTATATACAAATGGCTTTTGAGGATGTCTGATAATGGTACAACTGTCCACGTTTTCCTCTTTGTGTGGGTGTAAGTATTTTAGACCCAATGTTAAGTTAAAACGTGCAGTTTGACAGCTACAAACAGAGTTAGTAATGCAAAAATACTAACACCTCCAGTGCCAGTCTCCAAACAGGCATTAAAGTTCTCTGCTGGTGTCAGTAATGTTGATGACCGTTCTGATGGTGTAGTTTTATCTCTGGCAGTGTTGTGAAATAGGATCTTTTGCCACTAGGAGACCAATCATTCGCAGATGTGTAGTTAATCCAGATGGACAAGACAAAGTACAACACTGCATGATGACGATAAAAAAGTTTGGGATTTTATACTTTAGAGTTAGCGTATGTACAGTTAAAAATCTTTGCATTTATAATTTTGTCTCAGTACAATCATCACATTACACAGTTATGTAACTTTTACATAAAATCAACTACAAGCAGAAATGAAACCATCAAACAAAGAAGAGGTTTGCTCTATTTTACGTAAAGGGAAAATAGAATGTTAATGGATTATTTCTACATATCTGTTTTGTCTATCCCTTAACAATGGTCTAAGTCTCGTTCAAGAACGTATAGTTCTCTCAAGGAACTAAATTACTGTGTAGATTTTAAAAAGTTATGTAGATATGAAATACATATTCCACATGACAATGAGCAGTTTATGGGTGGGTGGTCTTCCTTCATGTTCCTTCATGGTTTACTGAATGAAACAAAATGACCCTAAACGAAGTTCATGGACAGCAATAGGAACAGAAACAGACCTACAAGTACCGAGTACTGAGACTCATGGTTGCTTTACATCTGCAGGAAGTAAATGCTAAGAACTGACAGACTTGTCTCAGTGCTTTAAAAAAAAAACAGGACTGTCAGTTACTTTAAACATAAATTATAAAGCTGTTAAATGATGACTTTAAAATAAAAGTACTAAAACAGAAAATGTATCCCAACAGCTGGGGTTTGGTCTGTTGATGTGGTCAGTGATCAGTCGTACATTCTAGAGAGGTCTTTGTGTAACAGTATGTCAGCTACGCTTGCTTAGAGAAACGTTTTTCAAATCTAGAGCTTCCTCAGAAAATGGATACAGAATTGGATTTTAAACACTTCACCAATTACGTATAAATATTACCTTTTAACAAGCTAAACTAAAAAAAAAGAAGACATCAATATCAATAGAGCAGTCAACTTTTCAAAAGAGTAAAAATTTTGGCATTAGTTCCAACAATAACATATCAAAGCACTGTAAATTATAAGTTATACAGAAAGGCACAATTTAAGATCGAATCACACTCTGCCCTCAAGCGGCCCATGCTGGAGACTTTAGGAAGGTGTGAATGCAGAAGCCATCACTCTTGATGTAAACAATGGCAATTTACAGCATTACAAGTGTTACCCTCCAGACGTGGGCATTACGTAGTCACATAAAAAGCTCCAAACATGGGCATTATATGGTCACATAAGGGACTCCAGGCTTTCTGTGATTTTGGCTGAGCCGCCTGAGATGGTGCCGTTGTTCTCTGTGGAGCGAAGAACCTTCTCATCCTCCCTGGTGCTTACCAAGCTCAGTATAGCTGTGTAAAGGAACCGGAACTGCTCCTGAAAACACAAATTCATTTCAGTCTATTGCTAACGCTAACACTGGGTTAGATGGTGAAAGTGAGCTAATACTAACACAGCTAGATGGAGAAAGCAATTTAGCACTAATGAGTAGATGGTGAAAGGTATTGTGCTAGTAACTCATTTTGATCTTAGCAAAACAGAATAACAGCTAAAGTGCTGCAGTGGCCTCTGTCTTCCTCTTAGCTCTGTCACTGTCCACGAATGTCTTTGATGCATGAAGTTAGACGGATATCAGGGTGTCGGTTCTCTTACAATATCACCGAAGACTCCGGGCCTCAGTAGGTTGGTCATCCTCGCGGTCTGATAGACGTCTATACTGTTCTCCTCCTCAAGCTGGTTAACCAGGGTGATCAGGGAACACAGGATCCCAGCACTGGATCCTCCATACCTGCATGTCCATACAACAAATACCAAGATCTGGATGAATTACAAGAAATGACAGGTTCAGTTCCAGTGAGTCCAGTTTAGATCTGGCTGATATTATATAACTAGTTCTTATTTTGGAGTAGACCGGCTCACGAGGTGGTGTATTAGTTCTGTGATTAAAGCCATGCAAAGTACATAGCTTGACTAGGTTTAGTTAAAAAAGAATGCTAAGATAAATGTGCATGCACAATAGTTCTCATCAGGACACTGGCAGTAAGGAGACCCGTTACCTGTCGTGAACTATGATGGTTCCCTCTCGGTGGTCACTCTCTTCTCTGATGATGTGGACCAGCTCGAAGGTTTTGCTGACGGGGCTGTCTGGGTTTAGCCAATGAGGAGCCTGGAAGCAGCGTACCTCCAGCATGTGGTCGTCCTGTCACACAGGAGAGTTGCACGATATAAATGCCAGCTGTTTTGCATTCTTTTTTGCTTCCAGTGTAATTTACTGGTAAACCAGCAAGCAGAATTGGTACGCTTATAGACAGTATAGCCTCTTGTCCACCAAGGAGCCAAATGGTTCTGAAGACAGACAGTAACCATTCCGATCACAACTCCACATGTAGACAGTTTGGCACAGAAGACTTACAGACTGTGTTCATTGCCACAGACAAAGGTAGGCCTCTTCTTATCTTCGCTAGTGTTTGTCATAATATCCTGTGATGTTTTACACTACACAGGATATTACACATAAACACTAAAAATAGTCAAATGACTTTAAATTATCAATCTCATCAGACTACTGTCACATGATTACATTTATCTGACACTTTTATCCAAAGTGACTTACAATTATGACTGAGTACAACTTGAGCACATGAGGGTTAAGGGTCTTGCTCAGGTGCCCAACAGTGGCAACTTGGCAGTGTTGGGATTTGAACAAGCAACCTGCCAATTACAAGGCAAGCAACTTAACCACTGATCTAGCACTGTGCTACCACTGAGGTCCCACATGATTATGACGTGAACCCGTCATTGCTATAAATACTTCCTGGCCCTGATTTTCAGCACAGTGGTTGTGCAAAAAGAAACCGTAACCAGACTCAGAAATCCGCAATGGCCCAGACTTGGCCTGGACACAGCCCAGACACAGTCATAGATACAGCTCAGACGTAGCTCAGACATAGCCTTAGTAACCGTTTAGCCGTACAGTGGAAAAGTTGCTTCTGTTTTCCTTACTTTTAAGGCCTCCAAAATGAAGTCATGCACCACCAGTGGCTCATCATAAGACAGACACACTCGATCCTCCCCTCGGAACGTCACCGTAAAGTTCTCATAGGTGATGGGCTGTTCTTTGTTGGGCCAGTACACACAGTCCCCCTCCTTAAAACCACAGATAAGGCAGTTCTGTTAATCTAATACTGTCAGGCAGTATAAATGTGCTTGCTTATGCATAGAACATGACCCCACCTGGGTCTGTGGGTCTGGCAGAGCGATGACGATCTGAGTGTTGTGGTCCCACACCATCTTCCAGAAGTCTTGCACAGTGTTGAGCAAAGGGCTCTGAGTAATGATGAATTCACAGCTTTGAGAGTAGCCCTGGGAAACAAAACCCCACACGCATGAAGACCTGGTTCTTGAGCTCTAGACGCTCAACTATGCTGCAACACGCATCTCGAATGGTTCTCACCATGATGTATGAGGCGTTGATGTAGTCTGAAGAGTCTCCTACCGTACTGGGCAGGTGCACTCTGGACCGCTCCACTAGACAGACACAGATCAGTAAAACCCATGTTGCACTGTTCACGGCCAACGTTCGTAAAGCATGTTAGTGTAGCAGGGTTCATCTTCAGTGCTCCAGAGATGTCTTTTCAATACCAGTCGAAATACTGTCGAAATCACTGCAGTGTCTGTCTATGTGGTTGAGAGCCACTTTACCATGCATGCAGTCTCAGTGTGATGAATGCTAACAGGTGTGTGACATAACATGACGTGATTACCCAGCAGCACTCACCAGGCAGCAGAGCAGAACTCCTGTTCTTTGGTATGTTGCTGTCCTTCAGAGCGGTTGCGTAGTCACTCTGTTTCACACAGTTCTGACTGACTAGCTACAAAAAAACAAACAAAGTTTAACCTGGTTAACCTTCGTTGTGACCGTAAAGGACTGATGGTTGAGTGAGCTCGCCATACCTCGAACTGTTTCTCCAAACAAGTCTTGCCGGTTGGTCCAGGGGTCAGAAGGTCGGAAACGTAGGCATGAATGTGGCTGGATGACACCTGTGTCTCTTTATTCTTAATGGCCTCTACTAGGACATCGTGGATAAAAATGTATTGTTCCTGCACACAAAAAGGAATAGTGAGTGTTAAATCAGGAATGGGTTTCTGACTGGTTTCCTTCATTATTGATAGAATTCAATAGTTATGATAAGCCAGGTTGTTTGCCAGTGCTAAGATTACCACTGCATTTCTGTTTCTAGCCCTGGGTATACTGGCACTGACAGTCCTAGCCCTGGGTATACTAGCACTGACAGTCCTAGCCCTGTGTATACTGGCACTAACAGTCCTAGCCCTGTGTATACTAGCACTAACAGTTCTAACCCTGGGTATACTAGCACTGGCAATCCTTCTAGCCTTGGGTATACTGGCACTGACAAACCTAGCCCTGGGTATACTGGCACTAAGAGTCCTAGCCCTGGGTATACTAGCACTGACAGTCCTTCTAGCCCTGGGTATACTGGCACTGACAGTCCTTCTATTCCTGGATATACTGGCACTGATGTTCCTAGCCCTGGGTATACTGGCACTAACAGTTTTTTGGCCTTGTGGTTAAGGAACAACAATGGAGTCCATATTCAAATGGCACATCCTGAGTTACTGCTAAACAAGTATTTAGCCTTCATGCACACAGATTAACAAAGCAGCAGACATGGAATATGTACAGCCAGATCAATAAAAACTGTGTGCTAGTCAGTATCTTATGGACTGCCCTGGTATCTGTTCCTTTGGTATTGTTTAAAATCGGATCCATTTGGTAAGGTTCAATTCAGTTAAAATGTATTTCTATGGTACTTTTTACAACAGGTGTTGCGACAAAGCAGCTCTGCAGACATCAGCTTCCCAGAGAATCCATGCCCCTAATGGTCAAGCCAAGGTGACAGTGGCATGGAAAACCCCTCTAAGGGCTAAGGTGTTGCTATGGTAACGGTTTGATATAATGTAGTTCAGTACTGCAGTATGAGGAGAAGCCGGTTACCTCTGTCTGCACCAGGTAGTTCCTCTGGGTTCGAATGTGCTTGAGAAAGCCCATGATGTTCACTGTTCCTTCAGCCTTCATCTGTTTGAGCATGCTGTCTATGACAATATAGGTTCCTGTCCGTCCTACACCAGCACTAAACACACCAACACATACACACTCAGGTTAGCAGCACACACATATAACTGGGAGTTATTTGACCAGTGTCCCTGCAGCACAATAACAACGGTGATGCATGATACAATCCCTGGTTGGAGCTGCAAGCCCAGTTCAGTCTCTCTCCATCACCTTACCTGCAGTGCACCACCACGGGGCCTGAGTCAGGAGTCCGAGCCTGGGACGACTTCTGGATGAAGGACAATACTGGCAGTGTGTACTCTGGGACACCCATGTCTGGCCACTGAGTGTAATGGTACTGAACCACTGTCCTCTCCAGACTGCGCATCTTCTGAGAGCTCTGCACATGGAAACACAGAACTTTAGAAGATGAACTCAGACTCTACTCTTCATAACACTGCTTATTTTGAAGTGTTCTCTCTGAGACTTTTGGGAATTGGGCCATGTGTTGTGTCGGTGTCTTCTAGGATGTTGACTGTTATTGTGATGATTTCAGACCTTTTTCATGTTGATGTTTCTCAAGGTGAAGGTCCTCCTGGTAAAGTAGGCCAAGGTTTTTATACTTTTCAGTGTGACCAGGAAGCTTCCATACTCTTCCTGGTTCTCCACAGGCCAGTACTGGTCACATTTCCTCTGTGGACCAGAGTCATCGAGCACACACCACGTCACCATAGTCACCCAACACACACCACATCACCATAGTTACCCAACAAACCACATCACCATAGTCGCCCAACACACCTTACATCACCATAGTCACCCAGCATACACCACATCACCATAATCACACAACACACCACGTCACCATAATTACTCAGCACGCACCACATCACCATAGTCACCCAACACACACCACGTCACCATAGTTAACCAGCACACACCATGTCTTACAGTAGCTTTATAATTTACTGATGATCGGTTTGCATATTCACCAAGGTGCATTTTAAATGTATGAAAGTTACTAAACAAATAACGCTCACTGTGGAGCACTCAGACTGGCTACTGGAGTTTATCTGCAGAGTCCCAGCCTGTGGTTACAGCTGTAATATAATACACTTCACCTGCCTCTCAGAGTCATGTGGACATGCTCCATGACACACATAAACCACCCCTATCAGTGAGACTGACCCAGTTCCCTCACACTCACCCGGCCTTTCTCCACTAGGTTGGTGATCATAACGATGATGCCAACGTTTTGCTCCCACACCATCCTCCAGAAGTCCTCCAGGCTTGCCTTCACCGGACCCTGGGCTGCTATGTACGCCTTCGGGTGTTTGTAGCCCTAGTGCAATACATTGTCATAGTTATGTTCCATGGTAACCAGTGTACACTGTCAATCATGTATCTATTGGTGACATAAGAGAGCTCTTGTGAGGGTAACTACATCTATAGTGCAGGCATTGTTTTACTGTGTCAGGATCACCACAAAGCTCTGAACTGTTTTTAAGAACAAACTACAGTGATTACTCTGCATATACATTTGCTTAAAATACTTACGTCCACGTAATTGGCATTTATGTAGTCTCCGGTATTTCCATCTTTCTCTAGATCATGGGAAAGCTTAACTCGACTATGATCATCTGGGGGAAAAAAGAAAGATATTACGCATGTGTGTGTGTGTGTGTGTGTGTGTGTGTGTGTACAGTGCAGTCCAAATGTAAATGGGATCCTTTGTCTTCCTACAGTAGGAGACTGTAATAAATGGGTAATTGGTTCCTTTGTTCCTTAACAAACTTTATAACTGCATCATTACACGATGGTCTAGAACTGATTCTAGCTGCAGCATTTACATCTCAAGATGAAGAGCAGCGATATGTCAGTATAGTAAAGCAGGCCATGAGGAGTTTGGAGAATGTGAGTAAACTGAGCCGAAATGTGTCAAGGTCGACCATAAGGAGAAGAATACATCAGTACCACCTCAGAGGGCTTACAGTATGCAAACTATGCAAACCACCAGTCAGCATCAAGAACAGAACGGATACAGCAAACTAGAGTTATAAGACAAACCAATTTAGACCATCTTAACCCTCACTGAGCATCCGGTCCTTTACAAACTTTACTGAAGACTGAAAACAAAACCAAACAAAAAAACAAGCAGGAAGTGAAAATTCCTCCAGTTCAACTAGTTAGACAGTAATCTCCTGGGAACAACCAGAACCCTAACCCTAACCCTAACCCTAAATCTAATCCTAATCCTAAATCTAACCCTAACCCTAATCCTAATCCTAACCCTAATACTAAATCTAACCCTAACCCTAATATTAAACCTAACCCTAACCCTAACCCATCTACTTGGGATTTGCATGCCAGTACAGATCTCTGGTTCCTATATAGTAATTACAGCCAATGTAGATATAAAAGTCTTTTAATTCAATCTTAAATTCTGAATTTATGCCAAATCTAATGTATTGGAATACGATGCCAAACAACAAAAGTCATGTGACTGCTGAAATTAGCAGCATACAATAGGTGTGTGTGTGTGTGTGTGGGGGGGGGGGGTGTAAGAAGACAGAAAGTGCTCTTACAGGCCAGGATGTTGATGTATCTGTTCTTGTTTTTGTTGTCGGGGTGGGTTGAACTGTCCGTTGTAATGCCCACGTCCACGATGCAGGACTGAATCTCCTGTAAATCATCAATGGTCCCTGTCACTCAAAGCCCGTAAGGTTTGGTCCAGTGTTAAGGCTGTCATAGTGTTAAAGCTACACACTCTGTACACAGCACTCACGCAGCAAGCCCAGGGTGCTACTCTCAGTACGGATAGTCAGGCCAGATGAGCGAGAACCATGACAAGGCATTTAAAGAGGCAAGAAAATTCACAGGCAGACCTGTCTTACCTCGTACGACTCTTTCAAGATCTAATGGGGGATAACAATGCAGAAAAAAACACAACAGTGAAAGTCCAGGACAAACAGGGCAGACGCAGGGCAGATGCAGAAGGCCTACTGATACTGGCTCAGACTAGCTCAGAGCAGATCATACTGCATTAGACTGGCTAAGACTGGCTCAGACCAGATCAGACTGCATTAGACTGGATCAGACTGGCTCAGATTGGCTCAGACCAAATCAAAGCACATTAGACTGGCTCAGACTGGCTCAGACCAGATCAGACTATCTCATACTGGCTTAGACCAGATCAGACTGGCTCAGACGGGCTCAGACTGGCCTAATTAGCGTGAACAGTCATGCAGACAGTGCCGCTAAAGTCATCACAGTACTAAAATGGAGCTCCTTACACAGAGCATACTAATGTGCCACATGCCCAGTTGCAGTGCCACGTCACACGCAATAGTGTCATCATTCCTGCATTTTGCAGTTCTTCCTAACACACTTAACAATGATTTGATTTAAGTAACATTTTGAAACAGATAAATTACCTCAAACTCCTTGGAGAAGGTGTTGCTGGAGTGGAGGTCTACAACATGCCTCACAAAGTCTTTCACTGGAAGGGAGCCGTGTTCCTCTAAAAAACCCGGCGTGATCAGTGATCATGTGTGTATTGCTCTGTGTATGTGTATGTGTGTGTGTGTGTGTGTGTGTGTGTGTGTGTGTTTACCTGTAGCAAGTAGCAGAGGTGTTGATGGAGCTCTTATGACTTTGGGAGATACATTGTCCTCCACATAAAAATGTGCTGCCTGAAAGCACCTTCTACACACACACACACACACACACACACACACACACACACACACACAGATAAACACACACACACACACACACACACACACACAGATAAACACACACACACACACAGATAAACACACACACAATGCAGACAAAATATTCAGTCCCAGTTTTATCCCCAGTCCCATGTGTCATCGTTTTCTATTTAAGTTAAATTGTGTGTGTCCATGAGTATGTGTTGCCAGTACCTCCAATAGATGAGAATTCCCACCAGTACCAGCAGACAGATGGCAGTAAGGGTGGACACCACAGCCAGTGGTACCACTGTCTTCTGTTCCCTCTCCACACCTCCTACCATTCCCACCCGGGACTGGGGACTGCTGTTACTCGCCTCTGTCCAGGGAAAGACACGTTACACAGTCAGCCATTCAGCAAGCACCGCGTTCCCTTACAGCTCTACACTAGGTCTGCTCAAGCTCTCGGGTGTGTGCCTTTGTCTCCATATTCTCCCTGTTTGTGTCTTTAATAAAGACTAGGAACGTGTTTGAGTCTTTGATTTTTTCAGTATTTCCACACAGCTAGACTGCTCGGTTAGATTTAGTCTAACAAAGGTCCACAAATTTCCATCTATACAAAAATGCGCTATTGAACTATTTTGGCATGTGTCTGGAGCAACGTGACGAATATGAGAATCTGTGATGAAGCCGTCGGGACTCGCCCAGGTGGCCCAGGTGATCAGAGGGCGGGACAGGGAGACTGTGGAAGCTGGCATGATTTTTACCTGGACTCTGCTCTCCTGCGGCCTCTGGGTTCGAGGAGTCAGAGGTCAGTAGGTGTGTGGGTTTGGCAGCGTTGTGGTGAATCTCTGAGCCTCCCCACCCAGAACCACTGCCCCCCTCAGACAGCCCCGCGCTCCACCCTAGAAGCTCTGCACTCCCTGGCCGTGGGGCGCCCTGGTCCGCCTCCACCTTCCTCTCTAAGTAAAAAGCGGAAGGCAGCCCCTCGCTGTCCCCGCTGCTGTCCCCGCTGCTGTCTCTCTCGCTGCTGTCTCTCTCGCTGGTGTCTCTCTCGCTGGTGTCCAGCTCTGTGATCACGCCAGGGGGCATGTCTCTGAGGCCTGGCCCCCACCACGTTCTGTCCCAGTGCCTCTCTAACTGCTCCAGGAAGATGGCAGAGGACCCTGAGCCGCTGCCCTGCTCGTCCACAGACAGCGGGGGAGTGGAACCCTCTTCTGAGGAGACAGGGGGTACTGTGGAGCGGTAGGGAGCCGTAGACGCCAGGCGAGTGGCGGGCGCGGGCGCTGAAACACATGGCTCGGCAGGATTAAGGTTTGTCTTCTGAACACAATGGCCTGGATCAGAGCAGAACCGCAAGCCAAGCAGCCAGTGACTCTATCACCCTTAGAAGCTCACTGAAACTAGGTGTTAAATAAAACAACCACCAGGGGGTGCCCTCAGCCCAGCAACACGCTAGCCAAAGAGCCAAACGTGTGACTCAGTGTGTATACATAGGAGCAACAGGAAGAGCATGGTAGAGAAGGAGAGAGAACAGTAAAGACATATGCCACCATTTTGGAAGCAGGAGTTAGTCATTCAGATAACTTCAAGGAGAGAACCCGATTCCACCAGAAACACGGCAAAAGACGACGACGTGGAAGAAACAGAAGACAGGTGGTGGTTTCTGTCTTTACCTACCAGCTCCACCAGCATCTTCAGCTGAGTAAACTAACAAGCAAAGCAACCAGCATGGTCACCCTGTGATGTTCTCAACCAATATGGTGACCCTCTGATGTGCTCAACCAGCATGGTCACCTTGTGATGTATGTTCTCAACCAGTGTGGTGACCCTCTGATGTTCCCCTGCATCAATTTGTGAGCAGCAAGGACAATAGCAAAGCAATAGAGCCACCCTTTATGCAAATTAATCTAATCTAATCTTCTGAACTAAAAATGCAGAGCACCATCGCCATTTGGAAGCCAGGAGGCGGAGCAGCTCAACGTTCCCCAACAAACCCCCGTGAAACAACAACATTTAATTGGAGTGCTGAATCTGTTGTGATTGATTTTTTTGGAATTATGTTGGGGTTTGTTCGGGAATACTGCACTTGTCTGTTTACCGTTAAACAGTGGCTGAGTGGTTTGGTGGATGGTCTCCTCTGATGTTGATGCCGTGGTCTGCAGGTTGCTGATGCTGTGTTGAATGCCATGGGTGGTGTTGAGAGCTGGAGTTGAGGAGGTGGTGCTCGTGCGTCGCCCAGCTCCAGAGGGACTGGAGGTGGAGGAGGCAGGCATTGCAGACAGATTGCTTGTTGTCTTCTGCTTTGGGACTGTGGTTGTGATCTCGTTCCGAACATGGATGAGAGTTAAGACCCTGTGGAGCTTGCTGTCTGAGGTGGGCGTGGCTTCCATAGTGCTCACGTTCAGGAAGTTCTCATAGCGGCTGTCAGTCGTGAGGATGCCGTCCTGTGAAGTGGCCTCGGCCTCCTCCGGCACAAGGCGGTTGATTGATTGCTTGGTGTGGCTTCCTGCCATCCTCTGATCAGGTGACCAGGATGATGAAGTCTCCTCTGTGAGCCTCAGCTGTACGGGCGCAGTGGTCGCCTTTTTAGCTTGAACCAGAAAGCCTGGAGATTCGGTCACCATGGTGACATGTACGGAGCTCTTTACAGAGGAGGAGAACCCTGGAGAACCCTGGGGCTTCTTTGGCGTCCTGACCTTAATGGTCGGGGATGGGAAAGTCTCCTGAAAGGACATCAAGTGTTTAGTCTCGTCATGCATAAAAAACTTATTCATGAAGACGCCAAATCCAGTCCGCGTGAGGCACACCTAGTGAGCGATTTTACCTCAATGTATTCTTCCGATTCTGTTGAGTCAGGGTCAGGATCAGGGTCATTTTCTGTAGAGGGAAAGAAAAATGTAAAAAGATTCCCACTCATATTTAAAAGATCATAACTGAGATTATGAAATTGCATGCTAGTAAAAGGTTTGAAAAAAACCTGAATGGATGTATGTTTTTCATAGTCTAAAAGGCATTTAAATCTAATGGTTTATGTTTAAATTAATATTTAAGACAAATAGTTCAAGTTTATAGCCTATATATGAATTGATTTCCAAAACAAACAAACAAATAAAAATGATATATATATATATATACACACACACACACACACACACACACACACACACACACACACGCACACACACACACACACACACACACAGACATGCACACACACACACACACACAGTACTGTGCAAAGGTTTAAGGCATCTAAAACTGTAAACTAAGAATCCTTTCAAACACAAATAATAATTGTTTATTTTTATCAATTTACAAAATGCAAAGTGAGCGAACAAAAGAAAAATCTAAATCAAATCAATATTTGGTGTTCCTACCCTTTGCCTTCAAACCAGCATCAATTCTTATAGGTACACTTGCACAAAGTCAGGGGTATTGTAGGATTATAGTCAGGTATATGATCAAACAATTATACCATTATACAAATTATAACAGGTGCTAATCAATTTCACATGCCAGTTGAAACACAGTAAGTAACTGAAACAGAAACAGCTGTGTAGGAAGCCTAAAACTGGGTGAGGAACAGGCAACGTTAAGGATGGTAGATGCAGTGGTCGGCCAAGGAAACCTAATGCATCAGATGAAAAACACATCAAGTTTATTTCCCTTCGAAATCAGAAGATGTCCAGCAGTGCCATCAGCTCAGAACTGGCAGAATCCAGTGGGAACTAGGTACTGTCCAGAGAAGTCTGGCCAGAAGTGGTCTTCATGGAAGAGTTGTAGCCAAAAAGCTATACCTCTGACAGGGAAACAAGGTCAAGCGACTCAACTATGCACGAAAACATAGGATCTGGGGTGCAGAAAAATGGCAGCAGGTGCTCCAGTCTGATGAGTCAAAATTTGAAATATTTGGCTGTAGCAGAAGGCAGTTTGTTCGCCGAAGGGCTGCAGAGCAGTACAATAATGAATGTCTGCAGGCAACAGTGAAGCATGGTGGAGGTTTCCTGCAAGTTTGGGGCTACATTTCTGCAAATGGAATTGGAGATTTTGCCAGGATTAATGGTGTCCTCAATGCTGAGAAATACAGGCAGATACTTATCCATCATGCAATACCATCAGGGAGGCGTATCATTGGCCCCAAATTTATTCTGCAGCAGGACAACAACCCAAAACATACAGCCAATGTCATTAAGAACTATCTTCAGCATAAAAAAGGACAAGAAGTCCTTGAAGTGATGGTATGGCCCCCACAGAGCCCTGATCTCAACATCATCTGTCTGGGATTACATAAAGAGACAGAAGGATTTGAGAAAACCTACATCCACAGAAGATCTGTGGTTAGTTCTCCAACAACCTTCCAGCTGAGTTCCTTCAATAACTGTGTACAAGTGTACCTAGAACAATTGATGCTGTTTTGAAGGTAAAGGGTGGTCACACCAAATATTCTCTTCTGTTTATTCACTGCATTTTGTTTATTGATGAAAATAAACTATTAAACACTTCCATTTTTGAAATGATTCTTAATTTACAGCATTTTTTCACGCCTGCCTAAAACTATTGCACAGTACTGTATACATAAATTAAATAATACTTGTTTTTGGCCTGAACTTGTGCAGATATTACCAGGGTCTTCCAGTGGCATGTCCACTATGACCTGGTCACTCATTCGGCCAGTCAGGCCATTGGTACACAGCGCCACCACCTGGACAACGTAGCTGCTGTTGGACAGCAGGTTGTGGATGATGGCTCCCTGTTACACAAATCCAAACCTCAGTTCTCCAAGCTCATTAAGACCACACATCACCTGTGTCAGCATTCCCTGTGCCAACACCGGCCTGTTTACGTGAAGTGAGGAACATCTGACGATACGATAAACCAAAGCGCCACTCGGTGAGCCACAGACAGGGAAGCAGTTGTCTTACCACGTCCTGGTCTCCATCAGTCAGGTACTGCTGTTTGGGTGGGTCTGTGCCCTGCAGTCTCTGGTAGGTGACGGAGTATTTCTCAATGCTGGTGTCGGAGACGACACGCGGCCTCTCCCACATCACCATGATGCTGGTGTAGTTCTGCGGGTCGGCTTGGACGTTTTCAGGTTCTGAGCTGCACACTAAACACAACAGTACAGTTGCTATTTCACAATTGGGGCCAAGGACACTTCAGAATCTAAACATTGAGAAGTGCGCAGTATTTTAATAGGAGCCAGACAGAGAAGCAGACCAGAATAGCACCATGGGTGGAATTTTGCTTAAAGGTTGTTTATGTGACAAAGTCAGCTCCAGAAATACAGCCATATTGGAGGGGTAAAGCGCCAAAGTGAGGTTACCTAGCAACCAACATGCACCAAGAGAAAGACATGAGAGTTTGGGTGGGTAAAGATGAGTGACCTTGAGAGAAACAGCAAGATGCCATGAATGTCTCTCTGGTTGGATCTTTGTGGGTGTATCTCTGGAGTTTCACCTCTGATCTTTCTCTGGGGTTGTCTGTGGTGTATTCACTAATTTACATTTACATTTATCACATATAGATGACCAGAAATTATCCAAAGCAACTTACAATTATATCTGAGTACAACTTGAGTAATTGAGGGATATGTGTGTGTGTGTGTGTGGGTGTGCGTGCGCGCACGTGTGTGTGTGGTGTACCTACTGGGTGTGTGGACGTCCTCTGTGCCCGTGTAGGAGGAGAACACCTGGCCCACAAACTGCTGCTGTTCCCTGTAGTTGTTCTGCAGGTAGTCTGTCAGCATGACATAGCCAGTCTGCTGTGTGGTCATCACATCACAGAACACCTCCAGCTACGCACGCACACACACACATACGTACACGCACACACAAACACACACGCACACGCACACGCACGCACATCCACACATGCGCACACACACATGTGCACACACACACACACACACACACACACACACACATACATCCATACACATGGCAAAAAAGTCAGACAAACATTCCATAACTTTACTCTAGCAGTATAATCTGGTCCATACTTTATTCTGAGAACTGGCTGACACTCCACTGTTTGATCTGGTAAGCAGTTAATAAAATGCTGAATTCGATCATGTTTAAAGTGATCGCATTAAGCTCCATAAATGCATCACATATGTGCTGTTCCATTGCGTGATGAACACAGAGTTATGGGTCACTGTGTGATGAATACAGAGTTATGGGTCACTGTGTGATGAACACAGAGTTATGGGTCACTGTCTGATGGCTCACTACCCAGTCCTCGCTCTCTCTCTCTCTCTCTTTCTCTCCCTCTTTCTCACTACTATGTTTCACTCAGTAACCTCTATCACTCTCTCACTCTGTCTTACTCATTCTGTCATTCTCTCACTTCTACTCTCTCCCTCCTTCCCTCACCCTTTTTTTCCAGATGTCCAGTAGTAAGTTTGATATTCTGCATGTAGCTCTGTCTTTATTCAATTAAATGTTAACAGACATGGTATCAGCCTACAGAACGTCTACCCTATATAGTCAAAAGCCATCTGTACCCTAAATCTGTCTGGCATATTTCAGGAGTGTGTGTGTGTGTGTGTATGTGTGTGTGTCAGTGTGTCTGGGTGTGTGTATGTATGTGTGTGTGTCGGTGTGTCTGGGTGTGTGTATGTGTGTGTGTGTGTGTATGTGTGTGTGTGTGTGTGTGTGTGTGTGTGTGTGTGTGTGTGTGTGTGTGTGTAATCTGAGACTCAGCAGTGAAAGAGGAAGGCAGCTCTGACCTGTGTTTCTGAGATGGGCACTGTGTTTTTGAACACGATCCACTCCACCGTCTCTGTGCAGGGGGGAATGCTGAGAGACCCGTTGTAGATGAAGTATTTGTCTGTAGACTGTGGTAACAGATGGAGCAGAGAGAAGGCACCCAAAGTGCTACTCTTACCTAAAAATGAAAGAATAATATAATGGATATTTAGAACACAATTCTTACGTCTTACTCTTTTACTCTTACTGTGGGCTCTAAGCAGCACTGTACAGCCTCTGTTAACTGTAATTATCAGTGACTCAGCTTGTCAGGACAAAGGTGTTGAGCTTTTAGACAGTGTCTTTCCTTAAAAACACTACGAACGCAAACAAATATAACATAATGATAAAAAAAGACATACCAAAGCGATTAACGCTGCTGACCCCTTCAATTATGGCAGCGTAGTTCTCGTTGTCTTCAATGCTGGCCTGTGAAACATATGTTTCCATATGTTTAGAGATGTTTTGTATGGGGCAGATTGTAGGGCACATGAAGGTCAGAAGGCAGCAGGTTGTGCTGGCCTGCGAAGTTTGCCCGCTCACCTCGAAGAGAACAGCCAGTGCCGTGATCCGTCCACCGGCGTCCAGGGCCTCGTCTAAGGTCGCGAACCTGGACTCCTCATAGCCGTAGATCTGCATCTGTGGGTGACAGCGCGTGTTCCAGTGAGCAGGTGGGAACAGGGGGGAGCATCCACATTTGAAAGCATCGTAGCATCCGATATCTGTCCATTTGGACTAATCCATCTGCAGATTAGTGTAGGATACAGATTATACAGCAAAGGAGATTTGTTTACAGTCACTTTGATAAGCCACTATGTGTGTCATTGGCAAAAGTTCAGACCGTGTGTGTGTGTGTGTGTGTGTGTGTGTGTGTGTGTATGGTTCTACCTCCAGGGGGAACTTGTTTCCACTGAGACTGTGCTCGGAGCCATCAGACGTGGCGTTACAGCGCCCCCAGTGGAAGGTGATGCGAGCCACTCTAACGCGAGAGTGTATCCCTCCACCACTGATGTAGTACTGACCCTTCATCTCCACAATCACTGAGAAAGGGAACCACACACAAACATTAATGCATAGACACACACACGCGTGTGCGCGCACGCACAGAGTGCCTGCCTGGACAACATCCCAGCCCAGGCCGTGGTTCTGTATTACTCAGCTGTTCTGGAGACCCTCTATAGGCCTGTAGAAACACTGTGGTTATTAGTGGAGAAACCACGCTGCCAACAGCCCCATTCAGTCTCTCCTGTCTTTATGCAGGCCTGAGAAGGACAACATGCTGCTTCCATTCACAAGTGCACAAAACAGTCATGACTGCCATTCAGCAAATATTACTCAACAAGGGAACAAGAAACTAGGGAAGAACAGATGACATCCTTGACAAACTTTAATTTTGGCAAGCATACAAATTATGACTCTGGACAATAACAGGAAATGGTAACGATATGACAACACATTTAAATTTGATTTGATTTACATTTTCTGGGACAATGATGAATAGATCTAGGGAACCGTAATCCCACCTGTTTTCCCGTTGTTTGTGATGGTGGAGTCGGATGTGAGCTGCTCCCAGTTCTGGAGATGTAGGTTCTGGTACTGGACCTGGGTCTGGGTGAAGTCCTCGTCGATATCGATGGGCGACTGCTTGGCACCACTACAGGATGGGAACTTCCGCACCCAGTGGCCTTGGTTCAGGGCCCCTGTGGAGATTTAGCGCATGTTTGTCCAGCCTTGTGTTCAGTGTTGCTCTGCACGTCTAACCACAGGTGTAGCTGTACTGAGCACGTTCTGATTCACTGAACGTGGGTTACAGTGTAATCATTGTTTCTTACATTCCTGAGCTAACCTGAGTGGCACAGAGCTTAATCCAGATGAATGACAGAACTGGGTTATATGGATCACATTATGGATACCATTCACTAAAAGAATTAGCCAGCTAATCAGTGAATGCAACCTCACAGAACAGCCCACAACCCTAGAACAGCAACCTCACAGAACAGCCCATAACCCCAGAACAGCAACCTCACCGAACAGCCCACAAACCCAAAACAGCAACCTCACAGAATAGACCACAAAACCCAGAACAGCAGCCTCACAGAACATCCCACAAAACCCAGAACAGCAACCTCATAGAACATCCCACAAACCCAGAACAGAGCAAACCCAGAACAGCCCTTTTTTGATTTAGGGTGCATGTTTTCCAGGTAGGAGGTAAAATACGTCATTCACCATCAGAC
Source organism: Electrophorus electricus (assembly GCF_041902795.1). NCBI lineage: Eukaryota > Metazoa > Chordata > Actinopteri > Gymnotiformes > Gymnotidae > Electrophorus > Electrophorus electricus. Next base: position 6,915,105 of record NC_137507.1, read on the forward strand.
AGCTAAAATCTTTCCAGTGTAAATCCTAAAACACCTGTCAAAATCTCTTACTTCAGGATATACAGTGTATATCATTAATGATATTCATGATAATAATGGTATTACAGTGTATATCATTAATGATATTCATAATAAAAATGATATTACAGTGTATATCATTAATAAAATTCATGATAATAATGATATTACAGTGTATATCATTAATGATATTCATGACAATAATGATATTAGTGTATATCATAATATCATTAATGATATTAATGATATACTCTGTTAATGTGTAACGTACAAACTTTTCTTCTTTCCAGTGATACTTGTCATCAGATGAAAGAACAGACTTATGAAATATGACGTTTATATGAACTATTAGAATACTGCAAATGCCTTCCTAATTGGCAGCTTTTTACAATCGTTTTAACATTAGTCTCAATACCATGTCCACTTCAAAACTCTTCACACATTCACCATATCAACAGTCGATGGGAACTAAACTGTACGTTGGCTTTGACATACAAGGCCTTCAGTCACCACTTCTTTAAAGATTCATGAATCTCCCAGTCAGTGTTCACATTTACATTTACAGTTACGGCATTTAGCAGACACTCTTATCCAGAGCGACTTACAAAAGTGCTTTGTCAATATATCCTAGTACAGTACAATAGGATAGAATCCAACATACCAATGAACTAGAATACTATAGAATACAGGGATGAATGCTGATACCTAGAAGTGCAAAATACATAAGGTCTATCTTAAACAATGATAAGTGCTATAAACAATAAGTGCTTAAACAACATAAACAATACCCTACAATAAGTACTAAATTAGTCAATCAATATGGGAGCAGTGTCAGTTGTCCTTTAAATATTCTGCAAATAGATGGGTCTTCAGTCTGCGTTTGAAGACTGCAAGGGACTCTACTGTCCAGACATCAAGTGGAAGTTCATTCCACCATCTTGGAGCCAGGACAGAAAATAGTCTCGATGCTTGTCGTCCATGAGACCTGAAGCAAGGTATTTCAAACTGAGCCGTACTTGAGGTTCGAAGTACTCAAGGTGCGGATTGGGCTTTGACCATTGACCTAGGTATGAAGGAGCTGGTTCACCAGCAGCAAAAGTATGAACAACTACAGCACATTTTGGCATCACTTAGACACTCTGTTCAAAACAATTAACTTTTAGTTCAAAACCCAACAAAACTCTGATCACTGTGGGTGGAAATATGTTGCATATTGACAGACAAATGAAAATATGTAATACATAAAACAGATTATTCTGATTTTAGCAGAAAATTTATTCCGTTTTTTTGTTTGCACCCAAACAGTGAAATGTGCGTTTATATTAGAAAATATAGATGTAGTCAGTGGAGAGATTTTTCCACTAGCACTGTGGTACATGTACTGCTGAAACACCTGTCTGTCTTCTCAGCTAGCAATCGACCCAGGGGTTTTGCGTTTGTTTCCATATGTCACCATATATGCCAGGCATACATATTGTTTTTCAGCAAAAGAGAGCTAGAGGCGGGATGCACCAGTATATGTGATTGTAGGAGACAATGTGGCCTCTCACCACTCTTCCCAGTTCAGAGTGGTTTTACGACCCGTCACTGGATGATGTCATTATTCTGCTACCATACTCTCAGCCCCACAAAAGATTTCTTTTCTGCATGGTTTAGTACCACCACCCATGTGACCAGATGTCACTTCTGGACACAATGGCAGCTGGGTGTATGGACATAACAGTGGAACAAATCCAGGGCTGGATAAGGCACTCAAAGGAGATTTTTCCCTCTGTGTATGGAAAGAGACAACATTCAGTGTTGATGAAATCTGTGACCAAATACAGTGGACAGAATGGATGGACCAGGCAGACAGTAGATGTCTGATACTGAGAGGCAGACAAATATGTGTAAATTACTGTATATAGTGAAAGTCTGATTTGGCATTACTGTATTTGTTTGATTTTATATATGTGTATTTTGCAATGTTACAAGTTGTTTGCATTTTGAAGTTAATTTTACATTGAGTGAAGCAGTCTTGTTGGAGAAAGAATGTTATAGTTGTGTTATACTTGTGTTATTGTTGTGTTATAGTTATGTTATAGTTGTGTTATAGTTGTTATAGTTATGTTATAGTTGTGTTATTGTGTTATAGTTGTTATTGTGTTATATTTATGTTGTAGTTGTCTTATAGTTGTGTTATAGTTGTGTTATAGTTATGTTATAGTTGTGTTATAGTTGTTATTGTTATAGTTGTTATTGTGTTAAATTTATGTTGTAGTTATGTTGTAGTTGTCTTATAGTTGTGTTATAGTTGTGTTATAGTTATGTTATAGTTGTGTTATAGTTGTTATAGTTGTGTTATAGTTGTGTTATTGTGTTATAGTTGTTATTGTGTTATATTTATGTTGTAGTTATGTTGTAGTTGTCTTATAGTTGTGTTATAGTTGTGTTATAGTTTTGTTATAGTTGTAGCAGCCTGAGTCACATTTGGATGAAATATCCTGACTTGTTTTGGTGGTTGAAGTGCATTTTGTACCAAAGGTTAACAGATGTGCTGAGGTGTGTGTTACAAATGCATAGTGAAGTGTTTTGCAGAAGTGGACATGGTATTGGAACAAGTGTGAAAATGATTGTAAAAAACTGTAACACTCCTCATAAGACAAGAAGCAGACTGAGGAAAATTGTCCAGTATGGTTATGATGCAGTTACAGAAAACACTTACAATAGATACAGTAGATCATGGAAGATGAAGGCAATGGGTTTTTACTAGGCTGGCCCTAAAATTAATTCAGTCATATTTAACTAATTGTATTCAGGTTGGCTGGAACTTTGGTTCTGTCTCACTTTGTTGATTCAGTCACTTCTTGTCATACTGGTACTGTCTCACTTTGATGATGTGGTCACTTGCTGGCATACTGGTCCTGTGTCACTTTGATGATGTGGTCATTTTCCTGGCATACTAGTTTATCACAGAAATGAAAAACAAATGCCAAGAGACTCAAAACAAAACTACTAAATGTTGTTTTCAAACTTGATCCACTTATACATAAATCTAAGACAGTGTATACTAATATGCTGCTTATTGATAAACTTATTATAAATACTATTCAAAAGTATTTACATTTATCGGACACTTTTATCCAAAGCGACTTATAATTCTGACTGAACAAAACTTGAGGGTTAAGGGTCTTGCTCAGGGGCCCAACAGTGGCAACTTAGCAGAGGTGGGACTTAAAATGGCAACCTTCTGATTACTAGTCAAGTACCTTAACCACTGAGCTAGTATAATCTATCAAAAAGGACATTTAAACTTGGTTAAAAAGGGTAACTGCCAACATATTAACAAATGTAGTTTTTAAACAGTTTTTTAAGAGTACTAGATACAATTAAATAGAAAAGCCACCATGTTGTCTGCCTGTTATGGATTGTATTATTAGTGTGTCCTCCTTTCTGTCTTTGTGATTTATATAACGAGGACTCACAATGGAAATAAATTTTAGGGCTTTATTGTGTTTTCATCCTTGATGATTTTTAAGGTGTGGAATGGCTGTGTGCTTTAAATTATTCAGTCAGTATCTCACTAGGAATCTTGCCAAATGCGGGTGTCCCTGAAGGAGGGTTTGACATATTACCAGCTCTGCTTCATTAGCATCCCACCAACTTGCACATAATTGACTCATATTAACACCTGATTCACATGTCTCTGAATGACTCTAAAGTAGACGGTTGCATCCACATATGCTGCGCAAAAACCCAGCGAGGGTATGTATCATTGCTATTAGTGAGACTGATGTGGTCAAGTGGCACCAGTGCCCAAATTTACTATACCATACACTGTCTGGTCAAGCAGGGGAGTGACGAGGTGATGTCAAGAGATGAAGTGATGTCGCATGACGAGCCTATTAGATACCTCAACTGGCTCTACTGTGACACACCACACCAATGGCATGCCGTAATCAAACACAATCAGCGCTGCTGTGGCAATAAATACCCCAAATTCTGAAGGTAAGTGGTGTCTGGAGGTGGCTTGAGTATATTCATGAAGTGGTCTGAAGGCCACTAATTAACTCTGATGGCAGAGAAGCCTGAACAAGTCCAAATAATAGAACAACCCTGTTACTGTTACCCTGCCTGCTAGTCTGAAGCAGAACAGCATTTAGCCTGAGCACACTGGCAGCACGAGGATAAAACTACTCCCCTGCTCCATCACCAAACCGTGGATACAGCAGACGTCCTGTCCGTAAGGTCTACTCCATAAGGTACACTTCGTAAGGTACATTCGTAAGGTACTTTAGGTAAGGTACTCTTGGTAAGGTCTACTCCGTAAGGTACATTTCATAGGGTACACTCCATAAGGTACTCTCGGTAAGGTCTACTCCGTAAGGTACACTCCATAAGGTACACTTCATAAGGTACTTTAGGTAAGGTACTCTTGGTAAGGTCTACTCCGTAAGGTACATTTCATAGGGTACACTCCATTAGGTACTCTCAGTAAGGTCTACTCCCTCCTTAAGGTCTACTCCGTAAGGTACTCTAGGTAAGGTACTCTCAGTAAGGTATACTCTGGTAGGTCTACTCTGTAAGGTACGCTTGGTAAGGTCTACTCTGTAAGGTACTCTTGGTAAGGACTACTCTGTAAGGTACTCTCTGTCAGATACTCACGGTAAGGTCTACTGTGTAAGTTCTACTCCCGTGAGGCTATTAGTACTTTCACTATTGGGACTGAAAGTAGCAGCCTCCTAATCGACTGTGAGTAGTGCAAGCTGTATCAGCATCTACAGAGCGTGTGTCCTTAAGAGCCTCTGTAAGCTGTGACACAGCGGAGTATGTGCTAACAGAGGATGGGCTACACTCCGGGTCCCACTGAGTCCTTGCCCAAGCTCATCAGAGCATGGAGATTACAGACGGGCTACAGCTCTCATAGCAGATGGGGTGGGACTGGTGCCAAGGAGAAGGCTACACAACTCTGCCATGGCTTGGCTCTGGAGCAACCTAGTCCACGGGGTAGCAAGCTTTGGGACACGCTTGTTCAGAAGACATTAGGACATCCACACAGAAGAGTTTTGTCTTTAAGGACCAGTGGGAGACATTTAGGCAAATGTAAACCTCTTTAGCACTGAACTGAACTGAATAATCAAAAATGTAGCTTCAGTTTGTGATGTCCAAATATTTTTTAATGTATGTAAAGAAAAGCATTTTCATAAGATGATACTGACCCCACTTGGGCCCAAACAAATTAGCATTCAGACCCAAGAACTCACTGAGAAACAGAGGCAAGCACTTTCCATGCGATGGAGTAGCATGTACTGTCCTCCTCTGTGGGGCTGCACTTGTGCTGGGCCCACTCTTTCTCATGGTAATGAATTTACTCACAGCTCAGTGCACACACACACACACACACACACACACACAGACACACACAGACACACACACACACACACACACACACACACACACTTTCCTGGACCTGAGTCTCAGTGCTATAAATCCCTTTACTTGTTTCAAGAGTTTAGGATCTGGAATGAGCTCTCTAAAAGTTGGAGAAACCATGGACCGTGAGTTGTCTAATTTATGTTTGGAGTCAGTAACTGCCAACATGCAGGCGTTAGTTGTCTACAAAAGCAGGTAGTTAGCATGCTATGAGAACAGAATTCGAAACAGAAAAATTAGCATAGAACTGATAGCATAATAATTACAAGGGGTGAAATGTCAAAAGACACTGTACACGACAGTCATGACTAAGTCTGTGGTCTGTACAAACTGATCCAGATTAATACTGATCCAGATTAATACTGATCTTGTTTAGATGTCCTTTAGCGCTCATTCACCTTCAGTCTTGTGTTTTGTCAAGTCACATAAATCCATTAGTTCAGTCATTTTCCATTTAGTTCAGTTACATTCCTAGTTTTGCTTTAGATTCTGGATTTTTCTATCAAAGATGGTGTCTTATGTAGCATTATATGGCACTGTGTTCATTATAAACCTGGATCAATGGCCATTTCAGACTGATGCCACATTTTCAGCAACAGCCATGTATTTTAGTAGAAACCACTGAAGGCCTTTTACTATATAACACTTATCAACTCCGTTTAAAAGACTTTAATCAACTCACAGAAGCTGATCCTCTGTTCTAACCTCAGTGTGGAAGCTGAACGGGTTTGGTGAGGATTCAGAAGTCTCAGGCACAGCTGAGCTCTCCTCACTACCTCCCTGCAGCTCCCATTCGGGAGTGGGGTGTCTGAAACTGATGGGTGTATACAGAGAGGTAGGAGATGGCATAGACCCCAGTGGCGTTTGTTCTCCCAGTCTCACCTGTGTAAGACCAGTCCACATCCTCTGTCAGCCTGCGCTGTTCCCTCTGGTAGCCGCTGGTCATGTCCACTGGAAGGGCAGAGACACACACACAGGGAATAATAGAAAAGTTACATCCTAATCTGAACTTTTCTTAAAGAATAATGGAATAAGAATAACCTTTATTTTCCCAAAATTTAGTATAAGATAGTATAAGATATATAAATAAAAAGAAAAAAGGATTCAAAAATGTAAAAAGATTTTTAAATGATCTTTAAAGGGTCTTCCACCAAGTGAGGGATTTGAAGGGAGCCCAGGGATTCTGGGTAAGCCTGCGTCAGCTGGACAGAGTGCTCATGACTCACCCACAGCATGTGCTGGAATTGAGCCATTTAGCAAAGAGAACAGGATTTTTGTCTGCAATGGAATAAAGTTACTCAAAGCAACTAGATATTAATGTATCAAAGTATTTCCAACAACATTACAGATGGGATGTGTCTTCTAAAAGATGGCAACTCAGGGTGGAAGTGGATTTGTACAGGATTTCTGTTCCAGGGTGATAGAGGTTCAGGCATAATAAAGAGATGGAACACACTGTTTATCTTACTAATGAGCTTTTTAATTAGAGTGACAGCATTACTTCATTACTAACGAGCTTTTTAATTAGAGTGACAGCATTAATTATTTCAGTGTCTTGGGTAAATAAAGGTCTTAGGATCTTAATAACTCTGTGATGAGTAATTATCACTGTAGCAGGTCCAGCACTCTATGAGACTCTTCTTCAAGGACGCAGAGACAACATAGTTATGTAAACTTGCACAAACACAAAACACAGGCAGGGAGTTACAGTACATCTGTGGATTACAGTACAACTGTGGAGTTACAGTACGTTTGTGGAGTTACAGTACGTTTGTGGAGTTACAATACGTCTATGGAGTTACAGTACAACTGTGGAGTTACGGTACATCTGTGGAGTTAGAATACGTTTGTGTAGTCACCGTACGTCTGTGGAGTTAGAGTACGTCTGTGGAGTTAGAGTACGTTTGTGTAGTTACTGTACGTCTGTGGAGTTACTGTACGTCTGTGGAGTTACAAAGTATTGGCTACAAGACTCCATCCCATCTTACCTCTTTCAGAGAGGAATGAAACCCCTTTACTCCTTTGCAGAACCTGGACAAATACAGTCTTCCACAACACGCCATCTACACAATGTCCATTAGCTTGGGATGCTTCATTGATGTAAAACTACGGTGTTGAGCATTCAGCTGAGTCAGAGGTCTTTAGGGCAGTCATACAGACACCTCAATGTGGGGGGAAGTCTTACGTCAGCCAAAGGTCAGCATGCTCGTGACCCTGTGAGCAGACAATCCTTTTTGTTCACCCTCCCCCTCTCAAACATCTCAGTGTGTGTGTGTGAGTGTGTGTGTGTGTGTCTGTCTGTATTGTCATGCCCTCTCGTGTCGTTCACCTGATCCTTGTTGTGTGTAATTGTCATGCGTGTATATAAGTCTCATGTCTTATTGTTGAGGTTGTTGGTGTTTGACCCAATTAGTCTGTATGTTAAAACGTGTAAGTTACATGTGCAATAAAATACATGTGTGTTTATGTTCAACGTGCCTCATCCGCACACCCTGCTAAACCCTCCAACGTTACATCTAAAAAACACATTACATTTCATACTCAAAACATTTCATAGTGACACAGCCAGGAGTTCCTACACGCTGAGGTCGCACACTATTCTCACTATCGCCATCTCATATCTGTCATCTCACCATTACACTGCTAGTGAAGAGAGTCCCATAGTGACAGTTAGCATTTAACTCCCCTTTCGGCCCAAACTAACCAAATGTTAAAAGTTACTATGCAGTCATTACTAGGACAGACTGAGCAAAACCTTCCATTAACATTTACATTTATATTTACAGCGTTTAGCAGATGTCCTCGTCCAGAGTGCCTTACAGAAGCTTTGCAGTCTTATCAAATACATGTCTGTATGTGAGAATAGACAGTTTGGTGTTAATGCTATCAGACTAAAGTGGAAAAGAAGACAGGAAAAGGTTATTTAAGTGTTTAGTGACTCAGGGAGGAGGTGAGTCTTCAGTCTTCGTTTGAAGACAGCCAGTGTCTCAGCTGTAGGGACAGACAGGTGAAGTTCATTCCACCGCCTGGGTGCAGGACAGAGAAGAATCCAGATGCAGGTCTTCTGTGTGTCCTGAGGGATGGAGGTTCAAGTCGAGTAGCACTACAGGCTCAAAGGCAACGTGGTGCAGAATGGAGTTTGATGAATGCATTTAGGTGTGTGTTAGCTGGTCCAGTTACGGCGTCGTAGGTGAGCATCAGCGTTTTAACTCTGATGTGAACCGCTACAGAGAGGCAGTGGAGGGAACACAGCAATGTGGGGTGATACGGGGGAACTGCATTCTGGATGAGGTGCAGGGGTGTGAGCAGAGAGCTGCACTGGTCCAGCCTCAAGCTGACGAGGGACTGATCCAGCACACTCCAGCCGACACACCAGCGCAATTAATGTGTGGAGCTGTGTTGTGGCAAGCTGTCAGCGAGCTGATGTTTAGCTGGCCTGAAGTCACAACACACACACACACACACACACACACACACACACACACACACACACACACACACATACATACTCTTTCTCTCTCCCCCACTCTCACTCTCTCCCCTCTCTCTCTCTCTCTCTCTCTCTCTCACACACACACACACACACACACACACAGTGAGTCAAAGCCATCTCTAAGCACAGCACAGAGGACCATGGCTGTAGCAGCTTTTCTTTGCTACAGCCATGGTATAGAATGCAGCAATGAAGCAGGTGTCCAGGATGATACAACTAAAAAAAAAAGAAGGTTTTTTTAACAGTACAGAGGACCATGGCTGTAGCAGCTTTTCTTTGCTGTGAAATTCTGTGAAACAATTTTAATAAATAAAGAGGATTAGAGAGGACTTTGGCCAAAGAAGGGATATTACAGCCTTTGTCTAATTTTAGAAGCAGATGTTAAGCCTTGCATGTAAAAGTGCTTCCTCGGTTCTTCTTACTGTGTCGCTGTAGTCGTTCCTGTTTTTATGCAATATAGGCCATATATCTGACAGTCAGTGTGTTGATGATACTGTGGAAACTGATCCTAGATCAGAGATTCCACTGCTCTGTACTTGATATGCTGTATGTAGTATGTACCTAAACTAATAACTTCACACTGGAGAAATCTCAGAGCTCGGGTGTGGATAGGCGATACTGATCCTGGGTCAGAACTTTCCATGCATGATGCCTTGTATGTAGTGTGTGCCTGAACTAGTAGCTTCCCACCATTAAAGAGGATCCTCACAGTTCGAGTGTGCGTAGAAAAAACTGATCCTAGATCAGTGCTTCCATTGTTTCATGCTTGATGTGATATATGAAGTGCCTGGACTAATAATTTCTCAGCCGGAAAGTGGTGTCTGCTAGTGCACTTCATCATGGTAAACGCTTCCATGCTACAGGTGCTGGCACAGACAGCTATCTGAATTATTACCATCATCTAAAAACAGAGAATACCCAAAGGCTCCAGGGCCAGAGCTTAGCGAATCTGCAGTTAGGTTGTAATTAAACACCAGAGAGAGTGATTAGCCTCAGAACTGGAAACAAAATATAGATCTAGAAATGTGTGTATGTGTTGGGGAGCAATGAGAGAGTGAATGTGTGGCAAAGTGACTGAGTGAATACACAGATGACTGAGTGAATGAGTGGGGAAGTGACTGAGTGAATACACAGATGACTGAGTGAATGAGTGGGGAAGTGATTGAGTGAATACACAGATGACTGAGTGAATGAGTGGGGAAGTGATTGAGTGAATACACAGATGACTGAGTGAATGAGTGGGGAAGTGACTGAGTGAATACACAGATGACTGAGTGAATGAGTGGGGAAGTGACTGAGTGAATACACAGATGACTGAGTGAATGAGTGGGGAAGTGACTGAGTGAATACACAGATGACTGAGTGAATGAGTGGGGAAGTGACTGAGTGAATACACAGATGACTGAGTGAATGAGTGGGGAAGTGATTGAGTGAATACACAGATGACTGAGTGAATGAGTGGAGAAGTGATTGAGTGAATACACAGATGACTGAGTGAATGAGTGGAGAAGTGATTGAGTGAATACACAGATGACTGAGTGAATGAGTGGGGAAGTGACTGAGTGAATACACAGATGACTGAGTGAATGAGTGGGGAAGTGATTGAGTGAATACACAGATGACTGAGTGAATGAGTGGGGAAGTGACTGAGTGAATACACAGATGACTGAGTGAATGAGTGGGGAAGTGACTGAGTGAATACACAGATGACTGAGTGAATGAGTGGAGAAGTGACTGAGTGAATACACAGATGACTGAGTGAATGAGTGGGGAAGTGACTGAGTGAATACACAGATGACTGAGTGAATGAGTGGGGAAGTGACTGAGTGAATACACAGATGACTGAGTGAATGAGTGGGGAAGTGACTGAGTGAATACACAGATGACTGAGTGAATGAGTGGGGAAGTGACTGAGTGAATACACAGATGACTGAGTGAATGAGTGGGGAAGTGACTGAGTGAATACACAGATGACTGAGTGAATGAGTGGGGAAGTGACTGAGTGAATACACAGATGACTGAGTGAATGAGTGGGGAAGTGACTGAGTGAATACACAGATGACTGAGTGAATGAGTGGGGAAGTGACTGAGTGAATACACAGATGACTGAGTGAATACACACATAAGCATGTACACATGCATCCAGCCCAGCTGTACGAGCAGTGCGTGAGAACACCCTGCCGCTCTGGCTGGTGCTAATTCTGGGCAACAGGTGGGAAGGTCTCTCTCTCTCCAGAGAGCTGCCCAGCTCCCACACAGCGGTCCGTGCCCACCACTCCCACGGCAGGACTTTCTCTCCTTGCTGCACACTGGGATGGGTCCTGTTAGCAGGTGCGTTTATTTGGAATTCTGTATGTTGGACTCAACCTACAGGCAGGCAGTCCTGAGGTGCAGAAATCTCCAGGGGAAAAAAAACAAAGCTGCAGGAAGGAGAAATTCCTCATCCAAAGCCAACGGAAACCACGGCAACACTCCCAGCCGAGACTGAAAAGGGGCACGACTTTATCTGCCCGGTTGAATGGGGGGTGTAGTAAACTCAACAGTGTGCACACCTTCAGCTCCCCAAAACATGGATTAACAACCTGCGACCTAGGTTGGCCAGTTGCTGCAGGATAAAATACTAAATGCAGTTCTGCAGCTCAGGTGACTGGAAACACAGAGCATCCCGAGCAAAGGTCGTAAATAAGTCCAGCCGAGAGAGGAGGACCCCTCACCCCTGAGGACAGTGGAGAGTACAGACCGCACAACTGCTTAAACTGACACAGCTAAAAAATGCAATAAATAAATTAACATTCTATGCCACAAAATATCTGGAGGAATATGAACTGAATATGAACACAGCTGACCCAGTGCTTTAAGCTTTCTACAAAGGTGAGTGTGTGTAACTGGGAATGTGGTTTGTGTGTGTGTGTGTGTGTGTGTGTGTGTGTGTGTGTGTGTGTGTGTGTGTGTGAGTGTGTGTGTGTGTGTGTGTGTGTGTGTGTGTGTGTGCGTGAGTGTGTGTGTGTGCGTGAGTGTGTGTGTGTGTGTGCGTGAGTGTGTGTGTGCGTGAGTGTGAGTGTGTGCGTGTGTGTGAGTGTGTGTGTGTGTGTGTGTGTGTGTGTGAGTGTGTCTTGGAGTGCTTGCTGGTGCTGGCAGTGCTGATGACGCACAACGTCTAACATCTTCATGGCTCACGAGAGCCGTGCTTTAGCCAGCACACAGGACATGCCAACGGGACCTCCTAGACAACCCGCAAAGCCCCCAGCAGCGCCCAGCAACCGCAACTTCCTCCGCCGCCTCATCCATCGCTATGGTGACTGGTCGGATTTCCTTTGTGACCTCTCTTTAGAGAGGCCCCCGCTATTCCAACTGGGTTTTGAAGAGGAAGAACCTGGTCTGAAAAGCGGAGATCCTTCCTAACCTTCCCCGAGCCAGCTCATCCTGCCAAGGCTGAGACACAACACTTCTCTTTGTGACTGCAGGACAAACCTGTTCATTTACACGTTGACTTTCTTCAATCGAGAGAGAGAGAGAGAGAGAGAGAGAGAGAGAGAGAGAGAGAGAGAGAGAGGAGAGCAAGAGAGAGAGGGGGAGTGAGAGAGAGAGAGAGAGAGAGAGAGAGAGAGGGAGAGAGAGAGAGAGCGGGAGGGAGAGAGGGAGAGGGAGAGAGAGAGAGAGAGAGAGCAAGAGAGAGAGGATGAGAGAGAGGGAGAGAGAGCGAGAGCGAGAGAGAGAGAGAGAGAGAGAGAGAGAGAACGCATTATGTTTCCCTGATGCTGTAGCTCTAGTTTCTCAGTGTCGCTCCTTGTCTTCCGAACATTCTCACCAAGTCTGAAGACCAAGCATACGGTCACTGGAGGACTAGACATGCAAATTTAAGATAACACAAAGGACAAAATGATGGATTTGTGAAGTTTGAAGTCGTGAACTTTTTCAGTAAGATGTGGTTTTTCTTTCATCAAGGTAGTGCAAGTGGTCCATGTTTCAATTTGGCAAATAAATAATTCACTTTCTACTCTCAAGAAATTCCCAGGTCTTGATAAGCATGACTTAACCCAAACACCAGGTTACTGTATTCCAGTCAACTCACCAGGCTCGCGGAGTCTCAGGTGTCAAGAGAAAGGGCAAAGTAATGCTGGCTCACACATAGCGTTTACCAGGACTCTCTCTGCTTTGGTCAGTTCTGTTTCAGGCAGTTTATTTGGTCTTGTTTTGTTTTTTATATTAGTTGAAGTAAACAATTTAAAGGAAAACTCAAACGTTTCTCAAGCTCACCTCTGTTTACCCCATCTGTGTTGTATCAGTCATTTTAATGCATTTCCATTTACTTAGAAAAGATCAAAACACACTTAAAACATGCTTATAATGGAATCCCTAAACACACTTAAAACATGTTTATAATAGAAGCCTGAGCAGAAGAAATGATCTCTTTCTTAACTGCCCTGAGATTTCCAATCATATTTAAAGTCGACAGGTTTTTTCTGCTTTTTTCTAAGCACACAGGAATGTGTTAAAAATAATTGTGCACTGTAATTAACCATATGCTTCAAACAGTGTAGACAGACCATAGACTGACAGGGGCTAATGTGTTCCTGTAATAATTAATGTCATTAAAGGATAACATTAAAATGAGTAATTTCAAATCATGAGTAGTTTATTCTGTGAAAAGCTCCAGTCATGCTTGACAAACCTCTGACTAAAACTGCGGTTTGGAACAAAAGATCCCCCTTGCATTCTGGTAAGAGAAAACAACAATGACCTTTATCTCCACAGGCTTCGAATTCTTAAGCAGATCTTTAAAAATCATTTTCCACGAGGATAAAAACTGCTTCCTCTCTCAGACTCCAGAAGATCTTACTGCATAGTTGTTTACGGTAAAGAAACAATTTATTCTAATGTTCTATCTGATCAGCAGAGGAACAAACACCTCTGTGAGCAAAGCAAAACAAACAAAGCGAGGCCAGTGTGGAACTGGACTCGACCGGGCCAGATCTGTTCCGTCTGAGAGCTCCTGCTCAGAACAGATTGTATTTCTCTGTCCGAATAAGCCTTACCTCAGGGGACCTCTCTGGGCTTTCAGATCACCAGTCAGGGGTCATGTGCACAAGTCTCGGAATAAAGGTTCTAATTTAGGACGAGGATTGTTTATTATCCTAATGAACTGAAAAGGGGTGTTCATCCTCGATCTCTAACTGTGTACAGAGACACTGCACGATACGATCTTGATTCAAGAGCGCATTTCAGAGCTCTGGTTTATCTGTGCTACCATGGCAACAGACATACTGCACTATGTACATTTTCTATCTACATCATAGCTCAGGGATCTTTTGACAGCGCATTAAACCCTCCAGCAGGAACCACGGCATCCAGCTTAACAACAACAACGGCACAGTGTGCCAAGTACAATCAAGCAAGTATATTTATTAAACTTAGCTCTCATCTTGAAGTGGCTGTGAAGTTGTTTTTAGAGTTTATAGTGCAGCTGTTTCCTGTCAGTTAAGCTTAGTGATGTAAAATTGTAAAAACTAAATGGTTGTAAATGTAATTCAGAGAATTATTTAACCAGGGGTTGGCTTTCCTTATTAAGATGGATCTTCAGGGTTCCCTGAAGAGCTGTTAAGGTTTTGAACATACCATGTTTGACACTGAATCCATGCCTGAATCTCCCAACACATACATCTCTCATTGTTATTCACTCTCAGTTCACAGGATGACATCAACCATTCTGGTTAGACACCTCTTCCATATACCAAACCATACAGCTCTAGCCCTGGAGATCTAACCACTAATGTCAGAACTCTGTCTGCAATGAAAACATGACCCTGAAAAGGCCGCACTCCTTACACTCACAGAGCAGACCAGTTCATCTCATACTCATCTCTAATGCTCAATCTGATACATGCAATTTACGTCCACTCGTTTCCAACCAAATCTCTTCCCACTGTAATCCTAATTCCAGCTGGGTTTTTGGAATAACAAAATACAACCCATGCGACTGAACATTAAACTGCTAACGTTAAACGGTGGTTAATAAAGTGTGATAAACCATCTATGAGTCATAACACAGCATTGATCTGATATAAAGCAAAGCAACAAACACTCAAACTGGCAAATGGAACTTCAAGATGACGCAGGATTCAGGTTGCAGGTTGTCACGGTGACATAAAAGAGTTTTTTCCCTCTACACCTGCATCTACCTGTGAAGCAGCACTCAGAAAGTTCTCCTGCCTTCTGACATGGAGCCTGGAGGGTATCAAACGCCTTAGGTGCAGTCAATTTATGGAGAGGAACATCATGGATTATCACCACGGATTATCACCATGGATTATCACCATGTATTATCACCATTCAGATTATACATTGAGACTTTATCTTCCAATAGCAGGTCCATGCTGGGAAGTTAAACTACATGGAAAGAGAATTTCTCCACAGTAAAGAAAAGCACATGGCTTGTTTAATGATTTTTCCAACACTGGAGCCTCAGGTCACACCCACTGTGTTTGTCATGGATGTGTATTCAAAGTGGCTGAAAGGACAGGTGGGTTACTATGGGAAATCAAGCCTGCAATTACCGGTCATTCAGTAAAGGAGAACTAGCCTAAATCCTCATCCCAGCAGGGTCAAAGGTCATATGAGCAGGTTGTTTGGACAAACGACAGGTGAGTCTGCATTTTCTGGAACAGAACAAATATCACTGATCCTCTATGATGTTTCTTATGCGGTCATTAGCCTACAGCTGGACACACACACACACACATGACAGCACAGCTCCCATCACAATCCACACACTGCATGAAGTTTACAAACACAAATCAACAATGCTCCCGGATCTGGGCCCTTGGGACAATATGAACCTTAGGGACAAGGGTATTAGTACAGGGGTATTAGTACAGCACTCGACAGCATTCTTAAGTCGATCCAGAGATTCTCAGGGTATTTGTATTAGTGTTTAAGGGTGAGATGAGGCCATCAGGGAATCTGATGGTTACATCTCTATGGCAACCCACCGCTAGCTAAAAACACACTAGGACCACCACATCAAATAACATTTTAGTTTTTTAAAGACCTGGATGAGCTCTGCATGTATCAGACTATCACATCTGTGTCTCTCCCATGGATCACAGTGAGCTGGATAAAACCCTCCACTCATTCAGATGGAGGAAGGATCACTTTTGGTGAGCTGTAAATTAGAGTTCAATCCAGCCTACTTCAACTCCATGCAGATGAAATAAGCGGTACATTTAGGTGATAAAAAAAAAAAGAAAGAAATTAATTGTCTGAAAACAGAAATCTGTAAGGTGCCGACCCAATTGCTGAAGGGCATGGAGCAGGACGCACAGACTCTCTCCACATGGACGAACATTTAATTACATAACGACGCTCACATATAACACGAGCAAGAAACGTGAACACTTGACGATTAACACTGAACAGAACAATGAACACGACTACCTTTAACAATGATGAAAAGTACAAATTAACAATGATGATGCTAACATTTACGTCTACACGCTACACCAACATTAACACGTTACGTCAACAATGACCAACACTCTGCACACTTTGACATGGGGTTATATACATATAGACAAACAAGGTACAGGTGTGTGCAGGTGTGGTTCCAAACAACCCTCCCATTGCATGTGGCGGGCCAAACCACATGGTTGCGAGAGGCGAGTGTTCCGTGACAAAATCAAGAGGTGAAATGAATTCTCTGTTGATCCATTTATGTGCTACAGTTGCTGAAATAATTAATAAAATAAGATTTTTATTCCTATATGATTCATGCAAAACCGAAATCTTAACATTAAAACCTCTAACATCACAGTTATTCCACATGCAATACAATGGGCTGAAGCACAAAGCCAAAAGAATTAAAATTATTTTAAACTTACTTACAAACTACACTATATATGGCCCTTAGACAATTGTAGATGTTGTATATTGTTCTAGATGTGGTATATTGTTCTAGATGTAGCATATTGTTCTAGATTGTAGTATATTAATCTGGTGTCCACTGCTGCTATCTCTCAACATAAGTGCCATTATCAGTACCAGTAAAGACTGAAAATCAGAATAAGTCAATATAGACAAAAATGTCAGTTGTATTAAATTAACCCTTTGGTACATTGGTAAGAAGCAAGAATGCGAGTGATTATAGTAGCATATACTGTACGATGACTAAAGAATCCTCTCAATTATGGAGGAAACTACTGAACAAATGTATAACCAGGAAGGACTTAGGCAGGGATGCATCACAGACTAGAAGGCAGCCAAGAACAAAACAGGATGAGTTCAGATGGTTCACCACATCGCTAAAACATGCATGTGAACATCTGAGATGGGAAGGGCCGTGACCCAGAGCAGTGGACCGCAGAGAGCAGCACACAGGTCTCACTCACTGCTGCTGAAGACGTGATCCTGGCAGCAAGGGAAAGATCTCAGCTGTTCAGAGCTAACCAGACTGCCTAGCAGAAGGTGCGTAACCTTTCAGCAGGGCAGTGACCCTAAAATAACCCACATACCGCACTGTGGAGATCTCCATGGCCAAATGTGCTTAAGAAGCAAAGCCGCGCACCCAAACCAACCTGCACCCTGAGTCATTACTGAAGACAAGACAGACAAGTGGAAATGGAGCAAAGGCACCAGTGTCTGGTCAAGACAGTGAAGTGCAGAGCTCAGTCATCAACTGCAAAGCAGCTGGAACCAAGTACTGGACATAACCGTTTTATTTTCAGTCAAGTGAATTAGTGCAATGATTTTGCGTCTCCTGAAATGTGGGGAGCATGAACACAAGGACTATGACTCCTGCGCTGTTAACTGAAGCTGACATTCCACCCATACTAGTAAGGGCTTGATTTCAAATTCATGGATTTATTTCTGATGTGGTGGAATACTCCACAGAAGAAAACCAACAGATGTGTGTCACTGCGCGGTCACTTGCGGACAGCAAGAAGTGCGTTTAATCGGGAGAAATATTTATGAGGAAAAAGATATATTAGAAAAAATGCCCCACGCTGTTTCTTTAAAAAGTTACATGTATGTCATTACTATAAAATATTTTAGCTGCAAATGCACGCAATCTTCAATACTGCAAGAAGAAACTCAACCGACTGAAAAACGGCGATATCTCATTCTGCCGTCAAGCCCACGACATGCAAACAGCAAAGCAAGACACTAAACCGTCTCCAGTCCTCTGTTTTTCAGGCGCACACGTTCTTACCGACTGAACAGAAGATCCACAGCTCAGCGATGAACAGGCAGGATTTGGTCACAGACATCCTAGCTGTAATAACAAGCGCGTAGGTCAAGTGTCGAGCAAATGACGATTCCTTAAGTGTACTCGCCGTTTGGTACATGGATGCTACGCTCGGTCCATGGTGACCGTATCCGTCTCAGTATGCCACGGCAGCGCTGTAACGCGCTCGGTCATTACCGTGTAGAGGCGGGGGTGGACCGTGAGTGCGCGCCGCCCACGGCTCATTCCTCCGCGGGGGATCAACAGATTTACGGTATCAGACGCCCGCGGCTCCAGGAGAATGACTCCAGATGTGGCTCTTGGCATGTGCTGCTTATATCAGGCACAAAGATGCCATCGCTGTATGTCCGATCTACAGGCCGACACTACATGTCATAAATATAACAATAAACGCTCCGAGGCTGATTGCTTAACACTCACAGTTTGTCCCAGGAGTTTTTAATCTACACAAATATAGCCTAGAACAATAAATTGGGGGCAAATACAAATCTATTTACTGTCCGATTTAACTGTTTATTACATTCCATCTGACATCGTGTAAAAGTTGCGAAGTTTGCTGTGCGGCACTACAAACATGCTGTTCTGGCGCTCCTTGTTGCTATGCTTTCGCATAAATTTACATAATTTAACGGAGATTATCTCTAATTTATGCAGGATGTCTACTTCACTGGGGAGCATTCTAAACGAAGTTCGATGGGGCGTCCATAGAAAGGCCATTGTACACGTGCGCTCCGGACACTGCGTTTTACGATAAACATCATCACTCTAAAGTCTAAATGCTACTCTAACCATCACTCTGGTGACAAAGTTCCACTTCAGAGGATGAGTGGACTTGTGCTCTCGGTCCAGAACTGAACTCAGAAAAGGAGCCAGTTCTGATTCAGAAGTGGACCAAAATCTCCTTACCATCAGTTCCCAGGAGGTCTTATACCGTCAAGTGGATACATTGCTGGCTGGAAAGAACGGAAAAAAAACAAAAAAACAAGAATAACCCATTGAGGAAATTCCCAAATTGACATGTAGGCCAGGCCTAGTGGGAAAGAGGCACCCTTGTTAAGAGCAGGGAGTGCATTTTTATGATAATGTTTGGAGAAGTCACTCCCAGGGGTCAGTCAGTATGCTAAACGCCACTGGTGTTAACAGGAGCTCTTAGAGACACAATAAAGAGTGACACATGGGCCTCCATCACAGAGGGAAGAAGAGACAGAGAAGGGAAGCTGAACGCTGGTCACCTAGTCATGTTCTCCTCTTACACTGGATAGCATCTAAACCAAAGGCGCTGCAAATACAGCGAGAATGATAGAAGCATTTCAGTGAATAAAGACATACCCACCACACCTGTGGATTGGATTTCTTAAGATAAGAATCTGAGTGTGTGGGTGTGAGAGAGAGAGAGAGAGAGAGAGAGAGAGAGAGAGAGAGAGAGTGTGTGTGTGTGTGTGTGTGTGTGTGTGTGTCTGTCTGTCTCAGGGTTTTGTGTTTCATTTTTGCAAGTAAAAGAGTCCAAACATTGCTTGTTGATGGAGTCTGATCCCCCTCTAACCCACACAGTGCTGGTGGAGCTCTTTAAATGTTTGTGTCAGGTTTCAGTGACATTCAAAGACAGATTATTTTCAACAGAATTGGCAAGCAGATGCACTGTGATCCAAATCAATGCCTTTCGCACTGGGTCACGGCGGTTGGGGGACGTTTAAGAACAAGAACATGCTACTCATTTGACTTATCTGAGAGAAAGTGATAGACCGACAGATACACAGAGAGATCAGAAGAAGTCTGATACATGTGCACAAATCCAGCAGAGAAGCAGACTGTGATATGTTCTCAATCTTACTGGTGTTAGAAAACAAATCTACACCAAAACAATCTGACAGTGGTTACTTGGTTCTAGTTCATCAGAATTTTCACTATGCTGTAAGCATATTTTATATTCCTTAGACAAACAGATGACAAACACAGAAAAGAAGTAAGCAAGGTTTACACATATTAACCAAAGGTAACATAATGAGTATTAAGTCTTGTTTCCATAGCAACATGTGGATCATGGTGAGAGGTTAATTAATATCTTGTATAACAAAACACCGACCGTGACAGAGGCCTCTACGCTGTAACAACAGGACACCCCTCAGCAAGCATACAAATGGGTCTGTGCCCATAGTTTGTTCCACAGGTGCGTAGAAATGTTCTTTGACTGTTTCTGTCAGTGTTATGTAATGATTTATATTTAATTCTGAAATATTCTCTTACCAAAACAAGAACGCTCTCGACATTAAATGGACATGCTATAGAGTAGGAGTTTCTTTAGTATGTACAGATTCATATGTAGCTGGTTACCCTTCTCAGCCAGTCACGAAAGACTTTAAATAAGACATTTGGAAAACATCCATCATAAGCGGAATTGTCCATGATCCTCAAGACCTTAGGTGGGTCTGGATATCATTGATTATTTTGGAAGAATAATAAATACTAAACCTTAACAAGTTTGCATAATTAACAAAACAAACCCTGTCGATTACAGACCGGAACAATGAAATGACATTTAATGCGAATTACTTTGGAATAATGGTGACCTGTTATGCCTCTAGTAGAGTTCTCGTCTATAAAAACAGAGCGCATAATCTCGCACGCACACGCCTGGCGTTCCACTGATCGAAGCTCAGCGCGCGTCAAGACTGGATTCCCCAAATGGCCCCCTCACGTGCCAAGGTCTTTGGAGGCCCCGTAGACGCAAAACTGGCTTAAAAGTCTGAGTGGGTGAATTTAACAGGGAATAAACGTCTGACTGAAAGCAAACCTAGTTCGTGCTCGTCCTGTGACATTTGGGGTGAGAACAGTGACGCTGGACGTGTTAATAGTAACAGAGCGGAAAAGATTTCTGTAAAATCAAACACAGATGTCTGTTTTTTTATTTACTGCAACCCCAGTAACCTAAACAGCCGTACTGATTTAACATTATAGGCTTTTACATTTAAGAGCTAGAAAACATAAAACGTCTTTTCACCGTCTTTTCACACAAATTCTCATTTGAAGGACTCCTCAAAAGTTCGCGCCTGTGAAACGAACGCGCGCGCCACCTGGTGGCCGTCCGCAGACTCGCGGGGTTACGCGTCATAATGTTGCGACGCATGGGGAAAGGTGGCTAGTGCGCGCCCTTGGCGGCTGAGGACGGGAGGGTTTTGTATAGGGAGGTTGTCAAACTGTGTCGGCGCTCGGAGGCAGTTCGCTTACAGCCGCAGACATCGCATCATTCCGTCCCGTTATGTAAGTCTTACGGGTAAGCGCGCGATCCCGTAGCCACTGTTTACCTGCGACATTTGCGTCTCTCTCCGTTAACCTTAATAAGCGCGCGCCTCGCTTTGCCGGGTCCTCACGCGCCTGAGCTGAGGTCGCACTGAGCCAACCATGAGCGCCCCGAGCTCCCAGCAGAGGCGCGCGTGTTGGGGCGCCAAGGACGAGCTCTGGAAGTGTCTGGACTCGCACGAGGACGACGGAACTGCGTGCGAGAAATACAGGAGCCAGTTCGAAGCGCTCTGCCCCGCGCAGTGGGTGAGTATCGTGACACCCGAGCGGGCGCGGTGCTTTGTGCAGCACGCTCGCTGGCTTTTCTGACTAATGCTGCGCAGGGTGCTGACGTCATCGCCCTGCACAACAGGTGAAATACTTCGACAAGAGACGAGACTTCCTGAAGTACAAAGAGAAGGTGGAGGGTGGAGGAGCCGAGCCTGCAGCGCGAGCGGCTAAAGTGTAGTTCGAGAGCCCGTGCGCGGTGAACCGGACCTGCACCGTAACGCTGCTGCTAGTGGCACGTGTCTCGGAAGCGGTATGATGTCTTCACAGATTAAGACATTATTTAAAGATTAAACCTTAACATATGTGGGTGTGTGCGCAAAAGCGTTAGCAATTAACATAATGAACACAGTTATCGTTTGTGTAAAGTGTGATTTTTTTTTTTAATGTGCAACACAAAATTTGTTGTTTTGTAATATGAAGTTCAGTGGAACAGGTTCATTGCAAACAAATAAAAAAAATGTTTACAATGATTTGGAAGTAATTTCACGGACATTGCATGATAGTGAGTTTGTTGTATTTACAGCAGTTTGTGACCTTTTTATAAATGTTTGCAGTATTATGACTGCTGTCTAAATGAATTATAGACAGAACACGGTAAGGCATACAGCGTAACATACGGCATTCCCAACTTCACCTTGTAAAAGCAAACTGATAATCTACAGTCATTTCCCTCAAAACGCTCATAAACACACTCGACACGAGTCTGGACAACACTGGAACGTAACGGAGTTGATGTGCATATATTTTAAATGAACTTGGTGCAAAAGCAAACATCAGTTTACTATTTTCTTATTCCTTTGTGTTTTTATTTTTATTGTAAATGGTATATGGGTCTGCAAGATAACTCGGATCATTCTACACTCGCCATAATGTAAACGGTGATGCAACATGCCCTCTTTGGGGGTGGGGGTGGGGGCGGGGTTCCCTCGGTACCTCTTTCAGTGACCATTTAAAACGCCCTGTATAAGCGTCTATTTCTTTATGTCGGGTAGAAAAACTAAATGCCCGCACGCTTTGGCAAACGCTTTGTCGCCCTCCGGTGGCTACAAGCTGCCAGTAGCATTTCTCGCTATAGCCCAGGCAGGGAACTCGGTCAGTTGGAAAAGCGGTACACCCCATGTGGTTATGGCCAGCATGACCACCAAAACTCCGATCAGGTTCACACCAAAACCAGCCTTAACCTGCAAAGTGACAGAGATGCAGCTGAAGTCGGGGTTTTGCAGAACATGCAGCTGTTGTCAAAACATATGAACATGTTGGTTTTGATTTGTATGTTCCAGCAAGTTTTAGTAGGCATTATTATAACTTTTGGCACCTCAGTATATATCAGCACAGTTGGGCCTCTTACCATGTCACTGATCTGCAGGTGGCCGTAGCTGAACACGATGGCGTTGGGTGGGTTTCCCACAGGCAACATGACTCCAAAGGACACGCACATGGTGGCAGGGATGAGTGTGTACAGGGGGTTTATCTGCAGAGTCTCCGACTGCCACAGCAACAGAGATCAGGGGTCAGGTCACAGGCTGTTCAGGACAGATCACCACCTAACAATGTTGCTTTCACTTCCTGGGTTACTCACTGATTGTGTATGAAATCTAGATATCTGTGTGGCTGTAGCTTTTACGTACAAGGTGGCCTTTGTCAATATAGTGTGTCATGTCAGATAATGTTGGAATGTTTTGGTGTGAAAGTAGAGATTTATTGGTACGAGTTACAGTAATGCTTTCGATCTTGTAGGTTTCTACTAGTAAGGCACGGCGATGGTGTTTCTGCTTTGACATGGCGTCATGTGCGTGTTCTTACCAGAGCCGAGAGGATGGGCAGGAAGACAGTGAGGGTTGCGGGGTTGCTGGCGAACTCGGTCACGGCAGACACCAGCAGGCAGGCGAGCAGCGTGACGGCCCACGGCGGCAGGCCGCTCATTGGCTCCAGCTGCCGGCCAATCCACACGGAGAGCCCTGATACCTGCACGCGTGAGCCACAGAACAGCCATAAGGGACACCAACTGAACCTGGATCAGTGTTTATGACCCATTCCAGGAGTGTTGGTGAGGGGTGGCTTATGTACCTTACATCCTGCGGCCAGCGCGTACCCCCCACCGACCAGGATAACAATCTCCCAGGGCATTAGTCGCAGAAAGTCTTTCCATGTGATCATGGGTGCCAAGGGGTCTCCTTCGTCCTCATCGGCACTGTCCCCCGAGTCTAAAGAGAGAGAGGTGTCTTATCAAGTCCTGCCAGTAAGAGGTGCCACTGAGTCCGTGTATTCCCCAGAGGCTTCTGACCAAGCCTAAAGGAGCCTGCGGATGATGAGGAGGGTACAGGGTGAAAGGGCACGGGTGCTGACCTTTTCCATGACTGGAGCCTCCTGATGGCCAGGGCTTGCGTGCAGGGATGAGGAAGAGGAGGAAGCCGAGCAGCACTGAGACCGTCGCGTCCGTCCTGTAACCCTTCCTGCAGGACAGCACACAACTGACGGTGATGCACAACCAACATCATCACACGACCAACATCAGCACACGAACAACGTCAGTACACCACCAGTGTCAGTGTGAAGTCTCCAGTTCCACCATCTCCGGGCTGGAACTGGGGGTTCGTGTTGGTCATGTGAGGCTGTCATGGTGTGGCGCTAACAGTTACACTCAAGGATCTGGACAGAAATCATGATATCCAAGAGAAATAGGCGAGCAGAGTCTTCACACACTTCTCAAACAAGCATGTCCAGCCAGGGACGAATCCAGGTTCCCTTGTGAACCACAGTAAGGTCATCAGAACGAAGAAGAGGCCCGTCAGGACCTCAGGATAGCTGTTTGGACAAGTAGGATAAGAAGTGGTTCAGCTGCAAAACTGTAAAAGTGGTTTTAAAGATTGGCAGCTGGGGCTTTTGCATAGATGGCGAGATTTCACCTGATGGGACCGAGCTTCTGGTACTCCTCATGGATGCGTTTCTCCGAGAGAACCTCCCGCTTGGTTTTGCGTTTCTTACTCCAAGAACAAGTCTCTCTGAAACTAAGTGCATTCTGCAGTGAGACAACCACTGTGGTGACCCGAGAGACAGTTACATCTGTGCCTGTTTGCTGACTTAACATCAGGTAAATACAGGAATCATTTCTTCACCTCCCAAAGACAAAAATATCTCCAAACAAGCAAGCAGTTTTAAGATAGTAAATTTTAATCTCTCAAATATTAATTAATCATAATCTCTCAAGCATGCAGTTTTAATCTAGTAATCTGTGCCTAGGGATTTTGTTTTGGTGAGTGAACAGAAATGCACGGTTAAAAACAAAAAGAGGTAAAACATTTTTAAGTAAGATTTCTCTTACTTGCATCCAAGAAACAAGAAGTGTAGCCACATCCAGGTCAACACCAGCATCACCAGGGCAATAGGCAGACTGAAGATGAACCAGGTACCAAAGTTGATGAACTTAGCCTCTGGGTATCGGCTAGAAGAGAGGTGGAGCAGATCTTTGAGATATTTGCCTCATGTGCTGATTACACTCTGTTGCAAACAGGTCAGAAATGATGATAATCTGGCAGTATGTTTTAGAAGTAACTATTTAATAACTATTTAAAACAAACCTGATCTAGTTTTAATATGTTTTTCACTATCACCTATAAAACAAACCTGATCTAGTTTTATTCTCAGAATGACCAAACACAGCTGTAAAGGCAGCTTTGCATTATGGTCTTGAAGGGAAGTACAAGGTCCTGCTTACAGCATCAAAACCTCAACACACATGTTCAAGTGGCTCCTTCAGTGAGGTGCAAGATACAAACCTTCATTTTATGATATAGCACCTGACAATGCTTTTCATGAATATTGTGTGTATTGAAACATTTAATTTGTTGAGTAAATAAGAGTTTGCTATGGTCTAACTCATTTGTAAGTGAACTGCATTAAAAAAGCTGAGACTGACTTTTGATGTGCTGTAGTTCTGCAGAACATGCATGTTGCTTCCTGACTATAAAACAATTAACCAAACAATACTATCACATAATATAGACCTAACAATCACATCACAAAATATAGACCTAATAATCATATCACATAATATAGACCTCACAATAAGATAGACCTTCACCCCAGTTCCTTAAAAATGGAAAAAGGATAGTTGTTTTCACCAACCTAAACAAATCCTCAATAGCCCAGCAAGAACCAGCAAACATGTTCTGATGTCATATGTCACTGAGCAGAGATGCTTACTTGTTAAACTGCTCTGCAAAGATCATGTTGGTGGAGGTGCCTGTAATGGTAATAAGGCCCCCAATGGTGGCTGCGTAGGTGATGCTGAGAGACAGACACTTGCAGATCATGTGATCTCTTTTGGTGGGATATAGCGAGTTCCTCTGAATCTTGGGTTTCTTTGGCATGGGAATGTCAACTGCAGTCTGCAGAGTGTAAAGGATCAGACAGGGAGGTCAAAAACCCAAAGTTAGTTTTACTGCTGCAGGGCTTTCGCTCTGCTTGGCCGAACTTCTCACCTCAGTTAAATACCCGTTAGTCTCCTTTGGGACATCTGGACCCTGTCCCGGTTTCACTCCAAATCCACTGGCTTTCTGTGGAATAGACAAAAGGAAAACAGAGAAAGGACTGTCACGGCTCTGATGACGTAACGTCACAGTTCTGATGATGTCAGGTCTTACCTCTGCCACCGTGCAAAGATCACGTTTCTCACAACTGCAGACAGAAATGAAGATCGATCATAAATGAAGGCAAATGAGTTTATTCCAGGAGCTGTACTGAATGAGTTCTGTTTTGGTTGAGCTCATACCTGTTTTTACGGTTTAATTCAAACTGATTCTTGCTCACAGTCTCTTCACCTGTAAAGATGTGATGTAGATCAGAGTATTGACAGCATGTTTACAACACTGCACAAATGAACATGATCTCTGGATTTGTGAAGAACCACTGTGATGTATGCCAGGCTTTGTTAGAGTTCTGCCTGCAGAGTGACTCTACACAGACACTGGTGTACGGTGGCGGTGTGACTCTACACTGACACTGGCATGTGGTAGAGGGGTGACTCTACACTGACACTGGTGTGCGGTGGAGGCGTGACTACACTAACACTGGTGTGCGGTGGAGTGGTGACTTTACACTGACACTTGGTGAGCGGTGGAGGCGTGACTAACTGACACTTGGTGTGCGGTGGAGGCGTGACTCTACACTGACACTGGTGTGCGGTGGAAGCGTGACTGCACTAACACTGGTGTGCGGTGGAGGCGTGACTCTACACTGACACTGGTATGGGGTGGAGGCGTGACTCTACACTGACACTGGTATGGGGTGGAGGCGTGTCATGGTACCGCTTTCATCCTCTTGCGTGTCCATGGTGTCGGAGTCATCATGGGAGTCTGCGATGCCCGTGTAGATGAGTTGCTGAAGCACGGCCTCGGCGATGGGCATTACCATAGCAGTGGTGGAGGTGTTACTCAGCCACATGGACAAGAACACCGTACAGCTCATGAAGCCCAGCACCAACCTAGGGCACATCCACCCAGAACCATCGTGTGTGTGCGTGTATTCTGTGTAGGAGCATTCCAAGGCATCCACCTAAAACACCTTAATTATGTGATTAAATCAATCGTTTCTTACACTGGTGCAGCATGAAGTTGACTTCAGCCCAGACAGGAAATAACTCACTTGATCACTGATAGAAACAGAATCTAGCCAGAAACCTTGGGGATGTGATGTAGCACATGACCCTTACCTTATTTCACCTCTCTGTGTGCGTGTGTGTCTGTGCGGGTGCGTGTGTGTGCGTGTGTGTGTGTGTGTGTCTGTGTGTGCGTGTGTGTGCGTGTGTATCTGTGCGGGTGCGTGTGTGTGTGTGTGTGTGTGTGTGTGTGTGTGTGTGTGTGTCTGTGCCTGTGCATGTGTGCGTGTGTGTGTGAGATGGTACTGGCGTACATGCCCGGCTTGGCCCCTGCCACCATGACCATGCGGAGTGCGATGCGTTTGTGCAGGTTCCATTTCTCTATAGAGGCAGCCAGACAGATCACCCCCATCAGCAGCAGAGTGGTGTCCTTAAAGTACTCCGCAGCCACCTGAACACACACACACACACACACACACACACACCAAAACTGCTTTAATCAGGGACGTGCAGCCATATCACAAACGTCTGGTTTCTAATCCACCAAAGATAGGCGCATTACTCTGTTAGAACGTCTGTGGATTTGTCACACACCTGCCTCGTTAAATTAGACACTGTAGTTCAAAGCAAGATTGAGTGAGCGTTTGAACTCTGACCTTATATGACCTCTAGACCCAAATCTAATCTAAAGAAAAACAAATGCCACAGCAGGCAGCAGCTATGAACTGATGAGTAAAGAGTGAAGTGATGAGTGATCAGTGATGAGTGAGGTACCATCTACATGTGTGACAAGTAATGAGTGATTCAGAATTATTTAAACAAGTCACAATGAAGGAAAAGAAAAATGACCAGAAGACAGGCACTGCATTTTTAATGCACTGTTCAGAAGACTAGAGAATAAAGACTAGAGAAAAGGTCATATTTACAAAGCATGATTACACAGGTTTAAGATACCACATCTGCTTTGTCAAGTCTGTCAAAAAGGATTTAGTCACATGAGGAGGTTCTTTGGTTCAGAGCCCTTTGGTTCAGAGCTCTTGGCCAGTCATGACCACCACAGAATATTAAAGCCAGTCTGAAAACACTATATTTCCTTCTATATTCATGCAAACTGCATAATTTGGACAGTTAGTGTGTGTTAATTCTACTACAGCACACACATATGCAACCACCTGACTCTCACAGGGGCTTTCCCTAAAGTTGAGGGAAAACTCAACCGGACAAGATAGATTGTTAAATATGACTAAAACTAATTTGAAAGAAATTAAAGAGTTCAAATTAAATTATTCATTTAAAACTGATGAAAATTAACCTACCAAATCAAATTGTATTTGGTGTTTCTAAGGGTTTGTAATTATATTTCAACTTTTACCTCAGTGTTCTCAGAAACTGTCCTGGACGCTTTAAACAAACTGAAGTATAACTGCTTCTCTTTTATGCGTGTCCAGCTTTATCCCTCCAGCCGTCTGGTCTATTTTGTCGATCTATTGTTTGATACAGCACTGAGCAGTCTGACTACCGTAGCCTTCTCGTCGTAATGTTCTGTTGTAACTCTTGTAGCACTGTAGAATTTTTAGTGTTTTTCTTTATTCTTAATTTTATGTCTTTTATTTCTTATCTGGACGCTTCACTTGTACAAACCTATTTTATTTTTAACTTTTTATTTGCAAAAAAAGTCTTCCGCTAAGGCCTGTCTGAGGTGATAGATTCCAGGATGTAATAGGCTATATCATTTTAGCATTTAATTATTTTTCCTTTATGTAAAGCATTTTGAATTGTTATTTTGTATGAAAGGTTTGATACAAATACATTTGCATAGCCTAGCCTAGCATAGCCTAGCGTACCCTATCCTAGCCTAGCATAGATTAGCCTTACATTTTAGAGCTGTTGCTTAATTTACATGATTACATGATTTCAACACCAAGACTGGACAGAATTGTCATATGATCATCTCTTAACTTACTGAAAAAGTGTTTCAGAGCAGGGTGTTTCCACAGAAACTCAAGAGTAAACCGTATTTCTCCCCATTACTCTTGGTTAAAGAGTATTTGTTGCTTTTTTTTTTTTTTTTACCTTTACGATAGGGTGAGACGTCAAATTCTGCTTCTACTTATTATTTTTAATTTAATTATTATACTGAATATGATTTGATGAATTCTTTCTATAAGTCTATGTGTGTAATGCAGTTTCATTGCTATGACCCATAAAGAGTCTCCTCACTCCTGTCCTGTAATTCCACAGATGGCCCCAGCAGTTACAGAACTACTGCTGAGAGCGTCTCACAGGTCACAAGATCCAGGACCACAGTTATGCAAGCTAATCAGACCTTCTCTCTCTCTCTCTCTCTCTCTCTCTCTCTCTCTCTCTCTCTCTCTCTCTCTCTCTCTCTCTCTCTCTCTCTCTCTCTCTCTCTCTCTCTCTCTCTCTCTCTCTCTCTCTCTCTCTCTCATACACAAACACACATATGCACACATACACATACATGCGCACACACACAAACACACACATATGTGACCTCTTTCTCTCCATTTCTTTCTCTGAAAGTGCTAATATTTTTTTCTTAAATCAGCATCTCTGCATGTACAGCAGCCATTCCATTCAAGTGTTTGTTGAATTCCTTCACAGACACACCTCATTCTACTTAATGAGATGCTGAATAGGTGATCACCTTAACAAAATCTTGTTCTAACGAGCAACAGTATAAAAACCACTGATGCTGTAATCACTATTCTCTTGTTATAGAACCAGCTGGATGGGAAAAGCAGTGCTAGGACTACCAAAAAAGTAAGTATTCAAATACAGCTACAGACCATGCCAAAAGAGTTGAAAAGAGGTTCAGAAGGATACAGTGAGCATCAGGTTGCTTCTATCTTGAAAATAAAAAAAACTACGGTTCATAAGAACAAGGTCAAGCAGCAAACGCATGGGACAACAACAGCTACAGACTGACAGAGGTCAAAAACGACTCTACCGACTGTGATGATCGCCACCTCATTCGAATGCAACTTAACAACTGTAAGATGATGTCAAGTGACCTGGGGTGAATTGCACAGCGAGGACGGTTAGAAACAGGCTTCTGGAGGCAGGGCTGAAGTCGTGCAAAGCTGGAAAAAAGTGTGGATGAGGGACCACCAGATCAAGACCCTATCATGGCCAGCGCAATCTCCAGACCTGAATATCACTGAAAACCTCGGGAATATGATCGAGAGGAAGATGGATGGTCATAAGCCATCAAACAAAGCCAAGCTCCTGGAATTTCTGTGTCAGGAGTGGCGTAAAGTTACCCAACAGCAATGTGAAAGACTGGTGGAAAGCATGTGAAGATGCATTCAAGCTGTGATTAAAAATCAGGGTTATTCCACCAAATATTGATTTCTTGACTCATCTTAAGTTGAAATATTAGTACTGTGTTGTTTATAAATGAGTATGAGCTTTTTTCTTTGCATTATATGTGGTCAGAAATTTCTGTAAATTTTGTTATTTTGACCATTAGTCATTTGCATTAAAAAAAAACATGTTCTAAAATACAATATTTTTTATCTGGAATTTGGAAGAAATGTCAGTACTTTACAGAATAAAACAAAACTGCTCAGCCTGGTCAAACACATACCCATCAATACCTATCAAAAACTAGAGAAACTGATCATTTTGTAGTAGTCTCTTGTTTTTGCCAGAGGGAGTGTGGGTGTGGGTGTGGGTGTGGGTGTGTGTGTGTGTGTGTGTGTGTGTGAGAGAGAGCGATTTGGCACTGTTCAGTGTATTAAGAAGAGATGGCTTACCTCACTTGACTTGAGGACCCCAAACATTGGGTACAGAAATGCAGGCACCAGCGCTGCAGCTCCCAGAGGCACAGCCTCGGACACCCAGTACACCGCTGTCACGATCAGCACGTAGGCACAGGAAGACTCCTACACACAAACCGAACTCTCAGCACTATACATGCTCTGCAGTGGCCACATGTAGGGGTGTGACGATATACCTGGATACCGATGTATCATGATTCAACATATTTATGTAGTGATATCTGGTAATACTCATGGACTTTACACGACCTAATAATTCATCTGTTACATGGTTATTCACATGCTCACATTAACACTGACATTATCATTTGATAATTTATTTATTGAATCAAAAAGATTTGGAAAGCATTACCAGACTGAGAAGGATATATCTGCGCATATATCTGCATTTATTTTTTTTATTATTAATTACTAATTAATTATAGTCCTGAGATACACAAAAATGGAGACTCTCCACTGATAAATGTAGTCTAGTCCATTTTACTAAATGATCAATTTAATCCAGCCCAGTTTAATAAATGATAAATGTAGTCTAATTCACCTTAGGATCTGGAAGGATTACGTAAAATGGAACGCTAAGTTGTTCTAATAAAAGCACATCCTAATTGTCGCACTTCAAAAGACCTTATTTACCGCCGCTGTTACAAGGCCGTAGGAGATAACACAGGATAGTCCGCAGTGCTTGGCTTTCATTACGCATTTTCATTTACAAGGTTTAGATTTCTGGATGATTTTCTTTAGTCATAATTACCTGGACCAAGTGACTTATAAGGTCAGCAAGGTCAGATAGCAAAGATGAGAGAGTCACTGAACACGACACTATTGTACAGTTTCAAAAACATGAACAAACTTCCAAGCCAACCCCTTCCTCTCTTCTGTCCTGAAGGCTAAATAACGCAACTGGTCACCAGCTTTCCCAGTGGGATCTGTGGGAACATTTCTGCAGAAAGGAACCCTGGAAGACAGCCCTTAGGCTGAGAGAAGAAAGGTCCTGTCAGTTCTGCATGGCAACATTTAGGCGTATACTCAGAACTGCTGAATTACGTACATGAAACTCTTATCAGGATGTTCCCACTAAGATGAGTAGCAAATAAAGTAAAATATTTACTTTCTGGAAGCAAATTTCCCTTTGCGTGCCTCCACATACACAGCTACTGGGCCACGGCAGGAAGCAAGTTAATCAGGCGATTAAAACCAATGCATTAAACAGGTTTTATAATAATGTAAGCAGCCTTGCTGCATTAATACGCATTAACACATTCTCCAGTTAAACAGCGATGCAGTAAATGCAGGGAGCCGTGAGTCCAGCAGGCATTTGCTATGTGTCCCTCACACCTCGGGCTTGTCCACCTCTTCGCTATGTCACGTCTCCCTACCAGTGGATATGGTGGACATGGTACTAGAAGTACGTGGGGCCTCTCTGCCTGCCCTACCTGCATGCACTAGTGTTCCATGCCAGTCCCCCTCTCATGCTTCACGTCTGCTGCCAGCTGTGCCCAGGCTTAAACGTGAAGGCATGCCACAGTAATGAGCATAGCTACCAGATTAAGACCAATACACGCTGTTTCACTGGGCTCTAATCTCCTTGTTGCTCTAGGAGTCAGTGCATTCACAGAGCAAGGATTTCCATTAGGGAACTGGACCCTGGGAGGAGACATTGTGCACGAGGGAGGTGAGAAGATCTGGATGTCAGCTCATCTCGTCTCAGTGTATCGTGATCACTTCTCAGCGTAGCACGGACAACATGAACCTACATGCTGTGTCAACCTGGGTGCCTTTCTCCAGATTTTGAGAGACCCTCTGCGTTGAGTGCCAGTCCTTATTTCTGCTGTAGTACACACTAGCTTGTAGTCTGGCACAACTACTGGTGAGACTGGATTAGTATGTGGCTTTTAGCTACAGGATGACACCTTTATTTCTTACCTTTGACTTCCCTTGATTAAGGGCAGTGATAATCCCATTATCAGTGACCAACAGTATCTAATCTCCACCAGTTTTTTGATGACAGTAGTGTTTCTTGAGTGTGTCTGCTCTTATCTTCAAGGGCCAGAGTGGCTGTGGGGTTTCCTCCAAGCACGCAGTATCACACCTCACTCCATATGTTTAGTCAGCTGCTCTCAGACTTTTTGCTGCTATTAGTTAACTCAGGTGTGGCTCTCGCTTGACTGAAACACAAACCTGCAACCACATTGACCCTCTTCAGTGATGATTAGCTACCTCAGGTGTAAAGCACTGATCACAGTCACCAGACATGATCACACATCAGTGTCCGTCTGACGATCATATAATCTGGAAAATGATTATAAAATGATTATATAAAATTAAAATGATTATAATCATATAATATGGAAAATGATCTCTGTATGATCTCTGTTTGCAACCATCATCTGTTCGGCTGAATGGTGTAGTTGTAGCTGTTGTAACGTGCACAATTCTCCAACAGCATGTTTAAATCATGCTATAAAAAACAAAAGACTAATTATTTCATTGAAGCAATTGCACATATATATGTACACAGTGTTTTGAGGATTGTTTGAAAACTCAAGAGCGATGTGCAATTATATATCCGCAGGTACTGAGTGTACTGGACTCGGATCGAATCCTCAAAACACTCTATAAACAAACAACATCTGTACAAACCGCTCGTGTTTCAGACAACAGTTCTCCCCAGAAACCTTCGATGAAAAGAATCCAGGGGGCGCACAGTGATGATACATAATGTGCGAGTGGTCTGTCTCTTCAACCCACGAAATTTGGAAAGTTTCCAAACTGGTGAGAGGTCGCTGTACTGTTGTAGAACCTATACCATACATACGACTTACATAGTATAATTAGTGAATGCTAGTATACGGTTTTGGTAGTTCAAGTGTCACTTTTGTCTATGCGCGTGGCCTCCCCAAACACTTCCTCATTATTTATTATTATTTAAATAATTACTTAATCAGCAAAAGCGTGTAATTACCCAGAATCATTTAAAAACAGAGCATTTCTTTATCATCGGAGCATTATTGTATTTAGTAAACGCAACTACAACGTTACAACTTGGCGCAAGAAAACGGGATTAGCAAAGAACACCAATGCGTAAAAACGCACGCAAACGCATTCTGTGCGCGCGGGCAAAAAGCTCCGGATGAAATACTCACACTGCTCGGGTGGATGAGGGGCAGGGGTAGTAGCGACAGCGGAATCAGGGCAACCACAAGCAGTTTGCGCGCCGACCATACTTTTCTGCATAGGTCCATTTTAGCGGTGTCAAGCCCCATCTGAGTTTTCTGTAGTTGTGTTCTGTAGTTCAGTGTTTCGGGCCAAAACTGCCCAGATGTCTCCTGCGGGTGTCTTTCTTCTGGTTGTAATTTGGTAAGTCGGTATAACTTTTGTACTTTTTAATACAAAAGCATGTTTTTCCTTTTCTGCATGTCCTCTAAAGTGTGAAGCTTGCTTTCTTGAATAAATTGCGGTTTCGTTGCATGGGTCAGTGACCTTCCTTTTGTTATAGGCGCGTGCTGCCACGGTCCACGCGACGCGGTGCCCCGTATACCACTGAGGGGAAATAAACAGATCCGTCAGTCACGCGATGTATTGACGGAACAGATAACGCATTTTGCCTCCTGTATACGTTTTTATCTGTGTGCTTCCATTTTTAGCTTTTTGCAGTAATGTTATATATAATGTTCTAATGTTATATTAATATAACATGTTATTTATCGGTTGCAATGTCGCAAACCATTAGTGGCACTAAAATAACTAAAATAAGAAAACTTAGCCTTGTTTTCTACTTCAGATAAAAACTTCTTCCATGGAGCAGTTCAAATGTAAAGCTTTACAAGCGTACTCACTTTCTAAGACGCGTGGTATCTCCTCCCCGTTTGCTCCGCGACCAACGGCAGATTAGTGATGGTGGGTACGGTGGGGTAGATGCGGTGCGGTACGGTACGTTGGGGTAGGTACGGTGGGGTGGGTACGGTGTGGTAGGTACGGTGGGGTGGGTACGGTGTGATAGGTACGGTGGGGTGGGTACGGTACGGTGGGGGGCGGCTCTAAAGGAATGTTTGATTAAGAGCTGTGGGTTTCGTCAAAGAACAGCGGGAACAGTTGTATAAAGTGTTATGTATTACAAAAGGTCTTAGGGATATAGTCTAAAGCAGAGATTTATCAGACTCAAATAACTTTAAAACACACGTCGTTTGCTTGAAACTATTGTAGACTTAATATAAGCCCTTTATCGCTTAGTTTATGAATTAGTGAATATGTAATAATAATAAAAAATAAATTAACGTCCCATTGAAAAAAAAAAAAGCTTAGTTATTTATACTTGCAAAGTTATAAATATTTTGTCAATTGTCAAAAAATATTACTTTTGTCAGTGACTACTACACAGGCAAATTTAAATTTCAGTAACAGTGAAATAAAGAAATCGTTGCTGACATCTTTGCCTTTTTAAATTGACTTTATTAAGAAAAAAATTCAATACAAACACTCCATCATCAAAACCTCACAAACATAGTATCAGCCAGAGGACCTAGTTAGACATACGTCACCCATTTACATGTCCAAAAGAGTCTATGGAAATCTTTTTTCCTCTCGTATCAATCATCTTCAACCTTTTTAACTCACACACACTCTGTTTAAACACCGTTTCTGCAGGTATTATACATTGCTCAATTATCATATTTCTGTCCTCGTGCTTCTAAATGGTCGTGTGGTGCTATCTAGTGGAATACTTGAGTAATGTTAGCGACCGGTAATGAAACGCTGGACTGGAGCAAATCATTATACACTGATCCGGAGCCGGTTCCTATTCCTGCACAACGCCAGAGGTTGCCCGCGAGAGAGTCCAAAATGAATGGCGATGTATGGAGCTAAACTGCTAATAGCGGCTAATTTTCAAATGTATTTCTCAGCACTTGGAACAGTGTAGTCCACTGGTCGCTGCTGACTTGAAGATAAGCTCCTGGTTATCTTCAAGTCAGCAGCGACCAGTGGACTACACTGTTCCATCTTCCTCCAGAGTGACAGGCTCGTGGGGCATTTTTACCTGACACCTGTTACTCAACTCATCATTGTCACTGCAAAATACCAGTGTGATGGGGACCACCACCCACCCCTGGTCCTGCCAGAGTGACACTCCGACCAGGATCACTGGGAATGCTGAGATGTTCCACTACCATCTCCATGCTGTTCCCGAGTTTGCCAGGGCAAACCTGAGACCACCAGGGCGATGCCAGCGCACGCCAAAAACAAGTGTACGTCAGGTTCTGCCAGCACTGCTCCTGTCGCCAGGGATACGGATGTGTTTATTCAAACTGTGCCCCAAGACGTGGGCACTGCCCTGCATGGTGAAGGAGCACCTGGGTGGGGGGTGTATTGGGTCTGGCCAGGGAGATGGGCTGTGTGATCCAGGGGCGTGACCTCATCAGGCCAGCAGACGCACTGTCCCAGTAGAGGACTGGGGGCTCCCGCCTGTGAGAGTTTTAGTGACAGAATTTTTACCAAAGACATGAATACGTGACCAGGACTCACATGTCCTGGCTTTTCTATATAGAACTACCTGTTTTAAACACAGAGGGAATACCCTAAGCACAACTGGAAGACAATAAAATGCTTGGTCGTACTGCAGATTTGTTGGTAAAACGTGACTAAGACACCAATGGATATTCTATGTATGTGGGCCGGTCTGTACAAATATTTCATTACTTTTATTTGGAAAACTAAGATGGCTGCAGTATTATATTTCGCGACAGTAAACCGTGTCAGTAAAGGCGGGAGTGAAGCGAGCGTTCCCGCTCAAGATTGTCCTCGTGAACAATATAACAGCGTGTCTAAAGCTCGCGCATCTGTTGGTGTCAGTGTTGCACACATTATGAGCGGTCTCGAGCACTCGAGCCCGCGCGACTGCCGTAAAAAACTAGAGGACATGGATAGTGGCAAATGTGATACTGTAAACATCTAAACTGCAGTGTTTAAAAACGTAATGTGGACATTTAACCTTCTGCTCGTAGTTAATGATTTAAAGGTAAATATATTTATAATGTTGCTCGGCCCCTAAACGTTACTTTTATCTTTTTCGATGGCGCTTTAAAACACGCATACACATAGATGGATGGAGAGAGAGGGTGGGGATGGGGGAGAGATTGATCAGCAGGCTTAAGAGTACATAAATTAGCTTGTCCACGTTACGTTACGCAAGACATCCCGAGTAGAGCACGTGGATATACAGCCGAGAAAAAAAGTCACGAGAGAAAGAGCCATCAGTCACTGTTTATTTAAAAAGGCACGTGACTAGGAGCGACCTAAAGGCTCAAAAAGCGACTGCGCTCCTGAGCACGAGAAAGCGGCCGCAGTCTTCAGATATGACCGGAAGCGTCCGGAGCACAGGACTCTTATGGCAGGTGTTATGCGTGACCACGTGGACTCTGGCGTGTAAAGGGACTGGAGCGCAAGGGTCTGCGGCCAGTTCCATCTCTCCGTCCACCCGCGTAGACGCTGACGTCACCGTGGCCCCTCCCACTAACTACACAGGTGAGTCGGCAGGTGAGAGTTCATATAGTAACAGACAAGCCTTCTTATGCTTTGTGATTTCCATTTTTCATTGTGTAGCAGGGGGTTTTTTTTAACAAAAAATTATTGTCGGGCACATACAGTAGATCAAAGGTAGTACATGTCAAGTCAGAGTGTGGGATCAGAGCTTATTTATGTATAGTTGGTGTATTCTTTTTTTGTGGGATCGGAGCTTATTTATGTATAGTTGGTGTATTCTTTTTTTTTTTAAGATCAAGAGAAACCTCCTGGACACTGCATAACTGGAGTGTAGATAAACTGTAATACAAAGAGGACCAAATTTATTAGTTACATTAAAACCTTTTAACAATGTAGAGAACAAGTCTTAAAGCCGAACGGTTTCTTAATATCAGTGGTGTACTTCAATGACAGTTTTATCATCTAGCTATTGGAACTCTTATCTGACAAACATTACGTTGAAATGTGCCGTATCTAAACTGACTGCACTGGAGTGTTACTGAAGTAATGAAAACCTATAGCTAATTTAAATGTTAATGTAACTGTGAACAAGTTTCAGAAAAGCAGAACATTTTTCAAGGTTGATTTTTGGAGTAAATGTCCTACCACAGGGAATGTTATTCTAGCATCTTCGTTACTGTTATCCAGCAAAACTTCAACACCATTACCAACACACATCTTGCATATACATATAGTGATAAAATATCTCTGCTCATACAGAAATGTGTGCGCACACATACAGACACACACGCATACACACACATACAGATGCATGCATGCACACATACACACACACACAAACACACATACACTCACACATGCGCGCACACAGAAATGCATGTACACCTACACATACAGATACACACACACAAACCACACTATATACACACAAACACATACATGCATGCACGCATACAGTGTTTATATAATGACATCTCCAGGATATGAAGCACGATGCATTTCGATGCCCAGGCCACAACTGCTGTGATCTCAACACTTTTTGCATGTATGCATTATAGAAAACCTTTAGAAAAATACTTGTCCAATGCAGTGTTCTGACCACCGCTACTTTGCAAATCACCTTTTAGTTTGAGTCAAAATGTGTGGCTGATCAGTGGGGCCACAGCCAGGAAAAGGGCCTGGTCTTAGTGCAGCTGACACATCCCAGTCTGCCTGCGAGTGACCCTTCCGCTAAGAAGAGACAGAAGACAAGGAGATGGTGTCTCATGGCCTGTGAGAGGCTCTGAAAAGGAAATCACAAAGATCAAATCTTCCAACCTGAGAAGAAACCACCCTAGAGTTTACAAAGAAATAACCTCAAAGCCACTTTTTTTTTTGCTTGGAAATTCATTCCACCATGAAATTTCAGATTTTCACTCAGTGACTTTTTGTGTGGTTCCAAAGAGATTTATCATAACAGGACAGATGCAGGATAAAACACACCCTTGATGGCCAAAGTATGTCTGGTTGAATGCTGCCTGCAGTGTGAAGCCTTTGTAAGAGAGAGTCGGACCTGTTGGTTCTGTGTGGCCGTTCCAGCCTGTCTGTGGTCAGCACTGGACGTAACCTGAGCCCCCATGAAACTGGACACACTTTGTGCAGGGGATGAAATTTTAATGTGTCACTCTAATCTTTATTTAATCATGTTCTATTCTGAGAGAAAATCTCTGGCATCACCTTGACGGGACAGACAGAGAGAGCGAGAGAGCTGAATGATGTGAGAGTGAAAAGAAGAAAATAACAAGGATTTAAAGAGAGACAGGAACAGTGTGGCAGGAGGAGTCTTGCGGGCACTGGTCCAGGTGGGTATTACCATGCCAGTTAAACCGGGCTTAAAGAGACTGGCATGCTGTATACCACACAGCTTATTGCTGGTACACAGTGGGCACAAATGCACATGCTGGTGAGAACCATAAACACTCTGTCCTGTCAGGAGGCTGTGCTTCAGTTCCACGCCATTAAGAACCATCATACGTATTGACACTGCAAAGCACTGTGGGAGAGGACAGAAAGAGGAGGATTAAGACTGACAAGAAGGGACGTTGGGACAAATGAGAAATGGGAGAAACTGTTGAGAAACAGAGGAAATACTGAGGAAAAAAGAAGGAACAGCATGAGGGGAAAAGAGAGAAGCTTAGAATTTCTGATTAGGTCCCAGTCACTCGTGCGCGTGCACACACACACACACATACACACACACACACACACACACACACACACTCCCACGTACAAACACACACAGACACACTCACACACACACACACACACACACACACACACACTCCCACGTACAAACACACAAAGACACACTCACACACACACGCATTCACACTTACTGTCAGTGAAAGAATATAATTTCAGTTGAATAGTGTTTAAAATAGCACACGTGTGTGTGTGCGCGTGTGTATCAGATGTGGTATGTTTGCCCCCAGTCCCCCCACGGTGGGGTTCATTCTCCATGGTGAAGGCAGCAGGACTGTCTGAAGGCACCGCCCTGGTGTTCTGGTGCCAGGAGGGTTTCCAGCTGGTGGGCAGTGAGAGGATGCGGTGTGTGGTGCAGGGTGGCGCACCACGCTGGAGTAACCACCCTCCCGTCTGTGAGCGTAAGACCTGCACACTTTACTGTGTGTAAGAGCGGGAAGGACAACTAGCAATACAGAAGGGTCCATTTCTGTATAACGGTGTGTTTGCATGGGGCCTGACAGTATTAATAATCACAGTGAAGGCCAAACATGCAGAGATGAGTGTGTGCATTAGTGTGAACATCACCCTGAGTGCAGGCTCCGTGTCTGTGAGTCCGTATTCTCTAGTTAGTGGTCGTGCAGAGTGTGTGGCATGTGCTGTGTCTCCCATAGTCATTCCCAGACCGGAGAAGCGTGGGCTGCGTCTGGCCGTGCTGATGTCAGTGGTCAGCAGTGCCATCATCATCGTTATGTCCGCTGCCTTCATCATCTGCTGTCTGCAGGAGTACAAACGTGAGGAGAAGGTTGAACAGAGAGAAGAGACAAACAGGTTTACACACACACACATACACAAACACACACACACACACACACAGATATGCATAGACAGATGTACACACATATTAGCAGACTTGTGCACAGACATACACATGTACTTATACACACACGGGCATATGAAAACACACACACACACACACACACACACACACACTGGCCTGCATACCCCCCCCCCCACCCCCACCCCCCCGCATACACACACACAAAATGAGGTAATGGTGACTGTGATAATGGGGACTGTGGTAATGGTGAAAGTGGTAATGGTGATAGGGTGATTTACTTCCGGATCTGTAGGACAACTAAGCCTCAGATCAGCCAGAGAAGTGAGTGTTGGATAAAGAGGAAGGAGGAAGATTGGGACACCGCTCCCTCTCCGAAGAACTACCATCTGTCCCAGGATCTGGTGACCCCCCTGCCTGTGGAGAGCCTCCTACATGTGGGACATCTCTCTGGCTACGAGAACCATGGCTATGAAAGGTAAATGTTTTAAAGACCTGACAGAAACTAAGACCTGAAACATTATAAAGCAAGTGAAATGTTCATATCTATGAAAAGCTACTTTATGCCCATGTTCATTATAAAGTTTGAATTAAATTGTGTGTGTGTGTGTGTGTGTGTGTGTGTGTGTGTGTGTGTGTGTGTGTGTGTGTGTGTGTGTGTGTGTGTGTGTGTGTGTGTGTGTGTGTGTGTGTGTGTGTGTGTGTGTGTGTGTGTGTGTGTGTGTGTGTGTGTCTTAACAGTCAAGAGAGCCAACTAAATGCCC
This sequence comes from Electrophorus electricus, assembly GCF_041902795.1. Lineage (NCBI taxonomy): Eukaryota > Metazoa > Chordata > Actinopteri > Gymnotiformes > Gymnotidae > Electrophorus > Electrophorus electricus. The sequence continues at coordinate 6,956,534 of NC_137507.1, forward strand.
CCATACCAGGGCTCTACTGTGCAGAGAGCCAGGTTTACTCCCACATGGTGCCCCAAACAGCGCCCACGCCAACTGCCCCCAGCGCACTGGGATATGTCCACCCCTCAACTTCTACCACACCCTTACCCCAACCTCTCCCACCCAACCTGTACCAAGCCCTCCCACCCAACCTCTACCACCTCCTTACCCTAGCCCCTCCCACTCAACCTCTACCACCCCCTTAACCTAGCCCCTCCCACTCAACTTCTACCACGCCCTCCCACCCAACCTCTACCACCTCCTTACCCTAGCCCCTCCCACTCAACCTCTACCACCTCCTTACCCTAGCCCCTCCCACTCAACCTCTACCACCCCCTTAACCTAGCCCCTCCCACTCAACTTCTACCACACCCTTACCCCAACCCCTCCCACCCAACCTCTACCACCCTCTAACCCCAGCCGCTCCCACCCAACCTCTACCACCCTCTAACCCCAGCCGCTCCCACCCAACCTCTACCACCCCCTCTGGAGCCTGACTTAGTATTTAGCATTTAGAATTTGCACCTTTCAGTTTGTCAGCTAAAGACTTATTATTATGTATTGTTAGTATGTATGGTTCTATCTGCCCTACATTGTCAGGGCTGCTGTGCATCAAATGTGTTAGTGCCTGTTCTCACTGTAGCAACAGTTTTTCAGTAATAAATAACAAAGAATCTACTCAAGGCCACATGTGTTATTCTACAAGATGATATGAACTGATACTGAAAATAGAAAGAAAGACAAACACAGAATAAGCAGAAAATAAATAGTTACTCTACTGTACTTTGTGGTGTTTCAAAAGATCTGGTCTTCAGTAGCTGGGCCTGGGCGTTGTCCACTGTCTGAATGGATCTCTACTGGGTAGTGATGACCGGATGCACCAGAAGAGTCTTTCTTTTTCTGAGGAATCACTGGTCCTCTCAGGCCCGAACTTGTGCCTCTCTCCCTCATCAGGCCTCCCTGCACACAATCCTACACCCTAGCGGCTGATCCAAAATGCAGATACATGACTTATATTCAACCGTCCCACGTTCACACACATCAATCCACTGCTGTGTTTTCCTGTAGTCACCCACTTCAGATGTAGAACCCCGACACTTGCCCACAAAGCCAAAGATGAACCTGCCCTCTTTGGAGATCATTAACATCATCCCCGACCACAGCCCAGGCCATGGTATCTCAGTGGTGAAGGTACTTGACTAGTAATCCGAAGGTTGCTGGTTCAAGCCCCACCCCTGCTATGTTGCCACTGTTGGACCCCTGGGACCCTTAATCTTCAATTGCTTAAGTTGTACTCAGGCACAATTGTAAGTTGCTTTGGATAAAAGTGTTAGATAAATGCTGTAAAATGTCATGAAACCCCACCCCTTGGAGAGAAACACTATCTGCCTGGCTCTTTATCTATATATATAAAGAGAGACTCTCTCTTTATATATAAAGAGAGAGACACTGTATCTGTGTCTCTCTCTCTCTCTCTCTCTCTCTATATATATATATATATTTATATGTACTCTATATATACATACATATATACAGCGAGAGAAACATGGAGACAACAAACCACTTTTGTAAATTTAACAGACCTGCGAGTCTGTTTAGATATAGATATAAAGATTGCTGCCATTGCTGTTCTGTGTTCTCAAAAATTCAGAATAACTATGAACTCACAAACATTTTTAAACTTTTACCTATCTTCGCATTAAAGAAATATGTAGTTATTAATATTAATTTGGTAGGTTTCAGCATAGCCATTAATTCGTATTATAAACGGGCAGCTACTTACGGGAAGTAACTGACAGAAAATGTGAACATTTTGCTACTGATAACGTCTCTCTGGTATATCACTACACAATATCCACAAGATAGCGCCCGTGTGCATGTTACCTGTATCACGAGTGTCCGATATGCACCTCTGAACAAATGGACTTTTGAACCGACATGAACTGAAAAAAAAAACTCTATTTACCCTCAAAAGGACAAATCGTTTGGGTGCCTTCCATATTATATAAAACTATCACAGATAAATACACAGAATGCGGTGCAACTGTGATCTTTTCCTACTTTCTCGAGCATTGAGATTTATTTATATGTTGCATTATTTGCCTTGCTGCCTCGTGGAGTTAAGAGATGCTCTTCAGGTCTCCTGCGCTCCTGGTCAGTCCAGCAACGGAGCGCGCCGCCAACACAAGGCTTAGAACTTTTGAGAATGGAGGTTCCGATAAATAAATATTTTAAACATCTGTTGCTTTGCTAGTGTGAAACAAGCTAACGCGAGGGATGGCTTTTGCGCGTTAGGGGGTGTAGCTTACACGAGACAGGTGTTAGTTGGAGCGCTGGTCGCTTTGATGGCCCGGACCATCACGGATGGCTCGCGTTGTCGGCGAAATAGCAAGCTCGAGACTTTTCTGAAGAGGAATACAGAACGAGATGTGTACGAGCGGATACGTGCCTACGAGCCATGCGTTGTCGTCTCGCGGACAATTAGCAAAGTGTTCATGCACGTCGTACTCAGCGATGACGGCATCTACCTGACCGAGTACCCCCCGCGCACTCTGCAGCTGGGCGTCCAGTTCAGAGACATCGTGGATATCGCGTTGGTAGGTGCAGAAGGTTGTCAATTTCAGAGACATCGTGGACATTTATGTGCTAAAGTCTAGGACATAAAGACTGAATTGTGAAATTGTGAGCATATGTAATTCACAATGTTGACCGCAGTTACACTCATTAAACCCGTTCTTCATTAATGCATTAGTCTCTCATACTACCAATAAACAGCTAATTAGGCGGGACTTGCTTTATGTTAAGTTTAAAAGCTCAGGAAAGGTTTTGTAAACGTAGACATTGTCATTTTGTTGGTCAAATATGCCCAGGCGGTAGTGCCTTAAAGATCCAGTGAGGAAAACCTGTGAAAAGGCTTCAGAGTGTCGAGTGTGTCGTGACCATGCAGGGAGAAATGAGGTGAAAACTCTGAATTCACGTGTTTGGATTGTGGTTCTGGCTCTCAGCGGTGTGTTTGTGTAAGGCAGGAGTCCTGCACTATGGGACGGTTTAAATCAGTGTTTGTTTATCTATTTACATCTATCTGCGATTATGCAATAAGCAACTCCGTTTACTTACCCTATTATTCTAATGCAAACTGGAAGTGTGTGTGTGTGTGTGTGTGTGTGTGTGTGTGTGTGTGGTAATCTGGGACAGATCACACAGTTAAATGATCAGGGTATTGAGACTGTGCTGTTCAGATTACACTATTAAACAATTACACAGACACTTATGAAGTGCAGCCATGAACTGCACACGTGGTCTGTGATGCATGCATTAGTGTATGTGTGTCATTATAAGTATTTACCTTATACACTTACAGATCAATGATTTACCAGACTTCCTTAGTGGCAGAGCACGAGAGCAGTCTCTCCACATATGTGTTGTCTACACCAGTGCAAAGGATGCTGGGAAGGGAGACCTAAGAAACAGGGGTTCTGCCGTGTGCAAGCCCCATCCTGCCTCCTCATCTGCCCCGGAGCACATGGGGCGGAGCGCCCCTGTGGCAGGTAAGACACGTGTTTGTAGTATGGGGTCAGACATGTTTAAGAGTGTGGGTAGTTTGTCTGGTCATGGACTAATTTTGCATCATTTGCTATCTACACAGAAATAGCAAATTATCAGTTAAATAGACTACACCCACACTGACACACACACTAACACACAAATATATATATATATATATATATATATATATATATATATATATATATATATATATATAAAATTCTAGGTGAGTAAATACAGTGTACTGTAGTAAGAGATGTAGAGATATTCAACATTGTGAAGTACACAAGTTTCCAGAGTAGAAATGGAATGGAATGGAAATGGAAAATTATGTGGAGGTTTTATTCAGTTTGCTAAACGGATTTAATCTGATGATTGAGGTTCCTCACTACTGCAGGGCTTGTGTCCTTATCAGCCTGCCCTGTCATCTCCAGGTGGGATTACACAGTGTTGCCTCGTGTGCTCAGTGTCCTCCTGCACCTCAGTGTCAGAACCCCTGCATGCGATTCCTTGGTTCTCTAAGGAAACTTTCACATTCCCAAAGTCAGTAGTAAAGCTGCTTCCCCGGCGCAAATACAACCGAGTACAGTCCCTCTCTGCAATACAGTCCCTCTGTGGTTCATGAGACACACAAGGACCCTGCCAGGATCAGAGAGCCAATTTATCTGTGGACACCTAAAATCCTTCATACTCACACATAACCAGTCCCATTAGTCAGAGGGTAGCAAACCACAAACTGGACTGTGATAGTGACATTGGTCCTGATCTGGGATGCTCTCAGAGCTTCTGGGAAGCCTGTGGGATCTTGGAGTGATATTTGTCTGAGACTGACTGCATGGGAATGTGGGAATATTTTAAAACTTTTCTTTTGCTTCCATCACTATCTCTGACAGGAAAGGGCAGCGTCTGCTTGTCCAGGCATTTAGCACCACCTGGAGGTGATGAGTGCAGAAGGCGTGCAACGTTAAAGAGGTAGACAGTCTCACTTCCTCACCGTCTCTTGGTTGGTGCACTGACACTGTGCTCAGTGTTTGCCGGTCAGTACGGCACATTGTCCTGAGCCTCCCTGCTGTTATCACCCTGCTGCAGGGTTGGAGATAAACTGTGAGGGGGGCTAACAACTCCCTCCTCTGGACAGCATCACGACATCATTTGTTCATTCATGATGTGTGTTCACTGGCATCAGGAAAATACACTGTGCCACCAGTGAGCACAAACGTGCTGCCAGTGAACACACACCACGATTCCAATGAACATGTTACAATACAGCCACTCCACCCTCTGTAACAATACAACCACTCCACTCTGTTACAATACAGCCACTCCACCCTCTGTAACAATAGAACCACTCCACCCTCTGTTACAATACAGCCAGTCCACCCTCTGTAACAATACAACCACTCCACCCTCTGTTACAATACAGCCACTCCACCCTCTGTTACAATACAGCCACTCCACCCTCTGTAACAATACAACCACTCCACTCTGTTACAATACAGCCACTCCACCCTCTGTAACAATAGAACCACTCCACCCTCTGTTACAATACAGCCACTCCACCCTCTGTAACAATACAGCCACTCCACCCTCTGTAACAATAGAACCACTCCACCCTCTGTTACAATACAGGCACTCCACCCTCTGTTACAATACAGCCACTCCACCCTCTGTAACAATACAACCATTCCACCCTCTGTTACAATACAGCCACTCCACCCTCTGTAACAATACAACCACTCCACCCTCTGTAACAATACAACCACTCCACCCTCTGTTACAATACAGCCACTCCACCCTCTGTTACAATATACTCTATGGTTAAAGCTACATATACATAACATTTATTTAAACATGCAAGCAATGTCTAATTTATGTTACATTACTTCAAACTGCATTCAGGAGCTCTTGGTTTGGGTGGTAAACTGCTGTCTCAAAGAAGAGACTCTTAAAGGAGAGATGAGGCAGTGAGAACCTTGGTCAGGTTACTGATGAGTTTTTAATGAGTTCAGTGAGAGATGAAAAGAATTTGATGTTCATTTAAAAGCAAACAGCAGTGTGTCATATTCAGCTCATGGCAAACCATGTTCACCCAGTAGGGATTTACCTGTAGTCTAGCCAGACATCTGTGCAGTCACTGCTAGTTTGAGGTAATCTAGTATTATCTAATGAAGTTTTATCTAATCTAGTTTGAGGTAATCTAGTTCTATCTAATCTAGTTTAAGGTAATCTTGTTTTAATCTTCTGCACACCTTCAATTCTTCCCTGTTGATGATCAAAGTAAACTGGGTTCATTTTGGTGGAATGTGGACTGAATCACTACTGATGGAGGTGTGTGTGTATCATCACTACTGATGGAGGTGTGTGTGTATCATCACTACTGATGGAGGTGTGTGCGTATCAGCTCTACTGATGGAGGTGTGTGTGTATCATCACTACTGATGGAGGTGTATGTGTATCATCACTACTGATGGAGGTGTATGTGTATCATCACTACTGATGGAGGTGTGTGTATATCATCACTACTGATGGAGGTGTGTGTATATCATCACTACTGATGGAGGTGTATGTGTATCAGCTCTACTGATGGAGGTGTGTGTATCATGACTACTGATGGAGGTGTGTGTATATCAGCTCTACTGATGGAGGTGTGTATATCATCACTACTGATGGAGGTGTGTGTATATCATCACTACTGATGGAGGTGTATGTGTATCAGCTCTACTGATGGAGGTGTGTGTATCATGACTACTGATGGAGGTGTGTGTATATCAGCTCTACTGATGGAGGTGTGTGTATATCATCACTACTGATGGAGGTGTGTGTATATCATCACTACTGATGGAGGTGGGCAGGCCCTCTATCATCATTCGCACTGTTGCCAGGGCAGAAAACACTCTACAATAAACGATCAATAACACCGGCCCTAGCAGTATCGCTCGCCCACTTCCTTTGCATGTAAGTGTTATGAGGCGAGGTGAGGCAACATGAGACAAGGTGAGACAAGCTGAGACGCCCAAGCCCAGTGTGCATGCTTAGCACTTCAGCTCACAAGTCCTCAGTCACACTAGCCCCAGGGAGGCCATTAGCTCTAGTTTAACAGGCATTTACAGAGCCTGCCCGCATCACAGGAGACCATGAAGCTCGTCGCCTGAGGCAAGAGAGAAAAAGAACTCTACATGAGGGTTGCCAGTGTTTACACCAGTGTTTAGACTACAGTGTTCAGGCCACAGTGTTTAGACCGCAGTGTTTAGGCCACAGTATTTAGACCACAGTGTTCTGTATTGGATTGGTGATATTTTGGATAACTGGAGAATGTCAGTCATTGCGATGGTTTTCCTTTAACATTAGAAGTGTAGGTCAGTGTGTTTAAAAATAAGCTTTGGGATATTGTGGATATGGTCCTCACTGGCTCGTACGTGAACACACACCATGTCTTTGAGGTCTGGGGAATACCTCCCCATCACAGATCCTAGTGGAGGTTAAAACAGGATGGTTGAAGGGGAACAAAATTGCTTTGTGACTGGTTCAGCAGAGAGGAGCAGCTTCACCGGGAGGTTTCCACTAGCACCCCCATGTGGTCATATGTGCATTATTGTTTGCGCATTATTGTTTGCACTTGCAATCTCTGTCAAATGTAGGACCCTTATTGAAATTAAACATGTGGCAAGTCAAACCAAGAACTTTACACTGATTTTACACTTAGTTAATCAACCAAAGCAGAACACAAATAAAAATAGAAGAAATTTGGTTCCAACTCGGAGGTCATCAAGCAATCTGCAAGTTCAAAACTGCTGGAGCTTCTGATTGGCCAGGGTAATGAAGAGGATGGTCAGAGAGAGGTCGGGGGAGGAGCAAGAGGCGGAGCTTCATCTGTATGCCGTGTCACTATCCTCACAAATATACCTCCATCTCCAAAGCTCCTGGAGCAGCTATATAATGGTAAGAGACCAATATGTTGTTTTTGCCATTTAGTAACTTTTAGAATAATTGCAGGTTTGGATTAATAATGTGGGGAAACCATATGAGACCCATGGAAGTACCTTCCACAGAAATTTCAGCACAGCTTTTTTACTGTGTTATTGTAGAGATCCACACTGATGTTGGACCCTCTGTACATGAGGAAATGCAACATGCCATCTTCTCCCTTGCCCAGGAAACAGAGACCGTCCGAACCCAGGTGCAGATCCAAAATTCGTCTCCTGCCCTACACCTGTCTGGGCGTGTGTGAAGCACTCACACCTGTTGGCGTGTGCGTTATGTGTCCAGGGCTGCCAGCTGGGAACAGACCTCTCAACTATTCTGCCAGCTGAGTGGGGAGCTCTTACAGGAGCACCTCGGTGTGGAGAGTCTGTACCTCTTGCTGCAGGAGTTGTGTACAGCCGCACACCGCGATGCTGCCATCAGGAAGCTCTTCTGGAGGGTATGCGACCTGCCTACCAGCCAGTCACCGGCCTACCACCATACCAGCCAAACAGTCACCAGCCAGCCAGCCAGTCACCAGCCAGACAGGCATATATGCAGAGTCTATATCTGAGAGAGAGAAATTGGAATGAGTTCATATGAATCACACACCCAGTTATATTAGAGCTTGTGTTCATATAGATCAGACACCCAGGTAAATTAGAGCTTGGGTTCATATAGATCAGACACCCAGGTAAATTAGAGCTTGTGTTCATATGGATCAGACACCCAGGTATATTAGAGCTTGTGTTCATATAGATCAGACACCCAGGTATATTAGAGCTTATGTTCATATGGATCACACACCCAGGTATATTAAAGCTTGTGTTCATATAGATCAAACACCCAGATATATTACAGCTTGTGTTCATATGGATCACACACCCAGGTATATTAGAGCTTGTGTTCATATGGATCAGACACCCAGATATATTAGAGCTTGTGTTCATATAGATCAGACACCCAGGTATATTAGAGCTTGTGTTCATATAGCTCAGACACCCAGGTATATTAGAGCTTGTGTTCATATAGCTCAGACACCCAGGTATATTAGAGCTTGTGTTCATATAGCTCAGACACCCAGGTATATTAGAGCTTGTGTTCATATAGATCAGACACCCAGATATATTAGAGCTTGTGTTCATATAGATCAGACACCCAGGTATATTAGAGCTTGTGTTCATATAGATCAGACACCCAGGTATATTAGAGCTTATGTTCATATAGATCAGACACACAGATATATTAGAGCTTGTGTTCATATAGAGCAGACAGCCAGATATATTAGAGCTTGTGTTCATATAGATCAGACACCCAGGTATATTAGAGCTTGTGTTCATATAGATCAGACACCCAGATATATTAGCGCTTGTGTTCATATAGATCAGACACCCAGGTATATTAGAGCTTGTGTTCATATAGATCAGACACCCAGATATATTAGAGCTTGTGTTCATATAGATCAGACACCCAGGTATATTAGAGCTTGGGTTCATGTAGATCAGACACCCAGGTATATTAGAGCTTGTGTTCATATAGATCAGACACCCAGATATATTAGAGCTTGTGTTCATGTAGATCAGACACCCAGGTATATTAGAGCTTGTGTTCATATAGATCAGACACCCAGGTATATTAGAGCTTGTGTTTTCAGCCAACTGAAATGATTAAAACATTTGGGCCTCTGATTTATGAAAGTGAGGGCACAGACTGCAACAGGAAGTGAGGGGTGCAGACACCAACAGGAAGTGAGGGGCGCAGACTCTAACAGGAAGTTTAGACAAACACATGTCTGGACTAAATAATGTGGCACTAAGATCTAGACCTTATTTGGGCTTAGGTCACCAAATAATAATAATAATAATAATAACAAGTTACAATGATAGTGGGAAAAAAATAATAAAATAAATACATTAAATTGACACAAATGGACACAATAATTAACAAATATGGATAAGAAAAGAGGTTATGAAAAGTGTTGGGAGAAGAGGTTTGTTTTAAGTTGGGATTTGAAGGAGGAGAGTGTGGTGCAGAGACGGAGAGATTGAGGTAAAGTGTTCCATAGTTTTGGGGCCATGACACTAAAGCATCTGCCTGCTACAGACACCCGTCTAAACTTGGGGATGGAGAGGAGACCTGCATTAGAGGACCGAAGTGTACGAGTGGGGCAGTAAGGGTGTAAGAGTTGAGCTAGACAAGGAGGCGCAAGACCCTGCAGAGCTTTGTATGTAAGGAGGAGGATGTTGAACTGAATGCATTCAGTGACGGGGAACCAGTGTAGCTGATATAGAATAGAGGTGATGTGGGCTGATTTCCTTATATGAAGGATGATTCTCACACCTGAGTTTTAGACATATTGAAGTCCAACTTGTTACATTTTTTGCCAGTTTACAGATAACAAATTCTAAAGGTAATGTTGCTATGGCCGGGTCTGTAACTGTGTGTGTGTGTGTGTGTGTGTGTGTGTGTGTGTGTGTGTCCATCAGTCGGCTGAGCTGTATCCCTTCCTGGTACACACACTCGTGGACACCTCTGCGATCTCTCAGGACAGACCACACACCACTGACACACTGCTGTGAGTCTTTCTCATCTACCCAGTAAACACAAACCAAGAACCAAGACGTATTTTATAAGAAATGAGTTTATAAGATTTTTTACACCCTTATGACAAGTTTAGGACTACGCCACGTGTTTTACACCTTTACTTCCTGTACACTCTGTAATCCCTGTAATCCCTGTACTTACTGTACTCACTGTAATCCCTGTACTCCCTGTAATCCCTGTACTGTAGTGCTGTTTTATTGTCTGTCTCCAGGCTTTGCACGCTACTCGTTCAGACTTTAACGCTGATGTTCCGTGAGACGGCGTCGGAACCTGCTCGTCAAAGCGTGTTGACATCCAAGCAGTGAGTAGCCATAGGCCTTATCTCTGCACCGTGGAGCTGTGGGGCTGGTTGACGGCGGGGCAGGTGATGAGAAGGTGTGGGCTTCAATGTGTTGTAGAGGCAGTGTAACGGCGTCCATGCTCCAGGCTGTGCTGACTGACTCCGAGCTGGCCCTCCCAGTGGCCCCACGCCTCCATCACGACCTGATTATATCATACACAGAGGCAAGACAAAACCCTTCACTTTCAGTTCTATTTCCAGCCTGAGGTGGCACTGTGCTGCAGCAGTGGACCGGGTTTCGGGAACCTGACCTTAGGAAGATTAGACATCTGTGAATGTTCTACAAATGTCTTATCTGTCACCAAGTTAATATTTCTATTGTACTCGACAAAATCTTGAAAAATATGTATAGCACCCATGGCAACACTGTGTGTGTGTGTGTGTGTGTGTGTGTGTATGTGTGTGTGTGTGTGTGTATGTGTATGTGTGTGTGTGTGTATGTGTGTGTGTGATACAGTTGCAGGCCTTACAAGCAGAGTATCTGGATGTAGTGTCTGGTCTTTTGTTTGAGGTGCTTGTGTTGTGTCAGGAAGTAAGTCATACTACTAATATTAATATTTATAATCCATATGTAGATATGACGCATGCAAATATACTTCCAAACCACCTGATTCTTTTTCACAGGCAAGCCACACCCCCGATCCAGGACACTTCCTGACTGTGGGCTGGATCTTTACAATGCTTCAGTCACACCCTTCCCTTGTATGTCTCTTTGAAATGTTTTGTTCTTTATAGATAAAAAATGTAAATGATGTGTAATGATATAATAGTCACTTTATTCTACTATTCTATTGCATTTTGAGGTTAATTTAGCTCTAAATTCAGAATCAGAATCGCTTTAATTGCCAGTAACTCTCAGGTACATGAATGTTATTTGGCATGTTGGAAACTGTTCAGTAGAATCCAACACTGGCAGGACACGTGTGCACTGACATTATTGACAACTGTGGAAGAAACGCACAGCAGTCACGGGTCTGTCTGTCTTCAGGTCGGGTCCATCGGGTCTGTCTGTCTTTAGGTCGGGTTCATCGGGTCTGTCTGTCTTCAGGTCGGGTTCATCGGGTCTGTCTGTCTTTAGGTCGGGTTCATCGGGTCTGTCTGTCTTCAGGTCGGGTTCATCGGGTCTGTCTGTCTTTAGGTCGGGTTCATCGGGTCTGTCTGTCTTCAGGTCGGGTCCATCGGGTCTGTCTGTCTTCAGGTCGGGTTCATCGGCTCTGTCTGTCTTTAGGTCGGGTTCATCGGCTCTGTCTGTCTTTAGGTCGGGTTCATCGGCTCTGTCTGTCTTCAGGTCGGGTCCATCGGCTCTGTCTGTCTTCAGGTCGGGTCCATCGGCTCTGTCTGTCTTCAGGTCGGGTCCATCGGCTCTGTCTGTCTTCAGGTCGGGTCCATCGGCTCTGTCTGTCTTTAGGTCGGGTCCATCGGCTCTGTCTGTCTTTAGGTCGGGTCCATCGGCTCTGTCTGTCTTTAGGTCGGGTCCATCGGCTCTGTCTGTCTTTAGGTCGGGTCCATCGGCTCTGTCTGTCTTTAGGTTGGGTTCATCGGGTCTGTCTGTCTTCAGGTCGGGTTCATCGGGTCTGTCTGTCTTCAGGTCGGGTTTGTGGACTATCAGGCCCAGCAGGTGGTGCTAGTTCTGACCCACTCCCGGTGTCCCCTGAGCCCACCTCAGGCCGTACTGCTGTACCAACGCTGCACTGTTCTACTGGCCTGCTTGCAGAACAATGCCACCCTCAGCACCTACATCACAACACACTACAAGGAGGAGTTCAAGTAAGAGTCTGGTCTATCCATATAGGACCCAGACTATCCAAATAAGAGTCTAGTCTAACCATGTAGGACCCAGACTATCCAAATGAGAGTCTAGTCTAACCATGTAGGACCCACACTATCCAAATAAGAGTCTAGTCTATCTATGTAGGACCCAAACTATCCAAATAAGAGCCTAGTCTAACCATGTAGGACCCAGACTATCCAAGTAAGAGCCTAGTCTAACCATGTAGGACATAGGCTACAATATGAGTCCTGGACTAGGCAGAGCTAAACCAACACAGAATTACTGTCACTGTTCCATTTGAAGATTGAACGTTTACAACACCTGTAACTGACTGTGGTGTAAATACTGTTTTATCTAAAAACAATTTCTGTTGAATTCTAGCACCACTACACTGGTGCACAAAGACCTGCTAGGCTGATGTGTGACTGAGACAGGAGATCGTCTCTACAGTTTATTCAGCATGGCCCTCGACAACTATGGGTCATTTTTGCAGTTTTTAAAAGAGGCTCTTGGGTTTACTTGTCATTTTGTGATTAACTGTGATTAATTTCATTCCCAACGAATCACAAACGTTTAGAATGCTGTTTTTTCCCTCTAGATATTATGTAGGAGTGTCAGAACTGAAAGACAAACTTCCTCCTCACTACCCCATCAGCAAGCGCGTGCAGCACCTCCTCACTGCACTCCTCCACCGGGTGCTTCATGAACCTCCAGCTCTGACTGTGCGAGAGAGGGGGCCTTAAGGGGGTCTTAAATACACACAATCATGCACGCATGCGCACACGCGCACACACACACGCGCGCACACACACGTCTTACTAAATGGTAAGCAATGACTTTTATGTTGCTCTGCACAATTATTATTTCTGAATTACTTTATTTCTGACATGAAAGACTCTTCTAAGTAAAGCATATTAACATTCCACCATTATTAAGACATTATCATTATTACTTTAATGAACAGCAATATTTTATGCTCCAGTATCCCACTAGAATTTGTACATTTTCTAAAATATAAATAGATATAAATATAAATATAAATATAAATATAAATTAGACGTGCAGCTTTACAAAAGACATCAAGCGTAATAAACACTCTTCTCTGGTTTACTGGTGGTGCTCTCCTTGAGATGAATTTCTGTGAAGACTGAATTTCAGAAACATATGCGGCATTGACTGAAATAAAAGAAATTATAAATGTAATCATGATTTGACTCTTGCCTGCTAATACACGTTAGAATAACGTAACTAGTGTGTAACTAGTAAGTACAGGATTTCACATTCAGTAGTTTTCTCTTGCTTACTAGTCACCTGTGAAGAATACATACTTTTACAAAACGCAATTAGAAAATATCATTGAGCTCATGCAATAATAAATGTAATACATAAAGCTATTTTGTGTTTCTTTAAAGAAATGAATAGGATTATGATGTAGAAATATTTCCTCAAAGTTATTCGAGTGGCTATATTTAAGCCCTCCATTGTTCACTCTGATGACTCATGATTGTTGTGCCAAGTACAACTTGAATCACATCATCAAGTTTGCAGATTATACCACGGTAGTGGGCCTCATCAGCATGACGACGACTCGGCATACAAAGAGGAAGTGAACTAACTCGGCGTCTGGTGCGACAATAACAACCTGTCACTGAATGTCAACAAGAGAAAGCAAATCATTGTCGACTTCAGGAGGAAGCACGCGGTACATGCTCCACTCGCAATCCATGGTACTGCCGTAGAGTTAGTGAGAAGCATCAAGTTTGTAGGGGTGCACATTACAGATGATCCGACATGGACTATACACACCACTTCCCTCATCAAAAAGGCACAGCAGTGCCAAGGATGAGGAGAACAAACCTTCCATCTCCTATCCTCACGATGTTCTACAGAGACACCATAGAGAGCGTTCTGACCAGCAGCCTCCCAGTCTGGTATGGCAGCTGCACCGCCTCAGACCAGAAATCTCTCTAGAGAGTGGTGAGGACAGCAGAGAAAATCATCAGAACCTCACTTCCATCCATACAAGGTCTATCTGCCTCAGCAGAGCCTCCAAGATGGTCAGGGATCCCACCCATCCTGACCATGGACTATTCAGCCTTCTGCCCTCTGGTAAACGTTACCACTGCATGCGGTGCAAGACTGCCAGACTTAATAAAAGCTTCTTCCCACAGGCCATTAGACTACTCAACTCCCTTTAACAATACACACCACATTTATTTTTATTTTACTTTATACCCAGAAACAAAGAACTATTATGATCACTATTTATAACTTACACCCCCATCTTCATATGTAGCTACTTTGTGCAATAATTTTAATGTTCTCTCTGTGAGCACCTTATCAACATTTTCCAGTGCTAAGTTACAATACCAGTTACACTGTGCAATAATCACTGGAACAATGTCAATAGTTTCTATATACAATGTGCAGTATTTTATTCCTTTGTGCAATATATATATACATATTTCTTGTTGTATTTATACTATGTCTTGTCTATGCAGACTAATGTGTCTTGTCTTTTGCACTTACCTTTATGTATATTGTATATTCGCACATCGGAGTTTGGAGAAACGCAATTTTGTTTAGCTCTGCACTGCTTGTTGTATAGTCTGAATGACACTAAAGCTGATTTTGAGTTTGACTGACTTCACGTCGGCACTATACGGTTTGTGGCCGTACATCAGCACGGAAGATTTTTGGGAGCGGACCGGATCGGGCCGTGTGGTTTCTTGTGCTGTCGTCGCGTGCCGATCGGGTAAGTTACATTCGCTGTCGTTTGTGCTCGTGTCGTTTCTGCAGAAGCTGCTCAGAAGATTCGCAAAGTGCATTTACACACTGATGGGACATCGCGCGGATGCTCCCACGACGTCAGAATTGAGGGAGAATAGATTTTGTGTCGGCTCGCGGGGATACCAGAACGCTGAATGCACCAAATTAACACCGCGGGGCTCGCGTGGCTGCTGTATGAATAAATGCAGAAATAAATATCTAAATACAGAAAGGGTGGAGGAAGCCCAGACAGTCGCTTCGATTAACGCTCATACATATTAAGACTAAATCGAAGATTTTTAAGAAAATGTTTCAGTTCAGTGACTGTGGATATTTACACGTGCAAACTAGTTTCTCCAGCGTTAGTCTGTCAAATTCTGCATTGGATTATAAATTACTTTGAAAAGAGAAATAAAGGTTGGGAAGTTTAATACTGGCCAGAAAAAGGTGCCTTAATTCAGAATAATCGGGATTAATCATGTGTATTATTGTATTGTATTGTATTGTATAGACAGTTATTAATTTAAATGAGATCTTGCATCTGAACCTGGATTACTATGTTAATGAGGTGAGTGTGTGTCGGGGTCTAGATTTATGATCCAAAATCAAGTACTGAATTTTGTACTTACTGAAAGTGATTCAGGTTCCTGGGCAGGATTGAAAACCCCCATTTACCATGTATGAATGCAAAGTGACCAATCACTTACAATAACTGTTCGGTTAGTTACCTGTGACTAACTAAAATATAGGCCCTTAAAGTGGACTTGCATTTATGGCATTTAGTTACCAACAGTGGTAACTTTGCAGTGGTGGAACTTGAAACTTCTGATTACTAGTTGAGAACCCTAACCACTGAGCCACCACAGCACCAATGCATTGAAAATATTTCACCATTCAGTTGCGCTCTGTGTTTACTCTGATGGAGCAAACCTTTCTGTCAAACTTCCATTCTGACTATTGCACAACAACAGCTGCAGCGGTCTGGCACTGGAGTCCCATTCTTATGTAACACCGTATTCGTAGAAAGAATGTGGCTCTGCACGTTGTGATGGTCATCTGTTTTTTTTTCTTTCGTTGTTCCCTGTTCCACCACTAGGGGGCGCACACGTCAAAGTCAGCGTGTTGGGCCCCTTAGCGGCATTTACAGTAATGACCTCTTCTCTCCTCAGTCATACAATCAGTGAACTCTCCCGGTGAACGAGATGTTTAGTAGAGCAACGGCACAGGTGAGTAGAGCCTTCCAGCTTACGTTTGACACGGTTTGGGGGGTTTTGGCGCTAAATTAAATGCTTTTTGTTTAATTTGTTTAAGTTATTCAGACAGATGGTCAGACATAATACAACAGATACCAGTCTCATCTTGGAGAGATGTAAGTACCGTTTGAACGTTACTGCACACATACTCATCAATGGTACGTGAGGAAAATGACTCCATATTGTTTCTTGGTTCATTTTGGGATATTTTATTGATAACTTATTTTTAAAACATTTCTGACATCCCCACCTGGAAATATTTTTTCATTGAGTCAATGGTACAGAACCACAGAGAAATGTATGAATTCACAGATCATAATATAATGTTCAGAGAGAAATACAAAATTTCTTTAAAAAATGTCAAAAATAATAAAGCAAAAGGGTAATTACTTGAAACATTTACATATTTTATTTGATACAAGTGTGAGATTTGTATCTTGTACTTCTTTTCACTCTGTGTGAATCCTCAGTGTTGTGAAACAGATGTGCACGTTACACTTCAGCAAGTCGCTTCGGGCGTTCTTGTAGATGCAGAGCCCTGCCCGCCCTTCTCATCACACACTGCTGGCTGGTATGAGGCCCTGGTCCTGTCCGGTCCTGGTCCTGCTCCATACCCGTAATTAGACAGCGCTCCGTACCCGGACAGCGTGCCGTAATTAGACAGCGCTCCGTACCCGGACAGCGTGCCGTAATTAGACAGCGCTCCGTACCCGGACAGCGTGCCGTAATTAGACAGCGCTCCATACCCGGACATTGGGTGCCATGCTGGAACAACACAAGTATCAGCGTGACTGAGCTAAACTTGTTGTCAAAGAAAAGCTTGAAATTCTTATTCTCTTTTCTTCCATAGGACAACCTTTATGACCGTTTTTCTGTCTAAATGTGTTAAAAGAATTAAAATAAACCCGCACACATATATTTATATTGTGCACAAATACTTGATCATTTATAACATCCAAACACATTGTCAGCAAAGATATCATTGCAAAATACTCCTGATCACACAACACTGGGCTGAAAAAAAAAACAAAAAAACTGAATTTCTGGACATGTAAAATAAAAAAACACTTTTCTAAAACCTGACAACTTTTACTTTTTAAAAAACATGTACTGGATAAGGGTCTTCAGAAAACTGCCTATGCATTAGTTGGTTAATTTGGGTTAAGTTGAGTTAGATTGGCTTGGGTTTAATTGGGTTTGGTTTAGTTGTGTTGGGTTTGGGGCTGAAACTTGAATTTTGAACATGATTAGGTTTTTTCTAACAGCTTTTAAACAGAGTGAAAATTAAGCATGTGACATTGAATTGGCGCTCGAGGAATGTTCCCTGCACGTTTCAGGAATGCCACCCGGCTAGGAATTCTGACCATGAAATTCCTTACTAAAGCCATTATCGTTAACACAGTATAATCCACTACATGGCGGAATAAAGGAAACCCCTCACAGATCCGATGGGTTATGTGTTGGGAGCTTCCTGTCCAGTATCAGATATTCCAGATGAGGGTTTTGGGGCTCTAGGGTTAGGGTTCAAAGGTTATAGGGGTGCTCTGATGAACCAAGGCTTTTACTTAAGTTTTTAGACCATGCTACATTAAGGCTTCACCAATGTTTAATATTTTTTGCAATGAATACTGAGGACAATCACAATATTCAAAGCTATAATCCCAGCATATCATGCAGCTATACTAAAGCACAGTACATTGATATTATATTAAAAATATTATATTTCCTGCTCTCTCCCTCCCTCAGCGGTTAACCGGGTACAGCTCCTGGGTCGTGTGGGGCAGGACCCCGTTATGAGACAGGTGGATGGGAGGAACCCTGTTACCATCTTCTCCATGGCGACTAACGAAATGTGGCGGTCTGGAGACGGAGAGTCCTCACACACAGGCAGGACGTACCCCGCCCCCCTCACTGGGCCCCATGTCATTCCTTTAGACTTTGAGAGAATAAAAATCAATTAAGAAACAATAATATAATTTTAAGCCTTTTTTGTTTATTCTACAATGTTGCTTTCCTTGTTAAATGGTTGACATTTTTAAGTGTTTTGTATTGCTTGTTTTTAATTCATCTTTTATTTGTTCAATTCCACATCTCATTTATGTTTATCTAATAATGTGACACTTTGGTTGACATCTGTTGTCTTTAACTGTGCTATATAAATAACGTTGTTGTTGTATTTTCTACTTTTGCAGGTGATGTCAGTCAGAAGACAACATGGCACAGGATCTCTGTGTTCAAGCCTGGTCTACGAGACGTGGCCTATCAGTTTGTAAAGAAAGGGTAAGCAAAGTGACAGACTCCACCCGACGTGAACTCACAGCAGATGCTCTCTCCCTACCATCTCACACGCTGATTGCGTGCATTTTGTTTAAATATCATCCAGGTCTCGCGTACTTGTCGAGGGGAAACTAGACTATGGAGAGTATGTGGACAAAAACAATGTGAGAAGACAAGCTACCACCATCATAGCAGGTTAAAAATCACATAGCAGCTCAATTCTCCTCCGATATCTTGGCTTTCAGTGGCTGTGGAAAATATAACTTGCTGTCAAAATGTTTTTCTCTCTCTACCTCCACAGATAACATCATCTTTCTAAGTGACAACATACGGGACAGAGTCTGAGGCCCTTGCTCTGGTCATCTGGAAAACAGAAGAAGAGTGAAAATGTGTTGTATTATACTATTTTTGTTTCTGTAGAGTGAGTTTGTGATACTAGAATGAAGACATTGTTTATAACAAATGTATATGTGACTAGACACTGACATAACAGCTCACACACATCTAACAAGGACTTTCACTCTGGTTGGCAAAAACAGTTGAACTTATTTGAACTTGTTTGCTCTTTAGCTGATGTGTTCTGTATCATTTTGTAAATCACAAAACAAACAAACAATTAATTTTTTGTTATTTAAAGTCTCCTCTGTGTTTGCCTGACACATGCCCTCTAAACTGAAAACAACTGAAAGCAAGTGTTCACTGGGTTTGGACAACAAACCTCCCCTATCTCTCTGGCTTTCTCTGTGCGTCCTTCTGTTCAGTTATATTTAGCTCGTTGTCATCAACACCTTTGGTTTCATTATCATTTCCAGGGTATATTTGGGCTTCATAACCAGTTTCAGTACTGGTTCTGAAGTCCCCTCACACTCCACTGCTACTCATGAGCACTGTCCTCCTCCCAAACATTTTTGTATCTGTGCAGCTACAGACCACTTCATTCTATTAATAATTAACGAGACTTTCTAATATTTTACTGTTTATTTTTGTTTAAAAAGTGTCACCAGGAGCCAGTGTCCCAGCTCAGGGATGCACATGGTGGGCGGGTCCGGGTCGTAGGTATTCTTGGCTTTATATGGTTCGCTGGTGCATTTGTTCTCATCACCAGTAATTGGTTGTCGTTCGTGTCAATAGATGTACTAAACTGTCACTGGCTGAGGTTCCTGTCCATCTCCAGTGACTAACGCGGCTTTAATTCTAAGTTCTTATGTGATTGGCTTGGACTCGGCTCAGTAGGGCGGGTTCTTGGAGGTTGAACTGTATGTTTTGATGGCTTAAAACTAGTTTTCAGACAGGACGGAGATAACGTTAATGCTCCCCACCATGTGTGATGGTGCAAAGCAAGCTTTGTTTGCTCTGAAACGTTAACCGAAAAGCGTGTGGACTGCATGTTTGAGTGGTGAAGCGCGTTTCCCCACCCACACATTCCTGTCTGCAAGGCGTCATACCGGAGGAAACGGGGAGAGTCGCTCGCGAGGCCAGCCTGGTTTGTCCGTGCACAGGCGGAATCTTCCACACACCAACTTATTAGACTTCCCACGCCTAACGTTTGGAAAGCCAGTGAAGAAAGAAGACTTCACCGTACGAGCCTGTATGAACTTTTGTCGAGAGAACTGGAAGCCGTGGTTCCGTGTCGCTGCTGTGGCTCTTGTGGTCTCCGCGCGTCTGTGATTAGTAACGCGAGATATGGAAACGCTGGACAGTGCCGAGCCGTTTCTGCAGTGGGACCGCAACCTCAGCGAGTTGTCGGAGACCTGTGAACACGACGCTGTCCTCTACAGCACGGTACGTTGAAGTTTCTTAAAGTAGTTACGGGACTTGCTTGGCTTCCTGTGTAAGACTGGCCAGTGGCGTACTTGCAATGTAGCAACTAGTGTCCGAATCGCAGGTCCGGCAGCAGGCCGAAATATCGGATACCGAACAAGTTTGATGCTTAAGTTTGCTGTACATTTATTTGCAATATCCTGAAAGTCTTTGATGCGCTTTTAAATGCCATCAGAAGAATACGTTACCGGGGGTTCCCGACTCCTTTCACTCCTGTAGAATAAAGTTGAAATGCAAACGTCCCGACGAGCTGGAGAGCTGACAGAAACTAACTGTGGATTAATTATTATAACGATGATGACAGTAACTGCACTGATCCGTGTCATATATCGATTAACCCGCACGTCAGTTCACTTAAAGTTATAAACATTTCTTATAAAAACTTTAACAGTAGCTGCCTTTCGAGCTTGCTATATGGGGGTAGATGAAGTTGTTCGTTGTATAATGATAGATGTGTGTTGCAGAGGCCAGACTGTGGCTTTTGTGCACTGCTGCATGGGACGGAGTGTTGGGTGTTGACTGGTTGAGCAGTCATGCCTTGACTAGTCTCACTTCCAGCTGTTAGGAACGAGTTTGGGATGGCCACTAGGAGTTGAGTTTCAAGGCCCCGGCGGTGGTGCTCTAGTTTCACTGAGACGACTCAAAGTAAAGACCCTAAAATTGTTTGTGTGCAGATGCGTTTGCAGCTTTTGGGGGTGCAGAGCTCTGTTCAGTCTTGATATGCTGAAGTCTGAAAGCATGTCTTGTGCATGGGGCATACTGTGGCACGGAACTGTGCAGTGAGTGGTTTATATGGGAGCACATTCACAGAACGGGCTCTTTGTGCTGGGATCCGTCCTGGTTCACCCCCACGTCCTGGGTATGCAGACGCTCTCCTGCGCTCCGAGTGCCCCCCCCAACACACACACACACACACACACATTGCATCCTCACTTTCCCTGCTCCTGGCCCTGTGGGGGTCTGTTGACGTGGAATTCCTCACGGCAGTGCTAGCTGGTGCTCAGCTGTAGCCTTTCCTGGGAGTCACAACCTCAGACCTCACCCACCTTGCGGGTCATAATAATTCCGAAAGTATTGGCACGGATTCGTGGGTAACTCCTTGCAGTAATTTTATAATGAAAAGGTGCCATGTTCTTTGTCCAGCCATTGTAGCAAAAATCTGTGCTCCATGTTTCTTGCGAGGTCACAGAACTGATCAGCCTGGTAAAGACTTGGTTAGCCTTGGGGACTAGTCTCGCCCCGCTGGAACCTGCTCGGGGGGGTCTCCTGCCAGGTTCTCCCAGGATGCTGAGGGTGGGGCCAAGATGGCAGAGGCCGGGCACTGCATTATGGCAGCAAAGGGGTGATCACATGGCAGGCTCTGACACAGCGCGAGTTCAGCATGGGCCGCCAGACAGAGGCTTCTGCATCGGAATGATGTCACCTGCATCAGTTCTTCTGTGTCCTTAATCTTGTTGAATTTCCGTTTAACAGCTCAGTGTGCATCTGTCTAGCACTGGCCTGCATCTTCTTACCTGTACAAAACCCAGGTGTTTAGTTACCTGGGTGTGGAGTTGGGGACTGGTCCCAGATCAGCAGCAGGACGTAGAGTGGGGGACTGGTCCCAGATCAGCAGCAGGCTGACAACAGGATGTGCTTTTTTTAAGTTCAGCCTGGCACCCACATGAGCACCGCTGTGCTCCACATGTTGAAACCCAAAATTGAAGAGGCCTTTGTGCTGTGGGCCGTGTTTAGCTGGGAGTAGGAAAGGCCACAGAGCGACTGTTCAGACTGTCTCAGCTAAATGTGGCTCTGTGCAGTCATCGGGCATCTGCACTGCTAACTTTTGCCTTCATTGCTTTTTTGTGAAATTATACTTAAGGAAAAATGAAAGGATGCATTTAATGTTTTCATTACAAGATCTGTCTAAAGCAGCTTGAAACATTAAATGAGAGGCTGTGGTTGTAAACTGGTCTTTTGGGAGATCTTCAGTGTCTACAGAAATCTATGGCGCTTATTCAAAATATGCTGAAATCTTTTTCATTCCCAGACAGGGCAACTGCCCTTCATGCCCACTCACTTTACGTTCTTATAAACAACGCCAGATCGCCAAGCCGAAGCATGTTCTACGTCCGCCCACGTTCTGAAACTAGATCTTGGGAACTGGAACCTTGTGTACAAATGCCTTGTTTACTTTTGTATTCAAATATCTGACACTTGTTTGCACTTGTCATTGCAGTAGAGTCAGAACAGGGTGACATTTAAGCGGGTGAGCTGTAACTTCATGCCCCGGGGGGACACTTTGAGCTCCCTGACATTTTGGTTGTGTGTGTGTAGATATGCATGCACTTTTCACTTTACATTCGTCTGTACTGAGTTCTCTGCCTTATTGTTTTTATTTGCATTCATGCTGAATGCACGTTTTAAAGGTTTTTATGGTTTGTTTACCAGCGCTGCAGTGTGCACGTTCCTCACAACACAGCAGCTCTGGGGTTAATGCAGCACGGCGTAACTCCATATTCCCAACGTGAGCTAACGTCTCCGTCGCAAGAGAACTTGAACAGATTTCTCCTGCCCCACCAAGAACACACTTGTGTTTTGCACACAGTGTGATTTCTTTGTGACGGAAGGCCTTTTGGTTACTGGAAAGTTTATATTTAGATTTGGGTGTAAGCCTTAATCTTTTGTACATCGCCGTGTAGAAAACCACTGTGAAGAGAGAGAGTGTGTGTGTGTGTGTGTGTGTGTGTGTGTGTGTGTGTGTGTGTGTGTGTGGTGGCGTGAGAGGCAGGGAGCAGGCTGCTATTGAAAGCCTTTCTTATGCTGTGTGTTTGGCTTGGTCCCACCTCTCCTGACAGAGCACTCTCTCTCTCTCTCTCTCTCTCTCTCATACACTCTCTCTCTCTCTCTCTCATATGCGCTCTCTCTCCCCCCATGTCCCTGTGCGGAGGGTGGACACAGTGCAGTCTGTTCTCCAGCTGACCACAGCTTCTTGGGGCTCTTCAGCGACACACGCATACATACACACACGTCCTTCTTCTCGCCTCATGTATGCACTCATGGTATTTGCGCATGCTTGAGCTGATTTAATACTTTGTGTAATGCAATTTGAGCCTGGGTTTGGCCATGGAGAGAGAGACACCACACACACACACACACACACACACCCACACCGCAGATTCTCTCATTACACAGGCTCATTTCCCTCTGAGTCCTTGCCCTGTAGCCGGCTGGCCTTTCACTCCTGGTGTCTCGCTGACCTTCAGTGTGTGCCGTGTTCCCAAGCGCTCCATCTCAGACTGCACTAAGAATGTGTACCCTGGGGTGGGGAGGATATAGTAACTGGGGGCGTATTTGCGGCTTCCAGTGGAGGGACTAGGGGCGTGTTTGGGGCTCCCATGACAGGCTGTGTGCTCTGGAGGTGTGTTTTGAGGCGCGAGGGATTGTGCAGGTGTTGAGGCTCCGTATGGACGAGCGCATGTGCCGCCTTTAGCGTGACCCATAACCCTAAAGCTCCCAGAACTGTTTCCTGGTTTGTTTGGACATGGAGGCTGCTTCCTTTACGTCCACGTGTTCCTGAGGTCAGTGTGGTAGGTAGAGAAGAGGGATGATGTTTACAGGGAAGCAGCCATTTCCTGTCTTAACTGACATCATATAACTGCTGCCTAAGGACCCCCCCCCCCCAATACAGTCACAGCCGTGTGTGCGTGTGTCTTTGTACTCAAACTTCTTTCATCTCCAGACTCCTCAAATAGTCCCACATTTCATGCTTAACCCAAACAATCATGGTGGAGATGCTGCCAAGTGGGTGGAGCTGAGTCAGACCTACCACTGGGGAAGAGGTGGGCAGTGCTATGGCTATGGCCTGGTGGGTGGAGTTGTGGGTGGATCTCAGCAGCAGCGGGTGCACTTCACATGCCGTGTGGCAGATGCTGGCCTGTGTGGAGTCTCCACCCCCCAGACTCTGTCTCTGCCCCACTTAAGCCCTTCCTGTCTTTAGCTTCAGTAGTGTTCACACAGCTGTGTTCATGCTGATTACGGCTGGCATGGCAACCTCTGCCCACTGTAGCCTTTGACCTTTCACCCTCAATAAAACCATGATGGGGTTGCATTCAGTTGCTATGAAACAAATACTCAGTGACCCCTTCCCCCTCCACCCTCCAGGTACCGGTCTGTCAGAGGCGAAACACTGACTGTGCGCACAACGTCTGAGGGCTGGATGGTACCTCCATCCAAACTAGACGAGGTGTGCAGATGTGGGATGGTTTTGTTCCAGGTTGCTCAATCTCTGCACCACCCAGAGTCCACCGGCCCCCAGAATGAGGGCAGATGACGTAACGGTGGTGTGTTGCTGACTCCTGTTGGACACTGTTGTTGTCAGTGGTTAAAATCCCAGTAAGATGAAAACGTCCAAAGGTCATGTCAGCCTACGCACTCAGTAAAGGTCAAGGTACAGGCACGCTGGATGACCTTTGCTCCTTGAGTGTGCACATGCCTGCCTGTGTGTGTGTGTGTGTGTGTCTGTGTGTGTTTAACACGGAGCACATCTGTTTTGCTAATTGGAATAGAATGTGTGCATCACTAGAGCAGCTACCACAACACACACACACAAACATCTAACCCCTAATGTGGTGCACGCACACACGGCCTCCACTGGACTACGTACTGCCAACGTGCCCACTAGGCACTACAGTGCCCACTACAGTGGTTCCTGTCTCTTAAGGAGCCTGTACAGTTTTCATCTCCACAAGCCTCTCCAGATGGGCCAGAGCTCTTGGAGTGTTTATCGTTGGAAATTTATTCCTTTCTGAGTGGAGGCACACACGTCCATCTGCAGCTGCTCCTGCTCGCATGCTGTGAACAAAAAAGGCCTGTGTTGTGTAATGTTGAGCTGACCCTCAGCACAGCCCACCAGCCTGCAGCCTAGCAGGCATCTGAGACAGAGGGAGGACCAGTTTGACCAGAGCCGTACCTTCCTGCGCCCGTTTCCTGGTCTGAACGTGTTCTGTGTCTGTGCTGAGATGTGGAGGATCCGTTTGCTCTCTGTGTGGTAGAGGCACCATCCATCTGTCTGGGATGCGTCACCGTAATCATTTGGCCACACCCCCCACCAGCGTTACACATAATTGCACATCCTGTTCGCAGCTCATCCCAGACTCGCGTAATGACAGTCGGTAGTCAGTAGTGCCATTCCGCCGGGCTACTGCTACAGCACGGCCACGCGTGTCCGCAATGCGGAGTCCGTTGATTCATCGGTTAAATTGTGAAGTGTCTCTGTGGCAGGGCCAGGCCTGTGTGGGGCTTGGCTGGGGGGCTTCACTCGTGGGGGTGGCCCGGTGTGGGGCACAGCTCAGGGTGGGATGTTGTCTGAACAAATGCTGTGTTAAGGTCCGGGAAAAAGAGAATATATGATATGTATACACACACATAATACACTTTCCAGCAGTTCACAGTAGTGTGTCCCTGAACAGACTGAGTCGCTGAGAATGTGAGGAATGACAGAAGTTGGAAAGACTGTGACTTGGTCGGTCCCGAGGCACACACGCACACACACTCTGTTCCTCTCTCTCCTTCTCTTTCTTTCCTTCGTGTGCTCTCACACACACTCATCCTCTCCCCAGCTTTGTATGTGTGTGTAATTGAGTCCACATGTTGGGTTTCGTGCCCAGTTCTACCCTCCCACCCCTCAGATGAGTCCTGTTACCCTGTTTTTTCATCTCCTTTGTTGTCATCTGTTGACTGTTTCTCACGGCTAGAGACGTGCCTGGCCTTTTCCTGTGTGTCCTAACCAAGGCACCGTAAGAACATTTTAAGAATTTTCCTCTCCACAATGTGCCCACAGACCCTGAACACAACTTTAGATGACGATTTCCCCTTCCAGGGCTCAAAGTTAAAAATGTTCCGTCTTTGTAGACTGTTGCATAAAGTTACCTCCCCTGACCTCAGTGACTTCAGTGAATGCAGTGATCTGTCACAACAGGCCTGCATCACTCTGTTCAGTCCAGCACTTGTGAAAAGTGCTTTGTTGGACCTGCAGCCTGAGCTGGTGCACACAGAGCCACATTGTTACTTCAGAACTTCACTCACTCTCACTCTCACACACACACACACACACAAACAACTTTACACAACATATCAGGATCAGTGTCCTGTTTAACCGCAGTGGCCCAGAGCAATGCATTATGGGAAGAGCCGGAGCCGCTCATGAGTGCGGAGGATCAGCTGCACGCGGCTTCAGGCTCGGTGGCGATGGGCAGCGTCAGCAAATAAACATCTGGCACGCACACACACACCCGAACTTATTATTATACACACATTTCTTTTGCACGTTGACCACAGTCAAGGCTCTATCAAGGTAACACCAGAGTGAGTGTGTGAGGGCTCGTGGGGTCCCGCGGATAGTGCGGGTGTTAAACACCTCTGGGAGTTCAGTGGATCTGCCAGCAGTTTCGCTGAGCTGAAGCATTATGCACTCTTCTCAGGAACTAGAGGCTGGAGGGTGTGTCATGAGTCACACTAAATCAAATTAAAATCAAGTTACATTTATTTATCCAGCACGTTTTACAACAGACATCGTCACAAAGCAGCTTTATAAATATCTAAGCCCCCAGTGAGCAAGCCAAGGGTGACAGTGGTGATGGAAAAACTCCCTCGAGAGTAGCACATCCAGGACGTAACACACAGCAGAGCTCCTATGGACTTTAATGTACATTATTATAATGAATTATTTTATTTTATATATCATTTATTATAATTAATGTTTTGATGCATTTCGAGTCTGGGTTGTTTTTTTTTGTCATACATGCGCTGAAAATTATTATTAATTATAAATTATTGAGTTTAATTTTAGAATAAATAGATTGGAATATCCTAATAAAAAATTCTGTAAATTCTACTGTGTGTGTAAAACGGTGAATGAGTTATATCTCAAAATCGGTTATAATACAGAATCCTCCTATATTTTCAAGTTCTTTAAGAGGGTGTGCAGGAACGTGAGCGCTTTTTGTGGATTTAGTTCGGAGGCAGCCATGCATAGGAAGAGGGCCAGAGGGAGGGGCTATGTGCCCTTGAGCACACTGATTGGAGAAAGTATGGTCATGTGGAATCTGATTGGTGGAATGAGCGTGTGCTTGTGCTGTGGTTTGCTTTGACTAGCCTGTGGCTGTGGAATGTTGGATCTGACAGAGTGTGCCCAGAAGCGTTTAAATTCTGTTAGTATGAGATTAAACACCAAACATCATGAACACCGTGTTGTGGCTCTGAAGGTGTACCTGCACTGGGACGTGGGTACTGGGACATGTGCACTGGCTCATATTCATAATTTGTATCGGTGCAGTTTTATTAACAGTTTTGAATTTAGATGTAAATGCTATGTATTCATCTACTCTTCTCTGTAAATAATGAAATGTGATTAAAATGACTGCAACATTTCACATCAAATGTGGTCACAGAATGTGTGCGCGCATGTGTGCGTGCGCACGCTCTGACTGAACAAATGTTTCTGGCCCGAGTCCCATGCTGAAGTTGAGGAAGCACTTTAACTTTGCTGAAACTACATTTACTGCTCTGCTGGTGGTATCCTCGATGCCTTTTGAAAAATAAACTAATCTAAGCAACATAGAAGAACAACTTCGTGTCATGTGACTGGTGTGACAGGACAGGTTAACCTCCATCTCCCCCACAGCACTTCACCGAGCTCCTAGATGACCTTTCCCAGGAGGCTTTGCTGGGTCAGTTGCTGAGTGACCCCTTCCTCTCTGGGAGGGGCGG
The DNA here is from genome assembly GCF_041902795.1 of Electrophorus electricus. Taxonomy (NCBI): domain Eukaryota; kingdom Metazoa; phylum Chordata; class Actinopteri; order Gymnotiformes; family Gymnotidae; genus Electrophorus; species Electrophorus electricus. Next base: position 6,984,642 of record NC_137507.1, read on the forward strand.
AGCCATGGATGTGGAGGAGGAGCTAACCCGTACCTCTCCGGCACCACCACCTATCCAGGTGGAGCACAGTTACTCACTGAGCGGCGACTCACGGCCGCAATCGCCACTCTGCCACCTGCTCGGAGAGACGGCCAGCGAGCTCGGTAAGAGTACTGCACACACCTGCCCCCACACACCTGCCCCCACACACCTGGTTTTGATGGACGGTTCCTTGCCGCTGTGTGCAGGGGACTCGGATGGAGAGGAGTGGCTTATGCAGAAGGGGGGCGGGCCTCTGAGTGTAGAGCCCCTGCTGACCAACTCTACCGCCCTGCTGCCTGCTCTCACCCTCACACCACCAAACACGGTGACCACGGCCACACCTACACTCCCGCATGCCCACCAGGTCAGCCTGGACCAGGTAAAACCCCAGTATTCTGTTAATATGATCTGTTTACCTACTGAGGCAATGTGAGTGTGTCACTACAGAGTGAGCTCAGCAGTGATGTCATTGCGAGTGTGTTGTTAAAGCTGCACCTGCAGTGAATTTTCTGTGTGGTTCTCTGATTGGTGCAGGTGAAGAAGGATGGTGAGAGCTCTATGCCACAGGTTAAACTGGAACCACATGAGGTTGACCAGTTCCTGAACCTCTCCTCTAAAGGCAAGTGTCACATGCAGCGTGGTGCCCATATCTGCCCTGAACATGAGTAAACTGTCCAGCCATTTACCATGAGGGTTTGAAATGCACTCTGGAGGTCACTGGACATAAACCGTTTGGCGTCTAGTTATACTGACGTTGTACTAACATTGGGGTAATATGCTAACATTGTATTAACATTGCGGTAACACTGTAGTTGTACTACGGTGTTGATGTAGTACTAAGGCGTTGACGTTGTGGTAACGTTGTACTAGCACTGTACTAACGTTGTGGTAACGTCCTGCGTGTTCTCTGCAGTGCTGGAGCGTCTCCAGATGCCCCCAACGCCCCCTAGCTCTCATGGCAGTGACACCGAAGGCAGCCAGAGCCCCGTGCACCCCTGTACCCACACCAGCCCTGCGCAGAGCTCACCAGGCCTGAGGGTGGTGCCTCGTACCCCCACCACGCCCTCCAGCTCCCCCCTGCTGACTGCACCACACGTGAGTATGAGGCAGGAATGCCCTGGCAATGCCCTGCTCATGATGAAGCCCTGACAATCCCCTGATAACTCTCCCTCCCCCACACAGAAGCTCCAGGGTTCTGGTCCTCTGCTGTTAACAGAGGAGGAGAGGCGGACGTTGATCGCGGAGGGCTACCCCGTGCCCACCAAGCTCCCGCTCACCAAGTCTGAGGAGAAAGCCTTAAAAAAGATCCGCAGGAAGATTAAGAACAAGGTGCGTGCGCGCGCATGTCTCTTTTGGCTCGGATGTGCTCAACATGATCGCCAAGAAACAAAGTCTGTATTTCTTATTCTCAGATTTCTGCTCAGGAAAGTCGTAGAAAGAAGAAAGAATACATGGATGCCCTTGAGAAAAAGTAAAACCTTCTAGTACAGTCACTGCAGAACACTGCATGGTCTCTACAGTCTGTCCAGTGTTGTTGATGATAGTAGTGTGTGTGTGTGTGTGTGTGTGTGTGTGTGTGTGTGTGTGTGTGTGTGTGTGTGTGTGTGTGTGTGTGTGTGTGTGTGTGTGTGTGTGTGTGTGTGTGTGTGTGTGTATGTATGTGTATGGTCTTGTAATTCTCTTTGTGTCCACAGGGTGGAGACATGCTCCAATGAGAACAATGAGCTGCGCCGGAAAGTGGAGACTCTTGAAAGCACCAACAAGTAAGACAATGTCTCAGGAGTTTAAAATATTACATTCAATAATGTGTGTGTTTTACCTTTAGCTTGCTAAGAAATATAGCTGTGTTTAATTATTTACCGTTCATTTACTGGACATTTATCTACGGTTGTTGTGTGTGTGTGTGTGTGTGTGTGTGTGTGTGTGTCAGGTCTCTGCTCCAGCAGTTGCATGCTCTGCAGGCAGCAGTGGCAGGGAAGGTTCCTCGCTCATGCAGGATAGCCAGCACACAGACCTCCACGTGCCTCATGGTGTGAACCGTTACCCACACACCTATAACATGTGCTTGGGGCCGCATGTCTGTGTGTGTGAAAGAGCTTGCAATTCTCTTTCTGTGTTGTAGGTAGTGGTGCTGTGTTTTGCTGTGTTCCTGGGAAGCTTCTACCAGAGTCCCTGTTCAACCATCACAAAGACTGACTTGTCCAGAGAAATCTCCATGCAGGAGTACACTGCTACAGGTATAGTGTGTGTGTGTGTGTGTGTGTGTGTGTGTGTGTATAAATACTGCAAGCATATCAGAAAGATATAGAACAGAATTGTAGCAAACTCCTGGCCTAAAGCTCTCCTCCTTTACCATGTAACTACACATCTTTCATATTCTCTGTAGTTATTGATTATTTAGTAGCTAAATAAGAAACCTGAAGTTGGAGGTCACTGAATATGTTGTGTTGTGTTTTTTTGGACAGTGAAGTCCAGAAGTCTGCTGGAGTATGATGAGCTCAGTGGGGTGGATGAGGCCCACCTCTCTGGACTGGGCGGGGACTATCCAGAGTGGGACGGCCAAGTCAATATTCTGACAGCATGGCGCCCAGAGCCACAGCACAGACAGGCGGAGCCACAGGCAGCAGAGCCCCACCCACATTTTGTTCCCAACAATGGATCCAACATGCAAAATGGCCTTCTCATAGACCTGCACACACACAGGTAGTGTAGGGTAGACCTGCGCGTGCGCACGCGCACACACACAGGTAGTGTAGGGTAGACCTGCGCGCACACACGCGTGCCACACATCCTAAACTTCTTAATGCTCAATAAATTATTAATATAATGACAAACGATTTACTCACACACACCTGAGTGGCTGCTTCGAGGGGGAGATCTTGGTGTGTTAACTGTTATCAGAGTGGTGTTGCTGGTGATTAGCGTTTGTAACGTGACCCATGTCTGTGCTAATACTGTTTCACCTTTCCGCAGGACAGGGGAGCAGCGGGTAAATGAGAGTTCAAAGGTCATCGAGCTGGAGAGGCGGGCGAGTGAGCCGTCGTGAGGGGCAGGCTCCCGGACTGCCTGCCTGCGTCTATGAGCCTGTCTAAAGCTTTGGTCCCCAACGCTGCTTGCGTTCTTTTTTCTTTTTCTTTTAACCAAAAAAAAAAAAAAAAAAAAAAAAAAAAAGCAAACATAAACACAACAAAAATATTTTTATTTCATTCCTTCAATATATATTGGATTTTTATACTATATTTTATGCATATTCTTTTTCCTTTTTTTGGTATACTGTACATAGCAGCTTTAGTGGAGTTTTCTTTTTTTTTTTTTTACCTCATAACTACTGATAAAGGGCTTCTCTGGTCTGTAGTCATAACTATACTACAGACGGCTGGGTCTGTGGTCATAGCTGTACTACACACGGCTGGGTCTGTGGTCATAGCTGTACTACACACGGCTGGGTCTGTGGTCATAGCTGTACTACACACGGCTGGGTCTGTGGTCATAGCTGTACTACACACGGCTGGGTCTGTGGTCATAACTATACTACAGACGGCTGGGTCTGTGGACATAGCTGTACTACACACGGCTGGGTCTGTGGTCATAGCTGTACTACACACGGCTGGGTCTGTGGTCATAGCTGTACTACACACGGCTGGGTCTGTGGTCAGGGAGAGAGTTTGTGTGCTGTCACTTTCTCCCACTGACTTCAGATGCTATGTGCTAAAATCATAAAACTGAAACGTGAAATTCTCAACAGAAATGACACACAAATGAAACAAGGTTTTGTGTTTTATGAATACAGATTGTGCTGGTGGGTGACTTTCACTATGATGTTCAGTAAGGGAATATGAGGATTATTGGTGTATGATGATCAGTTTTGGGGAAATCACCTTAATGGTCCTGAAATCTCCACTCTGTCCTGTTCACAAATATCAGTCTGAACTGATTGCAAAATGACTCTGACATTTGGAAGGATCGATCGGTCAGCCTTCAGTCAGTACACACATTCTTAACAATCCTACAGTTTGTAAATGTCACAAATATTTTCCATTCCTAAGACCAGAAGGAGAGTTTAGTGTGTTGAACATGAGGTGTTCCCACCCAATTGTGGTCTTCATTTTCACTTCACTACCCCTCACTGTTCAACCTGTTTTTGGTTGAGATGTTCTGTGCAGAACTGTTGTGATCTCTGATGTCCAACTGCCTTCAGAACCATATCACTAACCTTAAAAGGTTCCAGTAACATGGTGAACTCACTCGCACTGTATCTCCAAAGAATCTCTGTGTTTATTTATTTTTCTCTCCATCCCTGTAAGGTCAGAGTTTGTTCAGGAGTCTTATGGGGTCGCTGGTGTACGAGGGTCTGGTGGATGGTCACACACAGGCCGTGTTGTCAGGCAACGCTGTTGGTGAATGCGCTAAGCGTTGTAATGCAGTTGTGCTGCTGTAAGTGTGTGAGATGGATTTTTTCCACCACCCCCTCCCTGCTGCACTGTCTTCTGTTGTCCTGGTGTTCTTCATATCAAGTAAATATTTTCCTTAGTAAACGCAGAACTGAGTCAGTTGTATTATTTCATTATGATTAGATCTTGACTTTTGTATAGCTGCATTAATTTTGAGTGGCCCCATGAAATGGAATAATACACACACACACACACACACACACACACACATGTAAGACTTTTCAAAGAGGCAGGATCTGGGTCTAATGTGAAGGAGACTTCTGTTTCCAGTTCAAGTCTAAAGAATAATTGCTCCTTTTTGACATTTTGTGGTTTAATTCTGGATTAGTCGGCCTCGCCAGCACATAGGTCTGTCGTTCAGTTTCTCTTAGAATGAATGAGAGTAACGTTGGCCAATTTTCATGATGCCAGTTTCTCTGAAGTCTGGATGTCGGGGTTTGTTTTGATGTTAATGCAGACATGTTGAACGATGTCACTGAAACTGAAACGTCCCATCCGTCTGCATCCTCCCCCTGAAACTGATCTGTCTACACCTGAGGACACAGTCTCCTGTCTCTGCCCTAAAACATCCCAACATACTTCACTATACTTCACAAACTCTCCAAATCCTTAGTGTTATCACAGTGAAACACTGAAAATACTTTACACCATTCTTATCAAATGAAACTCGCATCAAAACTCTACACAAACATCATATAAGTTTCTATAACAAACTGCTTGTTTACACTTCACTAAAATACCTTTTATTTACCCAGGAGAGAAAATCTCAGAGATTAAAATCTGTTGTTAGAGAGTCCTGGTCAAGAGAGCAGTAAACACACGATACAGAAGATAAAACACATCATAAACACCAGCAGACGTCTAAGTCCACTTTAACACTGTCCCCTCCTTACCTTTAATGAATAATGGATCGAGGTCCTGGAGTTGTTACAGTATTTCTATAAGGAATTCCAGTCGTCAGGACTGTACCTATAATCCAATTTATTAATTTAGTTCATCAAATGTAATTATACTTAATCTAGATGGAGCCAGATTCTGTAGTGGTGTGTTGAGTGGAGTGGTATTGACATTCTCACCACACAGATCAACTACACTGATAACAGATGTCCATATTGCACTAACAAAAGAACACACCTGCTCTGTTAGCTGTAAACATAACTGGACACACATACAGCAGAGGTCTTCCTTTAAAGAACTGGCTTTAGGATTCAATACAAAGGAACATTCAGTAGTTTTTAGGGCTGAATAAGAAACTGAAGATTACATTTTTTCCCACATTTTACCTTTGCAATGCTGAAGCAATCAACTGATTTGATGTTAATTAAATAAAAAGTAAAAAAAAATCACAGATTATTTTGATACATTTATTTGTGTATTTCTCATACATACATTTTTTGATTCATTAAAAATGTACCTGTTGGAAATACACTTAAAAGCAGTACTCTACTGAGGTGTAGCACACTGACCTGACTACAGACATCCCTTGGGACTGAGGAACAGGATGCATGAGACGTTCACACAACATACTCGCAAATAATGCCAGGAACTGATAACTACAGGATCTCTTACATAAGAACAGCAAGGTTTCACTATTAACGTTCCTACTGTTGTTAAAGTAGGAACCAATGTGAGGGTAAACCTCGGTTCATATAAATACCTTAGTGCTAGTGTCACAGTCATAGGAGTTTAGCTCCAACCTGATATCCCTGAACCACAAGCTGAACCAAACCAAAGCTAAAGCTCTCTAGAAAGCAGTGTTCAGTTTTGGTGGTTGTGTTGCTGTTCCTCTCCACACCTCGGCTCTAGAGGAGCAGGGGCTTGTGGCGTGGTGCAGGGGGCAGACGGCAGCGTTTCCTGCTGGGGACTCCTGCAAGGTGAAATCAGCACTGGAAGGAAAGCTTTGTTTTGTAGCAGGGCTCTGGGGCTGGATGGACTCCTCCTGGAGCTCCTGGAGCTCCTGGAGCTCTGTCTGGACAGCTGAAAGGACAGCTCCCTCCTCCTCATCCTGTGGGCCGGCGACCCGCTACGCAGCTTCCTGGCGTCCGTTCCTGACTGGCTATCTGCACAGGTCGCCTCCTCTCCACTGTGGAGCTCGTCCGGAGCATCCGGCTCCGCAGCTGAGCTGGTGCTGAGCTCGTGGAGGTCGGCTTCACAAACCACCTCCATCTGGACGCTGGCATGAGAAGTCGAGTGCGTGTCTGAGTTGGAAGCGTCGACACTCTGAACCTCCTGCACCGTGGACAGCGAGTTCAGCACAGGGGGCGAGGCGTGGGCATGGGTTGCCACACCCACTTCCGGCCTGTGGTGGGGGTGTTGGTCCGGGACGAAGGAGAAGAAGCTGGAGATGGCGCTGTTGTGGCGTTTGAGAGACGGCCGTGCGTGCAGGTCCAGCGGCTCTTGTACGCTCAGCAGGCGACGCATGTTGGCCAGAACTGAGCCCGAGTGACCCAGCTCCTGGGTACTGATATCCTCACCCTGCAGTAACTCAGAGAGCCTACAAGACAAACATCAGGAGTCTATCTGTGATAGGGTGCAGTGTGTGTGTGTTTGTGTGCATGGCCACTCTGTGTGTCTGCGTGTGCATGTGTGTGTGTGTGTGTGATCCTCTAGCTCACCCCATGTCAGTAGTGGAGCCCAGGAAAGACGGAATGCAGTAATCGGCAGCAGCCAGCGTGTAGGGGGGGCGCACGTCAGGCTCATTCCAGTAAATATCTTTAGTCATGGGGGGCAGATTCATATGCATGTCATCTACGGCCATCATCGACACCTACAGCAACACAGACAAACTCACACCAGCCCTTCAGAACATAACTTACAGCGACACAGATACACTCACACCAGCCCTTCAGAACATCACTTACAGCGACACAGATACACTCACACCAGCCCTTCAGAACACCACTTACAGCGACAGATACACACTCACACCAGCCCTTCAGAACACCACTTACAGCGACACAAACACACTTACACTCACACCAGCCCTTCAGAACATCACTTACAGCGACACAGATACACTCACACCAGCCCTTCAGAACACCACTTACAGCGACAGATACACACTCACACCAGCCCTTCAGAACATCACTTACAGCGACACAAACACACTTACACTCACACCAGCCCTTCAGAACATCACTTACAGCGACACAGATACACTCACACCAGCCCTTCAGAACACCACTTACAGCGACAGATACACACTCACACCAGCCCTTCAGAACATCACTTACAGCGACACAAACACACTTACACTCACACCAGCCCTTCAGAACATCACTTACAGCGACACAGATACACTCACACCAGCCCTTCAGAACACCACTTACAGCGACAGATACACACTCACACCAGCCCTTCAGAACATCACTTACAGCGACACAAACACACTTACACTCACACCAGCCCTTCAGAACATCACTTACAGCGACACAGATACACTCACATCAGCCCTTCAGAACATCACTTACAGCGACAGATACACACTCACACTCACACCAGCCCTTCACAACATGGCCTGAACGTACAGCGCTTATACAGTACTGGACCAAATATGATGGCTGGTTAAAGGCTTTGGTTAGATCTGATGCTAACTTCACCCTGCCTGCGAGGCGAATGCTAACAACACCCTGCCTACGAGGCTGATGTAGGAGGAACATGCCAGCTCTGTACACGCTAACAGACATCTACTGCTGGCTGTGTGCGAACACAGACACAGATCAAAGCCACTGGACACCAGTCTCTGTGACAAAGCACAACTCTACGCTGCAACTCTGCTACTGTCCGAGACACATTAATACCTCAGCGAGCCATCGTCCATTCACATGTCTGCCATCACGACTAACCTGCAGGTTTCTATCGATGCACCAGTTGGATTCAAAGTCATCATCATCTTCCCCAAATGGATTTATGAGTTGCTCTGCCACCTGACACAGACAGATGCTTTAACCGAAGGCATGTGTAGATCAGAGCATGCGAGATACACGGTATACATTTACCCTGCTGATGATGTCACAGTTTTAATATGTCATTTCTGCGTGCACAGTATTTTTAGGTAGGCATATGTGTGTGTGTGTGTGTGTGTGTGTGTGTGTGTGTGTGTGTGTGTGTGTCTGTGTAAATAGTGTCTTAGATAAGGTCCCCTCAGAACAAAGGTTGTCCAGCAAAGGTTGATCCCAGACACACTAATACTAATCAGACATCTACTTAACCACTCATAACTTCTCAGTCTTTCTTTATCTAACTACAACAGAGTATGAATGAACCAATGACATGTGTGCTTTCAGACCTTCAGCCAACCAGAATAGAAGAAAAACTGCAGCAGGGTGAAGATTGGCACGTAGAGGTCGACCTCGTGACCTGGGTACTCCTGGGTGGGGTCCAAAAACTGTCGACCAATGATGCAGGCTGAGAAGAATGTGTAGACAGCCAGGGTTACAACCTAGTGAGAGAGAGAGAGAGAGAGAGAGAGAGAGAGAGAGAGAGAGAGAGAGAGAGAGAGAGAGATAGATAGATAGATAGATAGATAGATAGATAGATAGAGAGAGATAGATAGATAGATAGATAGATAGATAGATAGATAGATAGATAGATAGATAGATAGATAGATAGATAGATAGATAGATCTTAATTTCCTTAATATTGCAAAGGTTCATTCATGTTATTTATTTATTTATTTTTTATAATACTGATAATACTGATCTGGTGATACTGTAAATGAATAAGATTAAACCAATAAAGCTAAACTGAACTGGACTAAACTGAACTGAGCTGAACTAAACAGAACTGTCTTCCATGAAAGGTTCTGTTTATCTGCATGTTGTTTCCTTTAAGTTCTCCCCCCCCAACCTCAAAATGATCCCCCTACACACAGTTTTATCATGTCATTACTATTACAGACCAGGTTAAAATTAAGTCAAAATCAGGATTTCAGAAACTAAGTGGAAATAGGGAGAGAGAGAGCAAACAGATGGCAGGCAACTTCTGATCCATTTCTTAAAGAAAGCAGGTGAATATGTTGTTGCGACGTAAGCCAATCAGCGTCTGGGGTGAATGTTGGGGGCGGGGCCAACACCTGTGCCGGAGACCAAATGTAGTACCACGCCTCCCAACATCTCTCTCTGACTGATGCTGAACAACGATAATGAGGTATAATGTTGCACAGGACAGGACAATGTGTGTTTGTGTGTGTGTGTGTGTGTGTGTGTGTGTGTGTGTGTGTGTGAGTGAGAGAGAGAGAGAGAGAGAGCGAGCAAGAGAGAGAGAGAGAGAGAAACCCTCACCTGGGTGTAGACTAGGGGGATCCCAACCCAGTCATATAAAAATAAAGTGGTACACCCTGTCCTGTACCTGTTCAGCTCCTGAACGCATGCACACACACACACACACACACACACACACACACACACACACACACACACACACACACACACACACACACACATACACATACACACACAATCAATCAGTCAGACAAGTAGTTGCATCTACTCATATTCCAGGCTAATGTTAAAGTGCTGACATCTCCTTCCTGAAATAACACTTCAGATTGTTCACTACTCATCTGACTTTAGGCCATCAAGGGTCAACACATTCCTCCCATCTCAACCTGACTGACATTAATCTGGCTCACAGTTCCCTCACGACACCTGCTGAGACCCTCTCAGATACTCCGAGCGATGCGTCATCGGGTAGAATCTCCTCGGGATGTCTGAGCCACATGTGAACCTTCCACGAGGTTTGATCAACTCTGGGACAGGAACAGTCACGCTCTTGGAAAGCAGTCTGTGTTTGAACAGCACAGTCGTTAAGGTGCTGTAGCACAGCTGAAATTCACGATTCAATCTGACTCTCATTACCGCAGCGCAAACGGATCACTGCAGCACTGCTGAATCTGTATAAACTTTAAATTAAGTACAATACGGCCAGGCGGAGACCTGTTTGCCATCAGTGTGTTTTTCATTACCTCCTAATGACAAAGCCCTTTCAGACAGAGTGAAAACCAAACAAAGATATGGCAGCACAAGATTTAGAATCTGTAGATTTATAATAACTGTGACTGTAAGGGAGCTTTGGAAGGTGGCGGTAGAGTCTTACACTGACAATGGCCTGGAGGTCCACGTTGTCCTGGATACGGCCCTCCTCCCGCGCCTTGGATGCCAGGTTGGTGAACCACACCGCTGGGATCCAGGATTTGAAGTGTGGAGAGTTGAGGTTCTCAAAAACTTTCCTCTCCTCTGGTGTCATGAATCCTGAGAGAAGAGTCAGACAGCAAAAATCTCCTCACAATCTGACTCAATGATAGAGAATTTTTACTATGTCGCAATCAGACACAACTGTACATCTGAAGTGTTTGTTATGTTGACTCTGTAGCTATCAGACCCATCTGTACATCTTATGCACAGACAACTCTACTCAAGGATGTCTATCTAAGTTCACACACAAACACTCTCTACACAGGATGCTTTTCGCTAAGGTAATAAAAGCACCATGACACAACTATGTTTTAACAAGGTGGAATTGAAGGATTTTAGCTAATTATTTCAAGTCAAATATAATCTGAACTATGAAACAGAAACCACATAAATGCACAATGGAATCAAAATAATATTCATTATAAGGATCCATTTTCTCGTCATAACCACATTTGTTTTATTTTCGTGAATTTTCAGGGGTGACATTTTCTGTGGTGATTTTGCTTTGTTAGGAACCTTGGGACACATTCAGAATCCAAAGCCAAACTCGCTCGTTGGCTTTGCTGAAATGGAACGTGGAGGACACGCGCGCGCGTTTTTCCGCGAGACGGGACTGACCCATCCACTTCCTGTCATCTTCAGAGACTCCGCTTCTTCGGCTCATGCCACAGCGTCACGAGACAGTCGTGCTTCAGAGTTTAGCCCTCGGATCTACTGGATCGGATCAGATCAGATAATCGCGGGAACACTAGCAAGTCACTGAATTACCGGTCAGTGCGCTACAGTGGTCTAGAGGTCACGATTTTAACTCGGATACGTTTCGGTGAAAAAACAAACAAAAACGGTGCGTTACCAAGGACAACACACCGAATTCTTATTAACATCAAAGGACAAGCTTGTACCAGTGTCAGTGTGCAAGTGCATAGTCCTAACGCGCTTTCCTGGAAGGTTCTAGATGGCGGTGCTGTCGCCAGGCGCGGCTTCCGCTCACCTGCCTCCACCACGTGGTCGATGGTGGGGAAGCGCTTGCAGACGGCAGTGCTGATGGAGCGGAAGACGAGCAGCGATATGAGGTTGACGTAGCGCATCAGCGTGCGCCTCAGCAGCCGACCCTGCTCGTCCTGGCCGTGTACGCGGCTCGAGATGAGTACCATGAGCCGGTCCGGCCACGGCATGTTCATGAACTTATTCCACCAGTGATTCACCACCAGAGTGACGTAGAAGCCTGCGGGGGGCAGAGACAGCAGAGACTAGGCCCAAGAAGAAAAGCACGAGACCATCGGACGTTTACAGAAGCTGGCGTGTGATAATCGGTCTGGCATGAATATATGGGAGGTTTTATTGGAAAAAACAAATCCACAGACATTAAGACACCGAAACATGGAGAAAGTCTTGCAAGAGGAAACAATCATCAACAACCTCTGAATTGCTTATTAATTATTAAAACTGACTAAAAGAACAGTACGCCATGTTATCTACAGACAAATGATTACAAAGGAATTTTTAAAGAAGAGTTAACCTGCCGCCTGCAACGCCAGCGTGCCGCCACCAGGGGGAAACCGCGCGCCGCGAACTAACCCGTACTCATTAAGGTGATCACGCACGGGGGGCGCATGTTTATAGATTATAGATTTTATAGATTATCTACCCGAGAGTTACAGATGATGGATGGTTTTGGACGTGTGTAAATATGTGCATGACAGGTCAAAATAAAGCTCTACTAGTCAGGACATTTAAAAACTTACTACACTTGTGCATAGTCAAAGATTCAAACCCACGTTATGACAAATCGGTATCGGTCAGACAGTAAATTATTTCACTGATGTTTACAGCCGATTCAATAATTCATTTCAGTAAACGTTCAATAATCTGTCTCGTAGTGTGTTACAATTAGCATATGGCAATCTGGAGACATTCAACCGTGCCATACATAAGTCACTTACATACCTACAGCCCACGATGTGTGGGTTGGGTTTTTACTGCGGATGGACTTTATAGTGAGCAATTCACAGTTATTAGACTGCAGTGGGACAGTGATGATGAGAGAACACCACTGAGCCCTGATCTGAGACAGCTACACGTGTTCCTCCAGGACAGCATGGAGGCCTATTAATGGGCTACACCACGCAAAGAAACGTGACGGCGGTGCTCTGCCTCTGCACGACCAAGCGTTAGAGTTTCTGCCCTCAGCGGGAAAAACGGATTACTGTCTTAACATTCAGTCTTCTGTCACTCTGCAGACATACAGGACATGTGCGTTAGTCATAGTCTCCTGCTTATGGCATAGTAGACCTTCCTTCTGATGACCATCTGTTTCTATCGTTATTTGTTTGTGAAGGCGATGGAAACCATTATCTTTAACTTGTTTCCAAAACTTCCCAAAGCTCTGTGCCAGCACCAGATGACCAGTGTCCGTCTGATAACGTCTCTACAGCAGGCAGGCATCATAAATCTCACACAGCAAAAACGGCGAACGTCCCCCTTACCAAGGACAAAGGTGACAGGGATTTGTTCGGCGTATTTGTCACAGTACAGGGACAACTTCTCAAAGAGTCTCTTCTGGGGATCGGCGAGCGCCCATCTAGACACGCCAGAGAAGTGCCATCAGAGACGCGCGCGCAAGCGCAGGATGCGACTCATGCACCATCTCACTGAGATGCCATCAGAGTGCGCATGTGCCACACACGACACCAAAACCCTACAAAGGCCTCCTTCCTTTCTTTGTTTGTGTGTGTGTGTGTCTTGGTTCTTATGTGCCACTTCTATTTACAAGATCAAATCAGAACAGAATATAATACAAATTAATACAGTTCCGAAACAAGGAGCTCCAACATCTAACCTGGCATCTTAAAACCACTGTGAGCGTAACCGGCAGCTTGAGGAACAGCCCAAGTTCACCTTTCACCAGTCTGGTAATTACTCATACTGGTGGGACTTGTGCGTCTAGGGGAATATCATTAACGTAGTCTGTAGGCGTTACCTGTATACGAGGCTGAGCATGCTGTACAGTAGCGCAAAAACCACAAACTCCCGGTAAAGGAGTTTGTAAATACTTCCTTTCCATCGCAGTAATAATCGGTGGAACCCGAAGAAGGTGGCGTTGGCGACTTTGCTGGAGTACGTAACAGTCATTTTAGGAGAGTCCTAGTTGGTGTGCGTGCAGGATCGCTCAGGGCTCGGGGAAGGACGTTTGATTTGTCCAAACGTCCACGGCGCAGTGAGGACATCCTGTACCAGAAATACCCCGGGACCACGCGGTTATTTGGGAAGCGAGTCGAGAGCAAACCTGTTTGCCAAATTTAGAAACCCGTCAGACTGAAAGATGCGCTTCTGTGAGCACGCGCGCAATAGACTAAGCAATGCTCGTGCTGCCAGAGTTAAATTTATCTCTCTGATTACGCACTCAGATGGAAACTTTCAGCATGTTGCGACATGCAGTTATAACCCTCCATTCTCAACACACTTCCACTCACCTGAGGGTTTTGCGCCCATGCAGTGCAGTGGCAACAACTAGATAGATTCCTCTATATATATATATATATATATATATATATATATATATATATAGAGAGAGAGAGAGAGAGAGAGAGAGAGAGAGAGAGAGAGAGAGAGAGAGAGAGAGAGAGACCCATTTTATATATATATATATATATATATATATATAGACCAATGATGAATGGCTAACCAAAATGGCAACAGAGGGCTGTAGATCCCAGCCACACTACAACAGTTCCTATCTGTTTGTTAGAATATGCTGAATCTTTCTAATAAATGTAGGTGGGGATTTTACGCTCCAAACGCAGACTAATTTACTCGCCAGTTTAATACGAACAGCTGCTATAAGCATAAGTCTGTTCAGCTGAGATGCTTTAAACGGCAAACGTGCACAGTGTGCATCTTCGTGTTTAGGTCCACAGTTTTTGTCCCAGTAGCACCTTGGTAGTCCGAGCGGCCGGTGGGACGTGAGCTTGCGCCTCCGTTTGCACCTCCATAACGGGTGTAGGCACACGATGGCGCTGTTGCATGGTGAATAAAGTCTCCAGTGGTTACGCAACACAGGACCAACCGTTTATTGGATTCCTTCATCATTCTGTAATTGCTTTCTTTAATGCGTTTAATCAGTAGATTAATTGTACTACTGTCGGGGATGTGACTTTAAAAACTACACACTCCCGGCCATACTGGTGAACTGCGCGTGCACGCGCGCGCGCGCCGAGAAGAGAAGAGAAGAGAAGAAAGGAGCAGGTGTGCGACGGAAGTGGTAGCGTGGACCGCGCGTATCTGGGTCGATCATCCTCGTAGTGACTGCTACCCTCCGGAGGCTTGTGTACCTCGAAGGCGGATGATCCACGGAGGACAGGAGAGAACGGATTAACGGATATTTCTGTATATATTTTTATCGACTGAATTGTGGTGTTTTGAAAGGAGAATTAAAGGCTGCGCGCCCTCCCGTCTGGAAGGTATGCCGATCCGTGGAGTAGGTTAAGCGCGCGCTCCCTGGCCTGCGTCGTTCTTGCCGGCCGTCCGGCCGGGCGGATGCACCTGCGCCTTCCCGGTGTCGTTGTGCGTCTAGCTACGTGGCGAGCTGCCTGCACGCAGGGTTGGGGATATTGCACACGACTGTTAATGTGGTTTTAATTCAGCGGGTTTTTAGAGGTGGTTGTGAAGTTATTAATTGATGTATTAATTGTGAACGTCGCCCTGTGCTAGAACGGGTACGTCGTGGGATATGCGTTAGGTGCATGGGTGGCGCAATAGCGCATCACCCTTCCCTGTTCGTCTGCACGGTGGCTACGTAGCAGAATTGTGCAGACTTAACAGTAGGTCATCTAGTCGCTGGGACCCTTAGCTACCTAAGCAGCGAGCTAGCGCAGTGCCTTTGGTTCCGACACGGCATTGCTGTCACTGATGGGGTACTACGTGTGCCGCCACGGTATCGTCTTAGCAGCTGGGTCGGTGAACCTGTCACACACACGGGCCGTGTCTGGGCAAAGCGCCTATTCGTAACGTGTTGTTAAGTGTCTCTGCTGTGTGCTTCAGGAGGCCGGCCTCTAACCCTAGATGGGTCCTCGTAAACGGGACATGCCCACAGGCCTACACGGGCGTCTTGTTGGGTTACTGGTTGGGAATCTCCGCCCACGGGGACTGCTGGGAACTGCTGTCCTGTGTAAGGCTTCCTGTGCAGTTAGTTTTTAGTCTTTATTTTAATTTAGCTTTCGCTGAACAAAACTGTTCCTCCATATTTAGTTAGCTAACCACATAACTATGATATGCTTAAATTATATTATTTAAAATGATTGACATTGCATGTGATGTTAAACTTGCATAAAACTAATATATTTATATCTTATTTATATATCCAATATTTCTAATATCTAATCTTTACATCTTAATTAAATATTGTTTAGTAACTAAACAAACTAATATCAGAAGTCGCTGCTGTTTTGTATGCTGTGTTGAACGGCTCTCAAGTGAGATCAGATCTTTGGAGCAGGACGACACCCGACCCATCTTTGTGGTGAACACGGGAGCTCTGTGCAGCTCTGTCCCAGTGTCTGTTCTCTACTGGTGTTCCTGGTCATGTGGGGGACTGAGCTGTGGCATTTCATCCAAACACAAAAGTGACCAGTTTTTCACTTTATGGAGAAAATTGCTGATCACAGTTCCAGCAACCACAGCACATGGAAGGTGATTTTGGAAATGGCTGTCTCCTGACTCCCATCACACTCATTGGCCAGCTGTGGAAGGGGAGGTCTCCTGACTCCGGCCCCATCCTCCACACCATTGGTCAGCTGGGGTAGGGGCAGTCCCCTGACTCCGACCCCTGTCCTCGAAAGCATGGGTCAACCTGTGCAGTCTCATTTAAGGTTTGAGTTCTTCTTTAGCTGCAGTAAGGGACTGTTTGATAACACTAAACTACAGACTTTGCCCACTGAAGTTAATCTGGCATAGCCATTAGAGGAAAAACCCTCAGCAGTGCTGTGTTGGCAGTTTATGACGTATGGACTCAGCTTCCAGGGAGTGAGTGCACTGTAGTAAAAGATGCAGCGGTAGTCAAAGTTGCGATGAACCACGCAGTGTTTCCATAGAAACGAGGCATTTCGGACAGAGGTCCTTCATCTGTGGTTCAACAGTGCTTCTGAAATTCCAGGACGTGAAACCAAAGCAGTTTCACGCCAGCACTAGCCAGAGGACTGGTTACTTTAATTCCACACTGTTTTTTAAAATCCAATCAGTGATTTTCTTTATCCTTAAGTTTCCTAATTTCATTGCTACCGTAGCAACAACTGGCAATGCTTTGCCGCTGGAAACGTCAGATCCTTGATTCTGATGGTCTCAAGATCAGTAAGCCTTGCCCTGGATCACAGCTGATCACATCTCATGTAAGAGGTCCAACAACCAACAACTCCTGCATTCTTACTGCAAGTGTGTTTTTAATCTTTAGAATTGTAAAGAGTGGAGTGTTTTCAGACCTAGACTGTGAAGACTTGTGTGTGTATGTGTGTGTGTGTGTGTGTGTATGTGTATGTATGTGTGTGTGTGTATGTGTGTGTGTGTATGTGTGTGTGTGTATGTGTGTGTGTGTATGTGTGTGTGTGTATGTGTGTGTGTGTGTGTATGTGTGTGTGTGTATGTATGTGTGTGTATGTGTGTGTGTGTATGTATGTGTGTGTATGTATGTGTGTGTATGTATGTGTGTGTGTGTATGTGTGTGTGTGTATGTGTATGTGTGTGTGTGTGTGTGTGTCTGTGCACCCCCGCATGCACATGCATATGTAGATAGGGTTACACTTCTGCTACCTGAAAGTTACACTAATAAGAACGTTGTTCTTTGTCAGAAGGAGGTGAGGACTGGTATGGTTGGGCCCTAGCAATGAATCGAGCTTGTCTTTATCTGGGCTTCAGGAGACCAACCGGCACTTGGGATCGTTGTGGTCATGGGCTTGGACTCGTGTGCTCTCTCTATACGCCTGTGCGAATGATTTACTGTCTAAGGAAGGATGAGCACGTTTGTTTGTTTTTGTTTGTTTATCAGGTTTAGTTTTGCAACACATTTTCTCAGTGTTTCCTAGTGAGTTCTAATCTTGAAGTGGTGAGTGGAAATAATCCTCTTAAACAGATCAATAATTCATTCCAGGTTGAAGGATGTTGTCACCTGCCACCTGGTCTCCACTGTCCTTCCCATCTAAATTACTCCCAACGTTCGTTCAGAGTTTGGCTTATTTAGAAAGTTTCTAAATTTCAAATTATACAGTAGTTGTCTTACATTTTTTGGTGCTTATGTGACATTTAAGTGAAATGCCTTAATTGTTCTCATTTATATGAAACTATTGTGTTTTTATGTTCACCTCTACCATCCAGTCTACTGTTTGTGTCTCTTCTCAGAAATCTTTGTGTGTGTGGCTGTGGTGTTATTAAAGTATTAGAACATTGAACTCTGCTAAATTCAGAGTTTTGTGGTTTGTTTTGCTTTGTACTGGTTTTCGATTATGAAAACATGATAATTACCTTGTACCCAGGAATCATGTCTGTCAAAACGTTAGTGCTTTCACCTCCTTTCTGCTGAGGCCCATCATACCCATGCCGGTGGATTAGACCGTGTTTTCACAAGTCCCTCAGCCAAGCTGAGAGTATGTTTCCTACCATTTTTAGGGATGCAGTGTTTTTTTTAACTGGTGACGGCTGTGATCCATACAGGATGCAGTGAGATCTCTGCTGGACGTGATGCAGCACTGACTTTGCTGTTGCATGCAAGGTTTGGCTTCATCGTCTGCAGACCGCTGTATGGGGAATGCGTGCAGGGGGCGGGCCTGTTTGATGGGATCTCTGTGCTGGTGATGATTCAGCATTCCTGCACTTGCCTTGACACTCTCTCCCCTCGCTGTCTCCCCACACTTAAACACTGACTTAAATAATACTGACATAAATACACACTTAAATAATATGCACTTAAATCCCTACTTAAAAATAGTTAAATAATACTGACTCGCTTAATACTCCCTTATATAATACGCACATAAATGAAGGGTAGGGCCCATTGTTCAGCCAGTCCCCTCAGCGCTGACACTATTCGTCTGCCGAACCTCATATATTTTCAGTACTCTCTGACATTTGAGGATGCCTCTCTGCTGGCCTTTTAATTACGTTTTTAAATTCAGGATGTTGTTCACTGCGGGTTTTCATAACAGTTTCTATGTGTGACAGGCGGGAAAATCGACTCGGAAGAGCCGAAAGGGGAAAAAAATCACGAGTAAGCATTTGCATTGGTTCTCTGTGGTGCTGCCTGAACTGGTTTTGCATACATGGAGAAACTGGTTAGACTATACTGAGGTTGTTTTTTAAATTGCCGTTTCCAAACACATGGACGCTGAGTGTGGTTGGTGTGGTAACGTGTCTCCTCTGTCAACAGCTTTAGCTGTGGTGTCAGAGGGTGGGACTGGCACCCAGCCAAAGTCCTGCCTGTTACCATAGCAGCCATTTACAGGCTCTTAGGTGCTGTCATCCAACGTTAGTCGGCGTAACCTTTGGAATGAAAAGATATATGAAAAGGGTGTGACTGTGGCTTCAGAATGTGTGTCGCCTGTGCGCTGAAACACACCCACCTGCTGTCCTTATTTGAATGTTTAATGCTGACAGCATTGAAAGTAAATCATGAGTTTGAAGGGAAAGTTTCTGTTTTTTTAGTGGTGTGATGGAGCTGTACATCAGACAATCTTTTATTTCTCACATTAGTTCCGCTGCTTTGTTTTTTTGTGAGTCTCGGGAATGTAGCTTTTATGTCCGTGCTCATCTGCCTTCGGCTTTCTGCGTGTTCTTGTGTCTAGGAGTGGAATCCAGGAACAGATGTCGATGGGGTTTCAATTCCTCCCCCTGCATTGCTGAACCATGTCTCCCACATTCCACACCCACCCATCAGAATGGTACGCGCTGTCTGTCTGATGCTGTCTGTTGTGATGGGCCATGGATCAGCCCAGTTTAGTAAAGTGCAGTGTGTGGTTGTCTTGGTAACCCGTGTGTCAGATGTTGGTCTATGTTAGCATGTCCAGCAGCAATGTGCTGGCCAGAGGCTCCACGGGGCGTCTCTGTGTCCACCTGAAGTGGTCCTAAGTCCACCTGTTTCTTGTCCTGTGTCAGATCAGCGTGTTATGACTCTGAGGCTATGGCCAGTGAACCCCTCGAAGGTTTTCATGAGGTCAATCTGGCGTCACCCACCACTCCGGACCTGCATGGCATCGCCGAGCCCCGACCAGCAAAACCGGCCGCGCCACCGAGCTCCTTATACCGTACCCACTCCCTGACCTCTACCCCCTGCCCTCCCAATGCTCTCTATGCTGACCAGTTGCCCACCCAGCCAGTGTACCCGGCCCCCCGTCACCTAGCCAACGAGGACCCTCACAATGGCAGGTAAGAACAGGTGTATTCTGCCAGCAGACCTCTGACATACGCCTGAGGGAAATGTCCACACCTGATGATGTGCGACCAGATGAAATACTGTTGTGTTCAGAGAGTGGACTCTCATCAGGAGCAGATAACACAGCATCAATGGCTGTGTGTGTGTGTGTGTGTGTGTGTGTGTGTGTGTGTGTGTGTGTGTGGGGGGGTTTATTCCACAGTGTTCCGGGACTGGAGGCAGTTTCCTCAGGCGCCGCCTCTCATGAGGCGGGGTCAGTTGAGGATGGTGCCCCATTGGGTGATGAGGGAGAGGATCCGTTGGCTCTGAGCACAGACAGCCTATCACGGCTCAGGAGTCCCTCTGTCATGGAAGTGAGAGAGAAAGGCTATGAGAGGCTGAGAGAGGAGCTCGCCAAAGCACAGCGGGTAAGACCTTGGACCTCTTCCTCCTCTACTCCTCTACACCTCCTCTACTCCTCTACACCTCTTCTCCTCTTCCTGTACTCCTCCACACCTCCTCTCCTCCTCCTACTCATCTACACCTCCTCTCCTCTTCCTGTACTCCTGCACACCTCCTCTACTCCTCTTCTCCTCCTACTCATCTACACCTCCTCCCCTCCTCTCCTCTTCTACTGCTGACCATCACATCTGTAGTTTCAGCTGCACTTGTGTGTGCCTGTATGTTCACAGTTCACAGGTAGAGAATGAATCTCTCGTTTCATTGCTTGTGTGTGTGATGGAATCCTTGTTTCTGGAGTAGGTAAGCAAGAATAGTGACCTGAAAGTGACCAAGTGGCCACATGAGCTTCAAGAACGTCTTAAACTTTTCATAAACTTCATGGCTATGTTAACACTCACTCACTCACGTTTAGCCAGCTGCTGGTTGAAGTTTCTCCACAAGGAGGTGCTTGAAGTGCATTATTGAAAGGGAGGAAACTGGCATGAAGCCACACCAGCACGATCTGACAAACACGTGTGTTTGTACTTGTACACTGTGTGTCAGAGTCTTCACACACACTCCGTGTGAGTGCGCAGACGCATGGTACGTGTGACACTACAGCTGCTGCACTACAACAGTCATTAACGGGAAGTGTTCACCTGACCGTAGGCCTCAGAAAACCTGAGACTAAAACCAAAAAGAAATAAGATGACATTTATTCCCATCGAGTTAATTCAGCTTGGTAGTGAAAGATTTCAGTGTGTTCTTGCTGTATTAACCAATCAGGAAACTCCTCTACAGGGAGGCCCAGTACGCAGGAGTGAAGGATAAATGTGTAAGTGATGGAAGAAGGAGGAAGTTTCTTTGCTGTTTTGTTTTTTTGCGCTCTTCTTTCTAACTTGTTTATATGGTTACTGGCATATGTGTTAGCATCTACAGATCAAGTGCATTAGATCATATGTCCAGATTTTATAAAGGTCTCATGTTCAATTGGAACGTCTGTGGGTGTGCTGAGCTGTATTGTCATGTTCAGTACACATTAATTAAATTCAGTACATCTAAATAAATTCAACAATTTACTATTAATTGTTACTATTAACACGAGACACACAATTATTTTAAATAAATGTATTAACCAAATACATTCCTCAATTCAGTCGGCCGATTAATCGACCGCCATGCCACAGCCCTACCCAATAGCTGATCAATCAACCCCACGCACCACTTCTGAAGTTCCCACACATCACTCCACTGCTGCTCTCCCTCATTGGCTGCCAGTAGCTGCACACATCAGATTTAAAACCTTGATGCTTGCCTACAAAGCCAAAAATGGACCAGCCCCATCATATATGAGGTTAGTGGTCAAAGCCCGATCCGTATATTGAGAACTTCAAACGTCAAGTATGGCTCATCTTGAATGACCAGTCTCATCGTAGACAAGCATGGAGACTATTCTCTGTCCTACTCCCAGGTGGTGGAATGAACATCCACTTGCTGTCCAGACAGCAGAGTCCCTCGCAGTCTTCAAATGCAGACTGAAGACCCATCTATTTGTGAAATATTTAAATGACCACTGATCCTGCATCTATGTTGAGTAGCTATAACTCTAGTACTTATTGTAGGGTATTGTTTATTATTGCCTTTATAATTACCTGAGATTGTGTTTTACACAGCATTGATGCTGTATTTCTACAATATTCTAGTTCATTGGTATATTGTACTCTGACCTACTGTACTGTACTAGGATGTATTCTATGAGTAAATGACAAAGCACTTTTGTAGCTCTGCTAAATGCGTCTGCTAAATGCCATAAATGTAAATGTAGATGAACTGTTTAAGAAATGTGACAAACTCAGAATTTAAGACAAAAAAATCCAGTGTGGGAATCCCCTCGTAAGCCTTTTTAATAACTGACATTTTTTCAAGTTTAAATATGGCCTTGCATTCTGACACATCTGTATTGTGTGGGGGGGGTGGGGGGGGGGGTGATCTGTAATGTGTGCTTTTGTTTGGGAGGCTTGAAAAATCTGTGTTGTGTAGGGGTGATGTGTGTGTGTGTGTGTGTGTGTGTGTGTTGTGGGGGGGATGATCTGTATTGTGAGGTGCGTGTGGTTGATCTGTATTGTGTGTGTGTGTGTGTCTGTGTGTGTGGGTGGGTGTTTGTGCTTCTCCCAGTTGTGAGCACCAGTGTCCAGTTTCAAGTGTCCATTACCGTAATGAGCAGATGTCAGCTGTGTAGTCCAGCACTGTGTGGGGGTGAAATGTACTGTGTGTGTGTGTCTGTGTGGTTGGGGGGTCAGGGATCTGTACTGTGTGTCTGTCTGTGTGTGTGTGGGGGTGATCTGTAGTGCATGTGGAGGGGAGGGGGGGAGGGAGAGAAGCAGAGAAAGTGGTGTGGGTGTGAGGATGCAAAGGAGGCCCTCACGCACGCGCACACACACTCACGCACGCGCACACACACTCACACGCGCGCGCGCACACACACACACACACACACACACACATACATACTCTCTGGACCTACAAAACCACATACATGGATCCCACCAGTGTAGCCTGCAACCTGGATGCCCTGCGCATAATGACCTCTCACTGACCTTTACCTTGACCCTTACCCTAACCCAACTCCAGAGTGGGCGTTCTCCTCATTCGGGTTCCTTCCTCGTTAATGAGGTATATCTTAACTACGTGGTCCGTGCAGTGCTGCAGGTGTTAGCTGCTCTGAGCCCTAAGTTGGCCAAGTGACTCTGGATATCAAAAGACCCTCAAACTGCTGCTGGTGTGTCCTGGACTTTTATGGTGCTTTTATGTTTGTTTTTTATTGTTTTGGATAATTCTTGTTTTTTATTGGTATTTAGTCAAAGGTGAAATAAGTGATAGTCAAATTTGTTGACTACTAGAAGTGTACGTGCAAGCCTGCGTGCGTATTAGTGGTGTTTCACTGCATCTGTAGACGTGTCTGAAAGTGTGGGCAGACAGTTCTCTACAGACAAACCTGTAATTTAGTGTGTGTGAAAGCACAGAATTAGTGCCACAGGAGTGTGTGGAGTTCTTCAGTAGATTGCAGTACTTAAATCACTGAATAAATCACTGAACTGTGTCTGTGTGCCACAGTTCTTCTGTTTGTTTAGCAGACACACTTGTGCAGAGAAACTTGTTAATAGTGAGGTTTCCTTGTGTTGTGGGCTCTTCTGCACGTAGCTTGATCACATGCTTGTACTTTTCATTTGTGTGTGTTTTCATCAACCCCTCCCCCCCCCATGTTTTTGTTCAATCATTCTGTTCATCCATTCATTTTGTTTTCTTTTTGTTCATTTTTGTTTATTGTATGTTGCCTGAAGGAACTAAAATTAAAAGACGAGGAATGTGAGAGACTTTCTAAAGTCAGGGACCAGCTGGGGCAGGAGCTGGAGGAACTGACTGCCAGCCTGTTCGAGGTTGGTTCCCACGGGTTTGGTTTCTACATGTACAAAAAGGCAATACAAACACAAGTGTGCTTTTAGTGTGTTTAATGGGCATTTACACGACGTCATACAAGAACGCCAGACACAGAGCCGGTCGCTAGCAACACAGCACATCTGCAGCGTGTAATGATGATGTAACTGGCCTTTAATGTGGTTGGTTTTACTTAATCAGACACTTCCCCACCAACAATATGGAACTAATTTACTAATCCATGCTAATTGGATGTCTTTTTTCTGCTTTGACTCCCATGTCTGCATGCAGCAAAAACAAAACAAAAGCAAATGTGTCTCTTCGCTTGACTTTGCCATCAACACCAGTAGTGTCGGTGGCACCTGAGTGAGCAAAGCCGCTGTCCTTTAAACAACAACGAGTATGATGGGGAATAAGGAGAGCTGAATGTTCTGGCCCCATGTGTGTGGATATCGTGGTAATGGACACTGTGGATGTGCTGAGAGTCTGCTCGAGTAGCTCCGTCTCTGAGTTCTTCAGTGTGTCTTTATCGTGGGGGTCTTCTTCATGGACCCCCCCCCCCCAACCTTACGTTCTTCCTCATCCTGTCCTGCTCCCTGTCCTTCTGCGTCCTAGCTGCCGTCGGTAGGCGTGTTACTAACATGTTCCTGTTGTTGTGCAGTGCTCTGAGGTAGCTTCGCTTGCTTACGGTGCTTAGGGTGGAGGACGGGGGAGGGGCACAGGGTTGATCCGGGGCTGTGATCCAGCTCTCTGATCCGGGGCTGTGATCCAGCTCTCTGATCCGGGGCTGTGATCAGGGGCTGCGATCCGGGGCTCTGATGGGACTCTGTACCCACAGGAGGCTCACAAGATGGTGCGTGAGGCGAACCTGAAGCAGGCCACCGCGGAGAAGCAACTACAGGAAGCCCTTGGGAAGGTGAGGACCAGTATGGAGACCAGGAGCACGGCTGGGGTTGCACTGTTGGGTTGTCCGTTTTAGCAGGACAGTCACGTCTGCACTTTCTTCAGGTTCATCTGGTTGGCATTTCTGATTTTCTTTGGCAGGATTTCCCGAACATTTCCGAGTTACGTTAAGTTGAATTATATGTGTTGATGTGACCCCTGCCAGTCATACTGAGGCGACAGCAGACTGGACGAGTAGATCGCCAACAGCAAGGAGTGTTTACACTTGCATAGTTAATGACTGTAGTACCATCCATTAGGGTACATTGTTCAGTTTAAACTAAAACTTAGACTTAAACCAAGAAATTCTTTACACTGGCCGCTGTCAGTAAATGCTGACCAGGTCACAAAGGCCCCTTGGGTACTGATCCTCTGACAAACCCAACCGTGAAGCTCTTCCATCCTGTCTGTCTCCCTTCCTCCTGGCAGATCGACGTGATGCAGGCTGAGGTTGTGGCCCTGAAGACGCTGGTGTTGTCCACGTCCCCTACCTCGCCATGCAAGGAGCTGCCGTCGGGCTCCAAGGCCCCGTTCAGAAAGGGCCACACACGCAACAAGAGTACCAGCAGTGCGGTGATGGGTAGCCATCAACAGGAGCTCGGCGCCCAGCACACCATCGGGCACGACAGCAGAGAGGCACGATTCCCCTCACCACCCCCACTGCCCCCCAACACACATAACAGCCCTTATGTGATTAGCCACTGACTCCCATTTCAAGTAGCTGCTTTGTGGTGTGTGTCTCTGGGACTGTGTGTGTGTGCGCACGCGCGTGTGTGTGTAGGTGGATTCCCTTCTCTTCAGTGAGTTTAAGGCCTGGAAAGAGGATCCTACTTTAGACAGGAGCTGCTCTTTCCTGGACCGGATCTACAGGGAGGACATTTACCCATGCCTCACCTTCTGCAAGAGTGAGGTGTGTGTGTGTGTGTGTGTGTGTGTGTGTGTGTGTGTGTGTGTGTGTGTGCAAGAAAGTGTCCCATAATATCAATAGATGTGCTGTGCATGTCTTTGGCTAATGTGACACGTTTCACTTTAGAGCTTCCTGACACATTCTGTTGAGCAGAGCTATGTGCACTGCCCCCATGTGGCTATACCAAGACACTGCCGCCGTGTATTTCCTGCTTGGTCACCACGGCAGTTTTTCCAATGTTTTAATATACATATGTACAGTAAATGCCCCTGAAACTGTTTATGCAAATGCTTATGAATTCAGAAAGAACCAATATGCATGTCTTTATATATACATGCACAAAATATTCAGAAGTTACCTGTCAATTTATAAAACAGGCCATTTATTAAAGAGGACACTGGGAACAATGGAATAACAAGACAAGTAACCATCAGTAAACTTCTGACTGCATACAACTGACCGAGAGGCGAGAGCAGGTGTAGTTCAGTAATATAAGAAAAGGCTTTTATCAGTAAAAAAGGAGCTTCAGTCATGTGAGGGTTAAAGCGCCTAGGCGAGGCCCTTGGGAATCAGGTGTTCCTCATCTTGTCTTTTCCTGGCGGCGGTAGCTGGGCTCGGCCATCCTGGAGGCGGTGGAGCAGAACACGCTGAGTGTGGAGCCGGTGGGATTTCAGCCCCTGCCTGTGGTAAAGGCCTCTGCACTGGAGTGTGGAGGACCCAAGTGAGTACAGGGAGGGCTCACTTTGGAAACTTCATTAACTTTTGTGATCTGATGACATAAACTGCATGCAGAGTGAGTCTGGAATGCATTTGAGGTGTATGAACAGACCAGGTGGGTCTGGGTTGGACCAGGTTAATACCCCTGAATGCTTTTTCTCTTCTGTGAGACTGATCTGTGTTTGGCCCCTTATTCTGTCCCACATTCTGGTCCATATTCTTTAAATATCAAGGTGGGGTATTTTTTTAAGAATATAGTTACAGATTTGATGAGACCCATTTTCAGTGAAGCATTTTGGCCTTTTAAAGAACAGGGAGAATGATGATTCCTAGTGCAGAGGGCTCGTCACCAGGCCACAGTCGCCATGGTTTCACATTGTGTGGGTCAGATGTCGTGTGACACTCGTGAGTGGGAGCTTATTAGTGCTCGTGTGTAAACGTGATCAACTTCCTCTTGAGTCGTCTCTGTGGTTTAGTGTTTGCCGGGCTGCCGCTTGTCTGCGTTTTCCCCTCTCTTCTCTTGCTTTATTTCTTTCTTTCCTCTGTTATGTTCTTCACGTTCAAATCGGCACCCCCTAGTGACAGGTCAGAAATAGTCACATAAGTGAACATTGCACTTGCGCTTGTACTCGCTCTCGCGCTCGCCTTCCTGTCCCTTCATCATTCCTCATGGACACTTTTATTAGAGTTAGATTTTCCTTTCTTCCCACACGAGTGTGAATTTGAGAGGCAGATATGATTAGCTTGTTGCTGTGTGTTAGTAGTGTATGTGCAGAATAAATACATGCATACCTTGCTGAATTGCTTTTACCTTCAGGTACACAGTTTTAAAGATGATGTTTAGATTTGAATTTGAAAAGTAAAAAAGACCTGTCCCTGTATGACCTGTCTTTGTAAGGCCTCTCCCTGTATGACCTGTCTTTGTAAGGCCTCTCCCTGTATGACCTGTCTTTGTATGGCCTGTCCCTGTATGGCCTGTCTTTGTATGACCTGTCTTTGTATGACCTGTCCCTGTATGACCTGTCCCTGTATGACCTGTCCCTGTATGACCTGTCTTTGTAAGACCTGTCCCTGTATGACCTGTCTTTGTAAGGCCTCTCCCTGTATGACCTGTCTTTGTAAGGCCTCTCCCTGTATGACCTGTCTTTGTATGGCCTGTCCCTGTATGACCTGTCTTTGTATGGCCTGTCCCTGTATGACCTGTCTTTGTATGGCCTGTCCCTGTATGACCTGTCTTTGTATGGCCTGTCCCTGTATGACCTGTCTTTGTATGGCCTGTCCCTGTATGACCTGTCTTTGTAAGGCCTGTCCCTGTATGACCTGTCTTTGTAAGGCCTGTCCCTGTATGACCTGTCTTTGTATGGCCTGTCCCTGTATGACCTGTCTTTGTATGGCCTGTCCCTGTATGACCTGTCTTTGTATGGCCTGTCCCTGTATGACCTGTCTTTGTATGGCCTGTCTTTGTATGGCCTGTCTTTGTATGGCCTGTCTTTGTATGGCCTGTCTTTGTATGGCCTGTCCCTGTATGGCCTGTCCCTGTATGGCCTGTCCCTGTATGGCCTGTCCCTGTAAGGCCTGTCTCTGTAAGGCCTGTCTTTGTATAAGCTGTCTTTGTAAGGCCTGTCCCTGTATGACCTTTTCCCCATCTGCAGGAAGTGTGCTCTCAGTGGTCAGACTAAATCCTGCAAACACAGGATCAAACTGGGAGACTCCAGCAGCTACTACTATGTGTCCCCGTTCTGTCGCTATCGGGTGAGTGTTACCGTAAACTCAGACGGTCCCACTAAGCCGTGTGTGTCTGGTGGCACCCACTCGCTATAAAGCAGTAACATTATCTGTCTGAAGACTTACGTTTGTGTTTGTAAAACGGGTCTTTCTTTTCCATCATCGCTGTAGATGTTACAAGACTTTTCCCTAAAACTAACTTATCCCCCAAACTACACCTCACTGATCCCCAAAGCCACAAACCATTGTTCCCCCGAGTACAGATGACTGAGCTCTTCTTGGAGTCCCGTCCCTGGGCCCAGAGAGGTGGCCCGTGTTGGGCACGTTTTGCGTCTCCGTTGTTGGAGTGAGTGTGTTTTGTTCTCTGTGTCTTAGATCACATCTGTGTGTAACTTCTTCACCTACATTCGCTACATCCATCAAGGACTGGTCAAACAGCAGGATGGTAAGCACATGTCGCGCGCACACACACACACACACACACACACACACACACACACTCCTACTCATACTCTCACTCTCTCTCATTTATGCACACACATGCGCACACATACTTCTGCTGTATGATATACTTTTTACAGCCAGATCAGTGTGTGATGCTGCTTCAGTGACAATAAAATCTCCCTGTAATTAAAATATTCTGGTAAATGAGAGTCTGTGAACAGCCGGTCAATGATGCCCCTCTTATTGGTGGATGTTTAAAGATTTGAGCTGCTTTACCGTATGCAGTTTGATAATGCACTGAAGCTTTAAAGGAGAAACGGAGATCTGGTACTGAGGATGAGCTTTCCTGTGGCTCACCGATGTGTTTGGGAAACTTCTCTTCGTTTTTTTACATAACAATGCTGTTTCAAGAAATGGTGAATGCCAAATGCTGGGTGTGCGTGTCTCGATCCGCGCTCGCTCACACAGCTGTGCTGGGTGTTTGTGTTTCCACGCAGCAGAGCAGATGTTCTGGGAAGTGACACAGCTGAGGAAGGAGATGTCCCTGGCCAAGCTGGGCTACTACAGAGACGAGCTGTGAGCTGCACGCGACCCATGACCCCCAACCCGCGACTAGGGGAGACGGCAGGGAGCGGCTCTTTCTTCCCCTCATCACCTCGCCGCTGCGTGGCACTTCAGCGTGTGCATGCGTGTGTGTGTGTGTGTGTGTGTGTGTGTGATCAGCCTGTGGTATATGTGGCCCCTGTCCTATAATACAATACACTACTGATGTTAACTTGATTTCATTATGTGCGACAATTGGGGACTGAAGGAAGAAAATGTCTGTGCTAGTTTCGGAGTAACATTCAAGACTTTGAAACCTTTCACCCAGGAACATTCTAGACCACACCAGTAACATTCTCTTGAGCTCTGAGTTAATCCTAAGTGTAGATAACAGTGCGTTGCCGTGACGTGTGTTTGTGTGGAATGTGCCGTATATGTTATCAGGTGTTTTGTTTTTGTTTGGGTTTTTTCCCCACAATTCCTCCCAGATCAAGCTTACTCGCTGTTGATTTTAGTGCCTTTCTGGAACACTGAATAAAATTGTATACCTCTGTAACAACAGTATATGCCAAGTCTTTGTCTTCATGTCAAACTCCTCTGCACTGTTCTATTGCTGTTACATACACTGAGAGATTTAATTTATTTAGGAAAAGAGATTATGAAATGCTGGTCCTTTTTGACCCGATGACATGTGTAGATGGTCCTTTCAGAATCCCGGTAACAGAAAGCCTGCTGGTGCGTTAGACGCAGCAGGGACAGGTCCTGTCTGTTCATTTAACGTGAGCATGCTTCATGGAGCCAAGGACACCCTCCATGGTTCTGTAGATGTCTCCATCTCTGCCTGGCCATAAAGAAAACTTCACATACAGCCCGGCCCGGACAGCAGGCGCCCCATCTGCACACAAATGGGTGCTCGCCTGCTCAGGTCATGTGACTGGATTTTGCCTCTGAGATCAGTGAACAAAGTTCATGTTAGATTCAGGAAGCACGACGACTGCCCTCTGCATCAAAGAAGGAACTACGCAAATTCACCACAGAAAACGTCCAGTGGTCCGAACATCCATGGTTTGGAATACCGCCTGTCTGCAGCACTGAGGAAGCAGGAATGGCAGCATTAGTTTTGCAAATGGATTATACTTGAATACGACGATTTTAAAGAGTTGAATCTTCACCAGAACCTTCTGACTCCATCTTAAAGTAAAGGTAGGATGTTTCAACCTTCTCTGATCAGGTACTCTAGTACGGCTACGATCTTCTCTCCATTAAAGCGTCTGTAATCTGAATTATCACCTGATATTTGTTGCCATATTTCCTTTGTCCCCAGTTAGTATGGATCTTAAAATGTTTTCATATCACCCTTCACAACAGAGCAACAAATCAACATTTGACAATAACCCAGTATCAGGGAGTGTGTTTAAAGTTTTGTCAATGTAATTTTATTTTTTAATCTATGGTGGATTTTTGTTCGTTTTTATGTATACCACACTTGGCCATCTAGAACAGGTTTAAAATCACTGTTCTCAATTTTAAGCTCCAGTAACTGAAGTTCAAAGTCTCCCGTACACAGGATACAGTTTGTTTTATAGCAGTAGTATCTTCAGTGTGTATTTATGGTGGGAGTAACTGCTACCAGGAACAGTGGCTAGGGAAAGGGAACAGAGTTTCTACTGCTTTCTGCGTACATAAAAGTGAGTATGTTATAATAATTGCGCAGTTAAATCTTTTTCTAAAATAACACTGGTGTTGTGAACATACGACAGCGACATATGGACATACAACCGAAATATTTAGATATTTCACTGCTTGTTTGACCTTCTGACCTCTACTGCCTGCAGTGGGGACTCTAAAGACCACAGTGGTACAGGGCGTTTCACCGCTGTGCTGAAGGGGATTGATCTGACTTACATCTCCCCGGTGTCCCCCAGCATTCGTTTACAGCAGACGTCCATCCTCATACCAAGGGCATGAAAGCGCGTAGCTTTAAATCTCACAAACCCCCAAACCGGTGACTTAACTTCAGTCAGTACTACGGCATTATATACTGAAGGAGTCCATTCGCCTCTGGAAATACAGAATAAATCCACTAAAAGTTCTTCTGACAGGTTTATTTGAGTTCATGTGGAATAAGCGCCCGTTCGCTACCACGGATTCTCATCCGCGTGCGTAACACGGCCAGTTCCGCCGTTATGATGACCAGCTAGGGCTCGTGCAGCGGGTCGATCCCGGATCAGTTCACTCCGAGCTCGCGGGGTTTCCGTCGCGCGCCGTGATCGGTCAGGTGTAGTGGACGTAACCGGATCCGCAGCGCCAGCACGCGTCCAGCTGCTCACAGAGTACCTCGTGAATGCTGCGGTATAAAACCTTTGTTGACCAGCTTCACTAACCGTTTAGGACGTTGTTCATCGTCGCATTTCGTATGATTATCGGCTCGCGGAGCCTCCCCGGTTTAGCCACGTGTCTCTTTGGCCCGTATAGTTTAAAAACCAAACTTCTCAGCTTACTTACCACTCGAAAGGTTTCCCTAGGCATAAATGTGTGAAATTATTTTAACTAGACTTTTAAAAACTATTGTCCAGTTTGTCCATCTTACATTTCTTATAGCCTGCCTAGACCCACATTAATATAACTGCTCCTTCAGTAGGTAAAGGTAGGCTCCGTGAATAGAAATCCTTTCCATAATATTAATATGCAGTCAATAACAAATAAAGCATTAATGTGCATTATACTTGCTTTCCCCCATCAGTATTGGTGAATAATAGTTATTGTGAATAATGGTCATCAATAGTCTAATTCTATCTTGTCTTTTTCAGTTGGAGGATAACGTGGTTTATCTGGAGATTTGCTTGTCTAGACTGGTCTTGTAAACCTCCTGTACATGCAGGGACAAGGTAAGGATGACATCTGGTTCTGTTTCATCTCCTAAAGGTCTGTGAGTTCCCATTTATTTTATACAAATGATCTTAGGACAACTATGAATAAATGTGCACTAGCTTTTGCCTGCCATGTATGCAAGACCAGACGATTAGTAATTGTCACATATGGTATAAAGACATACATGAATTATCTGACATTATCTCCTCATTCTCAACTTCTAGTAAATAATAACTTATTATAAGATATTCAAAATTATTTGGCAAACTCTGTGGATATTTAGCGTTCTTCCTCTACAGAGAGAAGCGCCACCAAGACTACCACAAAAAATAAAATGGCTGAGGGTAAAAACCTCACCATTTAAAATTATCCTTAAAAAATGACATTTTCTATGCTATCAATGCTGTTTAATTTCCCCTGGACTACACAGAATTAAAATGGATTGTTATCACAATAAACCCAAATTAAAAGGGGAGAAACCAGCAAAATGTCCAAAATGTGCTGAATGACTAAATGGAAATTTTACAGTTTTATCTCAACTTCTTACATATTAAGTTGAACTCTTTTAGCACATTCACTTTTAAATTGTATTTTAGTTACTAGTTTATTGAGATCTTTATTTGAACTGTGTTCTATTTAAATTGTTTTTATCTTTATTGTTTGTTTTTTTTATCTATGTAGCAATTCATTTATGTGAAGGACTTTGAAAAAAAAGGCTGTAGCCTTGAGTTCAGTTAAATTCAGTCTACTCAGAGCTGACTGTCTTCAGTTGCCGGAATTTTAACCGGTTGTTCTGAAACCAATAACTCTGGGTATGTCAGGTCAAGTTAGATCAACTCGGAGTTCAAGTTTCAGTTTAAGTTTTGTTAAACTCACCTTCTTGGATATCACGCTGGTCTGTGAGCTCACTTACTAAAAATTTAAAAAGACTTTAAGCAGCAGGAACTACAATTAAATGTAAACAGCTCTCAGTTAAGGGAAATAATTTCTAACGATCTCTTAACCTTCCCCTGTACACATTTATATGAGCCTGTGTGGGTTTATATTTTACTGCTCAACTGAAGAGGTGGATGTGGGTAAAGATAGAATCACAATACATACACAAAAAAAGAAGAAAAGTCACCTCCACCAGGAGGTGTAGCATCCCCACCTCCACCTGGAGCTGTAGTGTCCCCACTAACACCTGCATGTGAAACAGGTGGAGTTCACGAGGCCTGCAGAAGCTCCAATGGATGTGCTTGGTGAAAATGAAGCGTTGCAGCAGTTTTTTGATGGTAAGAAACCCAGATCCACACTAAACCCAGAAGCACAGTGCCAATGGTGATTTTTTTTGACAACACCTTCTGTCCTTATGCCTACAGGAATGTGGGCATTGAGCTCAATCAGTTGTCATTGTTGTTCATTCACTGTAAAATAAAATGCATGCTTATGGACTTACTCTTAAAAATCCTCTCCATTTTATTAGAGACACTTCCCTCACCTGCTAGTGGTATGGTGCACATGGCCTTGCGTGAGTGTCAGGCTGGTGTCAGACACAGCAGTGTTGCTCATCTTTGTATGTGTGTTAATGTCACTGCTGGGGAAAGAGTGGTCTAACTAACAAACTCTAGTACTTATTGTTTATTGTTTATTGCACTTATCGTTGTGTGTTATAGAGCTTATATGTGTGTTGCACTTCTAGGCATCAGCATTGATTCCTATTACAAGCAAATTACAAGCACACGTGTCTTCTACAATCAAACAAATTGCACAATCACAAAAATTAATCACAGAGTACAACGCTATGGCAGTATTTTATGAATCTTTTATTCTTTTCTTTTTTTGGGTAGTTTAAAAAAAAAAAATTTTTATTGCCAACTAATCAAACTACCTGATTGGGTATTTAACAGTCCCTCCTGCAGGGATAATGTAACATAATGGGTGCATCCTGTTATAAGGGTCTGTTCACATTGTAACAGCCAATCAGAACACTGGAGGGTCTCACTGTGATCTTTGCTAACTGGTTAGACACAAACTCTGAGAACCCACAGTAGAATGAGAGAGACCCAAGGACGCAATCTATACAAAAGACTGAATTAGAAGACATTATTACATGAATTAACTAAAAAACTGTCATTATGACAAATCACATAATTGGGATGATAAACGGTGGTGGGCAGTCAGACCTACTGTGGACATGTATCCCCTGTCAGAGTTGGAGTTGAGCTTTAAAACATCCACGATAAATTAGACAAGCACTCTAAATTACGTCTGTTTGATTTTTTTTTAAACCCCATTTTTTAATGAAATGTTGATGATCTACTAGAGAAATATGCTGTCACGTCCTTCCCACACAAAACTGTCAAATAATTTTTAAAAGCACAGATCTATGACGGTCCAAGAAGGTTCTTCTGTATGTTTTACATCAACATTCATGACATCAATTCATTTGCAGTCCCAGTTATAAGCATGAGTGCCCTTTGCTCTCTAGTCATGTCAACCAGCTGTCAATTACGTAAGACTGCAATTTCTGCAGTGTTCTTAGGTTTTTTGAAGGCATTTCTTCAATAGCCATTCTGGATTTTCAGAATATATATATGTCAGAGTAACCGTGCTGTAACTCTACTGTAGTATATGTCAGAGTAACCGTGCTGTAACTCTACTGTAGTATATGTCAGAGTAACCGTGCTGTAACTCTACTGTAGTATATGTCAGAGTAACTGTGCTGTAACTCTACTGTAGTATATGTCAGAGTAACCGTGCTGTAACTCTACTGTAGTATATGTCAGAGTAACCGTGCTGTAACTCTACTGTAGTTTTAGGTTTCAGAAGGTTAATTGACACTAGTTTACATTTACATTTACGGCATTTAGCAGATGACTTTATCCAGAGCGACTTACAAGGCCTTGAAAAAGTATTCATACCCCTTGAACCTTTCCACATTTTTTCATGTTACACTACAAATTAAATGTATTTTATTGGGATTGTATGTGATAAATGAACACAAAGTAGCAAGTAATTGTGAAGTGAAAAGAACATGATACATGGTTTTCAAATGTTTTAATAAATAAAAATCAGGAAAGTGTGGCGTGCATTTGTATTCAGCCCCCCTGACTCAATACTTTGTGAGACCACCTTTCACTGCAATTACAGCTGCAAGTCTTTTGCGGTATGTCTCTACCAGCTTTGCACATCTACAGGCTGAATTTTTTGCCCATTCTTCTTTGCAAAATGGCTCAAGCTCAGTCAGATTGGATGGAGAGCATCTTGCCACAGATGTGGAAATGTGGAAAAGTTCAAGGGGTATGAATACTTTTTCAAGGCCCTGTATAAAAGTGCTTTATCATTTCATCATATAATACATCCTAGCCAGTACAGTAGGTTAGAGACCAACATACCAATGAATTAGAATACTGTAGAAATCCAGGGATTACTGCTGATGCCTAGAAGTGCAAAATAACATAAGGTCCATCTTAGACAATGACAATGAAGTGCAATAAACAATAAGTACTAGAGTTTGTTTGACAACATCAGTGTAACAAACAATACCCTACAATAAGTAGTAGTTTAGTTAATCAATATAGGAACAGAAGATTGTGTGAACTTCAGAAGATTGAAGACCATTCATGCTGCTGCATTCTGGACAAGTTGTTGAGGTTTGATGGCTCTTAGAAGAAGACCAGCAAGTAGCGAGTTGTAGTAGGCGAGCTTTGAGATCACAAGAGACCGTACAAGCACCTGGGCAGCTTCCTGCGAGAGAAAGAGCTGAATCCTTTGTATATGACAAAGGAGGAATCTGTAAGACTGGGTTAGATTGAAACATGTGTTGAGAACGACAACTGGTTGTCCAAAGTTATTCCCAGGCTACGGGCAGCTTCGGATAGTGATACCAGGGAGTTCTCGAAGGAAACAGTGAGGTCATGGTAAGGGTTGGGAGCACCTGGGATGAACAGAAGCTCTGTTTTACTGAGGCTGAGCTTCAAGTGGTGGGCTGTCATCTATGACGCGATGTCAGTCAAGCATGCTGAGATACGTCTGGAGACCTGCGTGTTAGAGGGTGGAAAAGACAGAAAGAATAGAAACACTAGTTAAAACAATGAATTAAATGAACTTTTCAGAAAGGAGAGATGTCTCTTCTGACCAGGACCTGGTTCTGATTGGACAATGAATGAGACTAATTGTGGACTGTAATTAGGCTAAATCAGGGTAGGACTTTAATTTCAAGATCAGGAACCACAAAACAGCAGAATTCCACTCTGTGTGTGTGTGTGTGTGTGTGTGTGTGTGTGTGTGTGTGTGTGTGTGTGTGTCCCTGAATAGCTGAAAATGGAGGCAAAAGTGAATATAGCCAATTAGTCATTAGCCAATCGGTAAGAAAGAAGCTAATTAAAACTAGGGTTAGTGTTGGGGTTATGGTTAAGTGTTAGGTGCTAGGGTTAGGTGTTATGGTTAAGTGTTAAGATTAGGGTTACCCAGAGAATAAGTCATAAATCCATTAGAACTTTATCATAAATGTTAGACTAACAAACATGACTAGATGGAGATGATTGTGCTTTCAGGGGTATTAGGGTTGAGGGTTAGGGTTGGGGTTAAGGGTTAAGTGTTAGGGTTAGGGTTTTAGTGTGACAGTGGACACCAGCATTCTAGTGATACATGAATATACATCATATATCATTGAACCAATCTGGATTTGACAGTTCCAAATTCCAGCATATCCTGAGTTTAGGATGACCAGGAAAGCAGTAGACCATCCATGTACTGGCCCTGGATCCATTCCCCCATGATGACTGTTCACTATTAATGCCTACATTTCTCCTCTCTGGCATCTATCAGATAATAATCTGATAATCATGATGTAAGTCCAGGATACCATGGAGACATAAAGGTCAGGTTCAAGGTTGTGGGTTTATAAGCCCCAGAGCAGTTAGATTGCTGCTAATTCCTATCTAGATCTATCTTATCTAGATATACCTGTACATCTACCTGTGCTCTATCTGCCCAGATCTGCATATGGAACACATGTCATCACAGGACAGCTGAGCATGCTCAGTGAAGAGCTCTACCTACCCAGATCTCCATAGATTTCTCACATTTAGTTAGCTTTCCTCTGGATCAACGGGCAAGGAAATTTGGATGTCATCAAATGACAGCACATCCCAATATGCTTTATTATTTTAACTTTGCTTTTATTATTATTGCTTTACTAAGCTTTTGCTATACGCTTACATTATGTTTCACTGTGCTTTCCCAGTATTGCATTATGCTTCTCCAGGCTTTAATTATTATTTCATTATGCTTTACTAAGCTTTAATTATGACATCATTATACTTTAATTATGCTTTACTAAGCAGTTGTAGCCACCTTCAAACTCCCAAACCCCGCCCCCAACTCTGCCCACCAATCCCGCCTCCAGTTCCTTGCAGTGACTGTGTTTTATATGAAAGTAAGTATTACAAACTCATCTGGTGATTCACGCTGAGAACAGGACACTACTCCTTAAGGGACAGGGCAGAGTCCGACCTCCATTCAATAATGTCTGGGTGTGAAACCCTTTGATTACATAGTGTTATCCAATCATACATGTTAATGTGGCTAAACTGTCTGCACCACGATCCAAATGCCAATTTTACACAGAAGATGGACCAAGTGTCTGCTTAGGTCTTTAAAATAATATAAATACACAAGACGTGATAAAGATGTGATGAACACACCAAGACTTTGATTTTCAGGGCAGGACGTCAGTGGTGTGTTGGACAGTGCGACAGTAGACACCAGCATTCTAGAGAGATATCTGAGCAATGAGATCGACGCGACTTTGTAAGTACTGGGAGGTGTGCTGCTGTCCCTGCTCACCCCTCACCTTTTTACAGGGTGATATTTAAAGGGCTAAATACTAATGATAAGTACTGCCTTTATAATATTACTCCTAAAATGAGTCATGTATGTACAACATACTGTTCCTGCCTTAGCAGCTTTCTTTATATTTCTAGTATGTTACCTGATTCGCCTCCAGATTCAAGTTCAGAACCTTGTTCTCCTCCACAAATACCAGGTACCAGGTGTTTTTACACATACACAGAGAGAGAGAGAGAGAGAGAGAGAGAGAGAGAGAGAGAGACAGACAGACACAGAGACACACACACAGACAGACAGACACAGAGACACATACACACACAGACAGACACAGAGACACATACACACACAGACAGACAGACACAGAGACACATACACACACAGACAGACACAGAGACACATACACACACAGACAGACAGAGAGACACATACACACACAGACAGACAGAGAGACACATACACACACAGACAGACAGAAACAGAGAGACACATACACAGACAGACAGAGACAGAGAGACACATACACACACACACACACACACACACACATAGACAGACAGAAACAGAGAGACACATACACACACAGACAGACAGAAACAGAGAGACGCATACACACACAGACAGACAGAGACAGAGAGACATATCCACACATACAGACAGACAGAAACAGACAAACACACATACATACACACACACACACACACACACACACACACACACAGAGACACACACAGACAGACAGAGACAGAGAGACACAAAAATCCCAGTTAAGGTATAGTATATACACTCACCAGCCACTATATTCCAAACCCTTTGTATGTGTGTGTGTGTACAGCTGCCCTGTTGGTGGCCGCTGTTCTCTGGCTGTTTAGGACTGCTATGGGCTGGATGTTTTGGAAGGTGGAGCGCTCTGTAATTATTATGCATGTCAACAGATGGGCTGGAGTCTGGACCTGCTCTTGTATACGTTATAGTAAAGTAGAGTATTAAAATAGTCAGTGATGATGGTTACATCACTGACAGTCATTTAAGTCAGACTATAGGAAATATAAGGACTGAGTAATATTCTAGAAAATATTGGATTCCTCAAAATATCTTTCTATCCTAATATACACATTAGATTAACATGTGAGAGGCAGGGAACGAGGCTAGGCCTTCATAAACAACAGAAAAAAACATTACATGTCTGCCAAAAGACCAGAAGAGATCTTTTGTAGAGTAATTGTAGGGTAGTAATTGTAGGGTATTGTTTATTGCACTTCTTATTGTTTAAGATGGACCTTATGTATTTTGCACTTCTGGGCATCAGCACTGATCCCTGTATTTCTGCAGTATTCTAGTTCATTGGTATATTGGACTCTAACCTGCTGTACTGGCTAGGAGGTATTCCCTGAGGAAATGACAAAGCACTGTTGTAAGTCGCTCTTGATAAGAGCGTCTGTTAACTGCTATAAATGTAAAAGTAAATAAGATTAAGCCCTGTTCGCATGCTCAGTTTCTGAGCTTTTGGTCCAGTTTCTTCCTCTTAGTCTGCCCTCCTGACAGAGGAGTGTTTGCAGTCACTTCTGCAGCTGGATCTGTTTCGCACAGTCTGCTCTGAAAAATGTCTACTCAACCATCTTCACTGTCCATAGCATTTAGCTCTGCTTGCATTTCCAAGGCAGCGGTTGGACACCTTCAATGTCAGTGATCTTGTTTTCTGAACTGACCATGTACCTGCTTCTGCTCCCTGTCATGGCATGTTTGGGCTCAGTCTCCTACAGCACCTCTGTTTGACCTCCCCGTCACTTCCTCCTTTACGCAGATGTCCAGTTGGGTTCTGATTGGTCCTCTGGGCAGATGAGTCACGCCACACCTGCCCCAGAAGGCCTGTGCACTGATGCTTCCCTCCGCCTTAAAGGCCCTGGAGTCCTGGAGTCCTGCCCAGCCGTACCCCCCCCCCAGCACAACCACGCTACCGCTGCACGGCCGGGGAAGTCCAGCTCGCCATCATTAGTGCAGGCTGCGTACAGCTTCTCCATACCGCCTTGCTACGTCAGCCCTGCGGAGGGCTACGGCCAAGCCAGCAAACCCCCTGCAGACAAAGAGGGCAGACACGCGGACCCAGCAGGCAGCTACACGGAGGCCGGCGTCTCCACCGTCTCCCCGTGCCTCCTATCTCACGCTGCGTACCCGGACTCGTACGCCACTCCCAAACCAGCCCTGAGTGCAGAGTGAGACATTCTTCTTTGCAGTTTTGGGGTTAGCTTGGTTTATGTCCCAAGTGGTTTCCTTCCTGGAATAAGATTTGATTTCCTTTCTGTGTGTTTGCTTTCACAGAAGAATCTCCCCTGAAAGGAAGCGGAGAAGACCCTCGGGCTGTTTCCACGGGAACCTGGACCAACAGCACCAGTGGGGAAACTCGGTTTGGCCCAAGGCTTCATTCTGTGAGTCTTAAATAAAGAACACCAGTAACCATTAACCAGAGACAAATGGTCCAGTTCATTTATCATGTGACGAGAATCTGAACCTAACTGTCCTCTAGTTTGCATGATTTCCCCCCCGGCGGCCCTGTGTGTTCTTGTAGCAGGTCCTGACGGTGGGACATGTGAGATGCCATGCTATGAGGGTGATGCCCAGGGGACCAGTGCAGACATGGGAGCATACCAGCTACTGACGTGGCAATGTTACCAGCCCAGCCAGTGGACCAGCCTCTACAACCAGAGCTACCAAACACTGTAACACCTTACTGATGCCTCAGGCAAAGACATGAGCTTTGTTGAGTCCTACACTCGGCAATACCAGCCTGTATCTCTGACGTACAGTCCCTTCCGCCACTGAGCATTTCTGCCATTCGGTGTTAACGTTACTTGTTTTAATTTGAAACAGTAAAAATGAGTTAAAATTCTCTCCGCTTCCCAGTCCACCCACAGGCTACCACGTGGACGCAGATAAAGGGTTCAGTTACTCTGCAGCCGACGAAGCCTTCGTGTGTCAGAAGAAGAACCACTTCCAGGTCACAGTTCACATTGGGATGACTGGGGAGCCCAGATATGTAGGAACTCCCGCAGGTCCTGTGCCTGTGGAGAGCTTCCAGCTGGAAGTCTTCGGAGTCAAGGTAGCGTATTCCACACTCAAGGTTGGCGTATTCCACAGACAAGTTTAGCGTATTCCACAGACAAGTTTAGCGTATTCCACAGACAAGGTTAGCGTATTCCTCAGACAAGGTTAGCGTATTCCTCAGACAAGGTTAGCGTATTCCACAGTCAAGGTTAGCGTATTCCACAGACATCTGCCCCTCTACTTCTCACATATACTGGAAAAAAAGGTGCTGTGATTTAACATATTAGTGTTTTCTGAATGAACAATATAAAAAAAGATACACAAAATAATTTTGTTTGTGATTTTGACATTTTGACTTTCCTGTCAGCTGGAGGCCCCGGACCACCACGTCACTATCGAGCAGTCACAGTCTGATCGCAGTAAAAAACCTTTTCTGCCTGTCCAGTGAGTCTCCTTATTAGAAGTCCTCAAAGGCATGATTAAAAGCCACTTAGAAAATATCACACACACACTCTTATTTTCCACTGGTTTATGTATGTATGGCCAGCCGCATTATGTATGTGAGAAAACAATGTCCATTTTAGCTAGAATAATGTCATATTAGCAATTTAAAAAATTAGCTACAATTAAAAATGTTCTACTGCCCATTATTTTTGCTTATTCAACATGTTTTTTTAGAGTAACCCTGCCTGGCAACAAGGTAACCAAGGTTACACTTGGCCGATTACATTTCAGTGAGACCACTGCTAATAACATGAGGAAAAAAGGCAAACCCAATCCAGACCAGAGGTGAGAGGTCACACATCCCATATCACAGGCCAACCAGAGTCCAGCAGGGAAGTCAAACTGCTAGCCACACACTCAGAGATAGGAACGGTGTGGTGGCCTGTGTTTGATGCTGTGTGATAGTTTCTTTAAAATTTTGATCTAAAAATAGTCCTTTGTCAGTCCAAAATGGCCTGACATTTATTCTTGCACTGGAGATGAAAGGTTGAAGTTTTGCTGGCTGATGTGTGTTTTTGGGTTGCCAGGTATTTTCTAATGGTAGTGGGGCTTTATGCCACTGTCAAAGAGCAGAGTTACCTACTGGTTGCAAACATATCCGAGAGAATTATTGTTAGGGTAAGTCTCGCCTATTTGCACAAATGAATCAGTACAGATCCAGACACCACACACACACAAAAGTGCTTCCTTTTAATGGGAACTCAGACTTGAGCATGTTAATTGTCACATAATCTTGTACATGCAATCTGGCACATATAATCAAATGTAATCTGGTCTTTATTTCAGGTTTCTTACTGTAACCTCAAAGCTTTTTCTGCTGCATTCCAGAAATGGAAATCACACACTAAATTTGAAGGAATGTTGGTCACAGCTGACTCTGATTGCGCCTTTTCTCTGTCCACCAGGCGTCCAACCCAGGGCAGTTTGACAATGATGGCGAGGCACTCTGGCAGAAGGGCCAGACCCCAGACTCCATGGTGTGCCAGGGGAGGGTTGGCATAAACACAGACATCCCGGATGAGGCTCTAGTGGTGTGCGGGAATGCCAGGATAATGGGCGCGGTCATGCATCCCTCGGACAAGAGAGCCAAAGAGAACATCCAAGAGGTGAGGGTCTTGGCTTCAGCTCCCCGAGGGTGTCTGATACCGCACTCACCAGGCTGCGCCATGCTGCCACCTGGTGGAGACAAATAACTTGTAAATCGCTGCAGACAGGAGACAGGATGTTACTGGTCAGTGACATCAGTAAGCAGGAAGACATCTAAGGCAGCATACTGCTTTGTTATGAGTAAAATTAATGTGGAGGTGAGTGGGGTGTGTAGGAGGCGCAGGTTTCACTGGTGGGATTCCTCTCCAGGTGGACTCCACAGCTCAGCTGCAGCGGATAGCTCAGATGAGGATTGTGGAGTATGACTACAAACCCGAGTTTGCCACAAAGATGGGAATCGACACTGTGCATGAAACAGGTGTGTGCAGGAAGGAGAGGGTTAATATCAGGGCTGTGGATGCTTAAACAGACTCACACCTGACTGAGGTCATGAGGGTTCGTTCCCCATGTCCGGCAGAACAGTTCACACACCTGCTGTTTTTGGGAATGTGCTGGTCTTGGGCGGTGTGCTGCTGGATGTGTGAGATTTCTTGGTGTTTGGGATCAGGGATCATAGCCCAGGAGGTGAGGGAACTGCTTCCCACAGCCGTGAGAGACGTTGGGGAGGTCACCTGCTCTGACGGAGAGAAGATTCACAACTTCCTGATGGTGGACAAAGTAAGTGTGTGGCGTGTGCTACGGATGCGTGGTAGCTAAACGTACTGGGAAGCCTTCAACACCTTGTCCTGCCTGTGGTCCGGACCACAGGAACAGATCTTCATGGAGAATGTGGGCGCAGTGAAGCAGCTCTACAAACTCACTGACAACCTGGAGGCGCGGCTTCAGGAGCTGGAGGTGTGGAACGCCCGTCTGGCCAAGCTGAAGAACCCGGGAAGTGTGTGCTCCAAAACGGGCTCTGCTGAGAGTGGGTCAGTTAAGCAAAACACAACCTGGGCCTGGAAACAGACATCACACACACACACACACACACACACACACACACACACATCTGGCCTGGGTCTGGACCTCACACACACACACACACACACACACACACACATGCACGCATGCACACACCCCCTGGGCCTGGGAACAGACCTCACACACACCCTGGGCCTGGGTCTGGACCTCACACACACCTCAGGCTTGGGTCCAGACCTCACACACACACCCCGGGGCTGAACACTTCTCAATGATATGAAGATCTAGTTTCTCTTTATTTGATGTCCCACTTTCTGTTCATATAGGTATGATCAGTGTGTTTATGGTCTGTTTGCGCTGTACTCAGGTGTATGGCCTGAATATTGATACAGACATGCTGGTTGATTTCATTTAATTTGCCTAACAAACATTTGTACACTTGTGCTACAGAAACGTTCCTAAAAACAACAAACCCCAAGCGTCAGAACCCTCCAGAAAGACCTCCCTGCTGAAGGCTGGCAAAGTAAGACAAAAACACAAATCTAACTGTCTCTTCACCTGATTAGATGTCCACTCTGAAAACCTGTTTCTGCTGCAGGAGTATGTATGTGAAAAATACCAAGACTGCCTTCAGAACAGAATATTCCAGACTACAGGCATTATGCTTGTGGTAATTATGGCTTTCTGGTGAGTCCTTTCTCTCTTTGAAATATTTCACACAAACAGTAACCCACACCCACACGGCAGGTTCTGAAAACCCTCCACTCGGGTGTCTCTAAAACCCAACTGTTAAGACCCAACTCTTAAGACAGTTTAACCTAACCAAACTAATGAATATTCCATAAATGCTATAACGTACTAAAAAGTAGGATTATCACAGCAACATTCAAGGATCCCTCACAACAGACAGTCTTTATCATAAAAACTTCAAACACAGTAAGGTTTCAGAAAATATTACCTGATATGTCTTAAAATACTTTTTCTAAGCTGTATTTCAGTTTTCATTAAAAAATTAAAATTAAAACATAACTGTGATTACTTTTAATGTAATAATAATAATGTAATAATAAAAGATTAAAGGCAGGTATATAATGTGGAAATATCCTGATTGATGTAACACTACATGAATCCCCAGACACAGATATTACTGCATTGAAACTGATGGTTTCAGGTTCTTGGAGAGATTTTGGATTTTCGTCTCTGATTCCATTTTTGTTTGTGTTTCAGTGCAATCTGTATAACTTCACTCTATATGCTCACAGTAAGAGATGATTTGGACAATGTTTCCAGGTAGCTATATCTTCATTCATATTAATGTAAACCTTCAATCATTAGCCATTAGCCATTCATTATGTAAATAAGGTTTA
This sequence comes from Electrophorus electricus, assembly GCF_041902795.1. Lineage (NCBI taxonomy): Eukaryota > Metazoa > Chordata > Actinopteri > Gymnotiformes > Gymnotidae > Electrophorus > Electrophorus electricus. The sequence continues at coordinate 7,029,476 of NC_137507.1, forward strand.
GCCATTTTTAATATATTTGTATATGCAGTTAGTGCTTCCCATACAACATTGGTTACATAGGCAGACATGAATATTCATCTATCTGCCCTTTCTGCGTATGAATTTCCTGCAGCCCAGGTAACTCCACCATGTTTCCAGACTCCGCAGCCACAGAACATTTGCCCACAGGTATGCACTTGGAAAAGTTTCTGTCTGACCAGGTTTGAGTGTCATGTCTTCTACACTGGCATAATGAAACTGAAGCCTGTCGTGTTTTCTTAGAAATAGAATAAAATCTGAAGCAGTTGTATTGGCAGGAGAAGGTCTGAATGAAAAGGAATAATTCAACTTCCTATTTATGACCCCCCCCAGTGCATCCTGTCCCTAAAATCTAAAATAAATGAATAAAATAAATAACATTTGACATAAACTACCTTCCTTCTTGAAGAAACGGTTCTGACTCTACTCTGCATCACAAAGATGGTACAAGTAGCTATACATGGAGGTTACCTCATCTGCTGTGAATAGATAACGCTAATGAAGACAAAAAAAAAGGGAATGGTGATGATGAACATTCATTTTAAACGCAGACTTACCAAAGTGTGTAGATTAATGGATATGCTGTCGTTACTGGACGTGTGCTCATACCCTGTGTTGCTGGATTGACACTAACGGTCTTCCTGTTGCAGTGTTCCCTACAGCGCCAGAGCCTTGGCCACCAGAACTTGATTTCTCCAGCGTGTACTACTCCGATCAGGTTTACTGCTGCCCTCCCACAGCGTCCAGACGGCCCACGACTGCCGAGACGTGTGCGTCTCTTAATCCGGACGCCCTGCCCATGCCTGAGGACACCAGTCAGAGACCTGAAGGTGGGACAGAACCCTCGCAGCTGCTTCCAGAGACAAAAGCTTTTCTTTCACTGCTGGGTTTTGATAGATTTTGTGCCGTTTTAGATCAGACGTGGAGAGAGCTGCAGAGACATTACAGTGACTGTAAGTTGTAAGAGTGACACCAGTATGTTGCAGTATCCTGCATATCCAGCAACACATTTAATGCAACGTGCTTCTAATCTGACATTCTCTGTAAGATTATTCTAATCTTAGATTGTTTCATAACTAATTCTTGGTCTATTACTTCCCTTACAGGGACAAACACGACCATTCAGTCAATTTTCATCACACAAAACCAGCAGTTTATAGACCACCGCTACATAGACCACAGTCTCAGTGGGTAGGTGGTGTCTACATAGACCACACTCTCAGTGGGTAGGTGGTGTTTACTTAGACCATGTTGTACTCAGCCATAATTGTAAGTTGCTTTGGATAAAAATGCCGGAAATGTAAATGTTTTTGCTTCCCTGTAGTGAAGCAACATAATTTTGGCCTGTGTCTTACAGGAAAGGAAACTACAGCTATCTGATCCCCATCAGTAAACACATTCCACTCAATATGCCGGTCACCCTGCAGATGAAGTGAGTATACATTACTTTACAAGCCATGTCAGATCTCAGAAGTACATAGTCTACTGTAGTTCATTGTAGTTGTGACCACTGGGTGTCTCTCTGAGCAGCAGTACTGAGCTGCTGGTTGTCCACCTCTGTGGCTACGAGCTGACAGAGATGTGTGCGGCGTTTCTTGAGGACTACCTTGGGAACAGGTTTCATGCTGTTCCCAACACACAGGTACCAGACTTGAAAGAAACGGGGAACGTCACACTGTATGATTTTGTCCCATGTTTGTGAGCTCTATTGTCCCTACCAGTGTGCAATGTTCAAAGAATTACATTTCCCCAAAGGTTTAATATATCACAGTATTTTCTGTGTATACTGTGATAATGGAAAAACAAAACTAATTGCTTTAAACTAGCAAAACTAATTGCCTTAAATGTAATCACTGATATGAATTAGTAACAGAGTTTTCTTAATAGGGGTACATACACCAGTGGACACTGCCAGTTACTCAGAGATATAGATCATCTTACCACTTCCGTGTTGCAGTTGCTGTAAGGAACTCTTTATTTTAAGTGAGTCACTACAGTAAGTGGTATGCTATAGCCCGACACTGAAACACAAACCACTCCTTTCTGTCCCTCAGGGTCAGTCTGACTGTGCTACAGATCCCAACTACGTGGAAGTACTTTTTACTGACTATTATTTCCATTTTTACCGCCGCTGCCAGTGATGCACACCTGAGCACAGCACACCTGAGCACAGCACACCTGAGCCCACTACACCTGAGCACACCACACCTGAGCCCAACATATCTAAGCCCAACACAACAGAGCACAGCACACCTGAGCCAAACACACCCGAGTCCAGTGCACCCGAGCACAGTGCATAGGAACACAGCGCACCAGAGGACAGTTCATCTCAGACCCTGGTAACTCTGTCTGAGGAGGACAACAGGCTGAACTGATGAGGACTACTGAGGCAGAAAAACAACTTCTCAAATGAAATGTGTTGTATGTCGTGCGTTTGTGTGTGTGTGTGTGTGTGTGTGTGTGTGTGTGTGTGTGTGTGTGTGTGTGTGTGTGTGTGTGTGAAAGAAAATGAATGAGGAATTGTGTGTGTGTGTGTGTGTGTGTGTGTGTGTGTGTGTGTGTGTGTGTGTGTGTGTGTGTGAAAGAAAATGAATGAGGAATTGTGTGTGTGTGTGTGTGTGTGTGTGTGTGTGTGTGTGTGTGTGTGTGTGTGTGTGTGTGTGCACATGTGTGTATGCATTTGTCTTGACATTTTTAGCAATCTCTATCTTTATAAATGCCCTAATCTGACAAAACATACAGAAATAGCCACTAGCATTAGCATAACTGCAGAAACACTATTATTAAATCAAATTGAAGTAGTTTTGACAAACCTGCACTTCTGTGCACTGCATGGTGTATTAACATCTTCAAATTGTGTTGGCTCAGAGGGAAGATTCAACATTCTTTCTTTTTTTTTCACAGTGGAACTGATTTGTATTTAAAAAAGTACCTGTAAAAAAAATCTTATTTGAATCTTTTTGTGGTATTTTTCTGTATAACGTTGCACCTGTTTCATACTGTTCATTTACAGCCAAAGCGATTACAAAATTATGTCCCTTGCTTCCTTCATTAATTAGTACAGAGGACAGATAGTGTAACCTGCTCAGAAAAGCTAAGAAACCACCACCTACTGACACACACACACATGACCTCCTAGTTAACACACACTGTAATGATGTTAGCGTGCACTCTAACGCGTTACCAGGCAACGGCATCCCCGGAGACAATTGGTTCATAGATTAATTATGGAAAATCCCAGAGATGAAGCTTCAGGGAATGACCAGCCAGGACTGAGAGGTCACATGGTGATTATTATCCGATCATATGGACTGAGTATTGATCGAGGATTGTGTGTGCACGTTATGAAAGGAACATCTAATGTCTTCGTATATTGTACTTTTGAATGTTTGTGAAGCAGAAGGGGAGGGGCTACAGGTATAAAAGGGAAAACCAAACGCTAAACAGGCACCAAAAGGCTCTTATTTGAATGTGGGGGCAGGTCTGCCTCATTACATGGAATACACTGTTGATGAGCAGAATATTTTAACGCACTAATGAGATTACTTCACTGTGGATTATTGTGTAGTTGTGTTTGACTTTGTGTTTTGTAAGACAGGAATGCTATTTGAATGCCCCCCATTGTATAACTGAAGGCATCCCATTTTATTCTGTAGTCACTGAATTTACCCTGAATAAGAATTTCTACTGATGTAATGTGCAGGTTTTTCTTGTATCCTAATACTTCAAATCTACTTATGCCTGAAAGCTGGATTGTCTGGTTATAGCGTCATATAAACCTTCATGCACATTAGAACTTTTGGTTATCCTAAAATAAACACAGATAAAGTTGTCTTGTGTTTTATCGCTGTCTACATATAAAGAAGACATTTTACGTAGTGGATATGGTTGGCAAATTTTTTTCTACAAATGTGAACTCTTTCTATTCACATTTAGTCCTCCAGTATCTTCACAACAGGTTCTTAGCAACAGACATTGTGATTCGAATAGTTGAGAAATCCAGCAAAATCCTCTGTTTCGCAGGATTGTTGCAGGCCAGCTGTAATTATTTTGTCTCTTTTGTAGCTTTGCGTCAAGAGCTTTCTTTTTTTACTGGACTCCAGATTTCTTAGATGAGGTCCAAGTGGAATGAGCGAGTGGCTCATCATACTCATTATGCTCTCTGGAGAACCTTGTCTTGAATGGTGACAGTGGTAGCTCAGTGGTGAAGGTACTTGACTAGTAATCAGAAGGCCCTTAACCCTCACGTGCTCAAGTTGTGTTCAGTCAGAATTGTAAGTCACTTTGGATAAAAATATCAGGTAAATGCAAATGAGCTACTGCCTTTTTCACCTATGCAGTCTAAATCTTATTTATTTATGTATCTTTTACGGTAAGTTCCTATAGGACATGCACTGTAGTGTTTGTGTGGGTTTCCAGGTTAGAATCAGAAAGTGAACCAAATGGTATTTAGCAAAATTGACAAAATGCCTCCTAGCAATCAAAACATAAGAAGAAACAATTAGCAAGCGCTTATGACTTATTCACGTGCAAAGACCTCAGCAGTCACTCTGAGGGGTGACATGGAGATCAGGGTCAGACCTTTGGGAAACTTGAAGTCATGGGAGAAGAAACAATAGAAGCGCTGCATTATTGAAGAAAGATGGGGACCGGAACAAGTCTGAAGAAAGCTCTCCGCGGTCCACAGGTGCACAGACCTGGCGGAGCAGGAGCAGCACACGCGGATGATCAGGTAAGTACCTCACCTCACTTATCACGAGGACTTCAGATAGAGATGAAAAAATCGGCACACTAAGAGCATGCCACGCAAACATGACCTGCACTTAATCAGTAAATGTGGTGTAGTTATGAAATAGAAATGTAGATTCTCAATACATATGCATGTGATTTCACTACACTGCAACATAGTTATTATGACGAATAAGTCCATGAGTGTAAATAACAGAATTGCTGATGTTTCTCTGCAGTTTAAGATGCTACACTTTAATCACAAATTGCAGCAGAGGAATCTGTTAGTGGCCTCATTTATGGTTGTATGAATGTAATAATTACCATATTGCTATATCATGATGGAAAACAACAAAACAAAGACACTTTAAGCAAGCAAAACAAACAAACATTGGCAAATCCCTCAGAAAGACATACTGAAGAGTAGATCTCTCAGTGTTAAAGGAGCATGCCAGTAGGCTAGTTAGTGTGCTGGCAATGTCAATGTCACGAAAGTTATTGATACTTGCCAATATGGCCCACTGACAATTGCCGAGGCAGATTGTTGGATGCATCAAGAAAAAATTTTTAAATCTTAGATTTCCTATTTAAACATAAATTGTTTTGGTTTATTCTTTAGCAAGAAGGTGGGCTAAAAATAACTAATTCTGTGAATAATCAAAAACTTTGTAGCATAAATGTATGATCATTTGTCATTTGGTGGCACAACACTGAAATTGTTCCAGGACCTAAAAATCAAAGACCACAGTATCCATCTCATATGTCCTGAAAGCACGCGCACGCGCGCGTGTGTGTGTGTGTGTGTGTTTGTGTGTGATTGTGAGGTAACTAAGCTGCAGTGAACCTGCTATCCGATTCCGGTGAGGTTGTGCTCCGTAGTGAGTCAGACAGGCATCTTGATTACAGCTGATTCGGTTGACGGGAAAGACACACTCACTCTCTCTCTCTCTCTCTCCCCCTCCCTCCTTCCTCAGAGACCAAAATAAAGTCAGAGTTCAAGACTTTTAAGTTGTACTAGCTGTAATGATGCACTGCACCTCTTTTCATAAAGTCCCAGCTTGAAACAAGGAAGGCATTGATATTCTGGGATAGCAGCAAGGCCACCATCACATTTTTGATCCAGTTTATTCCAAACATCCAACAACGTCTCCTGCAGGCACCTCACAAGGAGCATTCAGAAATGACCCTCTCCCCAAGAGCGGGGTCGACCGAGGACAGGATCCCAAGAGATGCAGGGTAGGAAGGATTCCTCTGTCTCTGCATCTCTGTCTGTCCTGTCCTGACTCATTTGCATGCACAGCCTGCCATTTCCTGGCCTGGATGTTTGAGATAAAGGTGATGTCACCCTGTCACCTGATTAATTATACACTTTTGGCAGACTATTGTTTTGTTCCAGGAGTTGTGATGGAGCGTTTCATTTAATTATAATTACAATAATAATAATAAACGTCATTTGTAAAATGCTTTCTTAAACACAGTTTACAAAGTGTTTTACAGACAGTAGAATACATAGAGGAGGAATAAGTTTTAACATCTTGAGATCCGTCATCTCAGGGAGCTCACATTTAGAAGAAAAAGAAAAAAATTGAAGATTTTAAAGAATACAGTGAAAAATTAAAAAATAAAGGAATGAATAATTAAATAAATACAATCTAAATAAAAATCCAGAAATTGCAGTAAGAACACCACTATCCCCAGAGCACGGGGTCTGTTTGTAGTTTCAACACTTGGTCTTTCATCCATTAACAAAAACAACCTGCAAACCCACAACACTTCTAAATGACTACAGTAAGTGTTTTGGAGTACATTTCCTTATATTTGCAATATTTAAAAACAAAGGAAAAGAAAGTAAGAGCTTTGAGGTGTAAAAAAATAAAAAAAATAAAAAATAAAAAATTATGGAACCACCATCTGGTCTGGAGGGAAACAATACAAGCCTGAATGCAGGGGATCTTGGATGCAAAACTCCAGATAGAATAATTCACATACAATAGTTTATCTCTACAGGGAAACAGAACCTCCAGACAATCCACATTTCACCTTCCAGCATAGCTGAGATTGGTATTGTATATAATATCACCTGTGTGTTAAGAGTCTGCATAAAATTCAAAAGTGTTTTCTGTAGATTAAACACTTCTTTCCATGACAACGCAACCAAAAGGTTTATTAAAACAGCGTCTCCAAACCCAGTTCTGAGGGAAAGGTGTGTTAGGAGTCTGGGTCAGACCAAAAACATAGCGTGTTTGAGGAGCTCTGAGGAGTGTGTTGGAAAAGTTTGTTTAATAAGCCATGTGGTGAGGTTGTTATGAAAAAACTGCATTAAAGTGGAATACAGTAGCAGAGACATCAAAACCATGACTTTAATTTATTGTCCATTATGCGGTGTTTTAAAACAATGTTCACATGTAGTTGCCCTGATGGCTGGTAGATCTCCTTAATTTCAGTGCATGCTGTTACCACTGCCCAAGCATGAGCATGCTCAGAATGTAGCACACAGCTACAACACTTTGATGTTAACATACAGCCAAGAGGTTTGTTTTTTCCTCCACAGCCAATGTTTTTTCCCACCAATCAGCTGCAGCGTAGCTCTGAGGGTGGGGAGAGAGGGTGCTGTCCTCACCTCCACACAGCAGAGGAAGCTACAGACCAAAGGTCTGCTGGCTGAGGTAAAGCACATCAAACACGTACATGCATGAAAAGAAGATTACACAGCTGACCTACAGAGCTTTCTCCTGCAGTCAAAATGCCATAAAGCTCTCAGATTACTGATGTTCACTGTGTGTGTGTGTGTGTGTGTGTGTGTGTGTGTGTGTGTGTGTGTGTGTGTGTGTGTGTGTAGCTGGCGCGGATAGAGCAGGAGCTGAGAGAGACTGTGCAGAGAGAGGAGGAGAAGCAGCGGGAGCTGGACCAGATGCGTCAGGAGGAGAACCAGGAGCGCTGGAGGAGTCTGTGCTTCCTCACCCTCAACCAGCGCACTGCCAAGTACGAGCCCCCTCAGGACCCCCTCAGGACCTCTCAGGATCCCTCAGAACCACCCGGGGTGCTGCAAGAGCCAGAACAAACTTGCCCAGGCCTCCACTGGCAGCCCCAGCAAGCTGCAGGGAACCAAATGTGGTGGCTCAGTGGTTAAGGCACTTGACTGGGTTGCCATTTCAAGTCCCACCACTGCCACTGTTGGGCCCCTGAGCAAGACCCTTAACCCTCAATTACTTAAGTTGTGTTCAGTTATAATTTTAAGTCGATTTGTAAGTTGCTTTTCCGTAAATGTAAAATGTAATTTCCTAGTCGCAAGCTTCTAAAATCTGCTGCTCTTGCAATAGTGCTACATTAAGAGAGTTTCGTTAAGAGAGCTTCGTTAAGAGGGCCTCATGCTGGGGCTTTGAGAAGCTGTTGGCTCAAGTTTGGATCAGCTCCATGTAAACTGAATATTGACTACTGCTGCAGTTAAGAAGACTGTGCTTGTTACTGGTTACACTCTTCCACTTGCACTGACTGTGTATTCAACAAAGACTTATTATATAAGTATAATTACTAAAGAAATTCTGTATCTGTGTGCGCGTGAGTGCTCGTGTGTGCGCGCGTGTGCGCGCGTGAGTGCGCGTGATTGTTTTTTGTAGGCCATGGGTAACCAGCTACTACAGGAACATACCCATGCACATCTACTGCTTACCTATAGAGACCGACCGGCAGAAGATGAAGGGAAAAAAAGAGGTGGTGATGAAGAGAGCTGGGCAACCCTGAGTCTCCAGGACAGCAGTATGGCCCGGAAACAGAAGATCCAGGCAGGCAGAGCGCTGCAGTGCCAGCTGTAACAGGGAACGCACCTCTACTTTGAGATTATACAGTTATATCTGTAGTGTTGAACACTATATTCATACATTCATACATACCAGAACATGGAATTCCCTGCACTTATAACCAGCAGTTGGACACAAACCAGTGGATGTCACAAGAATGACATCACAGCATTTTTATATGACTTGCTGATGTGGACTGTTTTGATTTTGAGATGAAATTATCATTTTGTCAAAAGCAGTAACAGCTGTGTTCTTTAAATATTGTTTACCATACTGTGTTTGTGTATTCCACTTGAATGTACAGACAAAAGTAAACTAACTTATAAATTGACATATGTAAACCTACTATGATTCACGTACTGAAACAAAACACTTTAAAACTGTTCCAGACCCATTAATCACTATGTTTCCTGGACATGAGTCCCTGTAAATGGCCTTCCCTCCTGGAGGCAGGTGTAAGACAGGCTTGAGACAGGTGTAAGAGGTATGAGGCAGGTGTGAGGCAGGTGAAAGACGGGTGTGATATTAAGTGGGGAGTACTGAACAACTGCATGAATGTTTTTGGAAAAGTTTGTACTGGAAAGTTGTCTAAAGCATGGAAAGTTCAAAGTTTTTAGTTGTATTCAAGAGCTACTGAAAATGAACCAAACCGGCACTAATTGGCTGAAGTCTTCACTAAACAGCTGCCACCTGTAAAATTCATTCAGCTGAGAAGAGCTTGTTTTTATTTTTGCCAGACTGCTGGACAATTTCCCACTGTGCACTGTTCCACAAATATTCATTCAGCTGTTCACTGTGTATACTTAAACAGCAGGTATCCTGACCAACGTGCTTTCACCATGCCAGAGATAGAAAATACCTTCCTCACTAAATTCTTGTGTCTTTTCCCATCACTTATTGACTGACTGCTTTAAAATAAAGATACTACTTTACAATAAGACTACCTTATAAATGTTATGGATACATTTTTTTATTACTGGTTATTACTAAGTTCATTATATTATTATTTTTAATAATATTATTATATTAATATTATCATTATTATTATAACTAATAAGGATTATTATTATAATTATTGTATATTTATATTATGATCATTTATTATTATAATAAATTATCATGACTACTAAGACTTGTTTGTGGTTAAATGGCAGTAACTTGTTAATTAATATTTGAGCCCTTTCAATTAAAAATCATATATATCCATATACTGTTTTACTGCATTCTATAAAATAACCACAATAATATAAACATTATTAGAAGTTTTATTTTTAAATGCCCACATGAACGAGGTAAGGTAAGTCTAAATAAAGCATATTTAGAATTTTATTGTAATTTTAATGTAAAGGTGCAAAATCCAAAACTCAAACAACTGATTTTACAAAAAGGGGAGCTAGCTGATGTATGGAGGGTTTTGTTGCAAGGACTCAAATTCTGAAACTGGCAGGTGTAATGTTGACTGATGGAGGTATAATACTGACTGATGGAGGTGTAATGTTGACTGATGGAGGTGTAATGCTCACTGATGGAGGTGTAATGCTGACTGATGGAGGTGTAATGCTGACTGATGGAGGTATAATGCTGACTGGAGGAGTTGTAATGTTGACTGATGGAGGTATAATGCTCACTGATGGAGGTGTAATGCTGACTGATGGAGTTGTAATGTTGACTGATGGAGGTATAATGCTCACTGATGGAGGTATAATGCTCACTGATGGAGGTGTAATGTTGACTGTTGGAGGTGTAATGTTGACTGATGGAGGTGTAATGCTGACTGTTGGAAGTGTAATGCTCACTGATGGAGGTATAATGCTGACTGAGGGAGGTATAATGCTGACTGTTGGAGTTATAATGCTGACTGTTGGAAGTGTAATGCTCACTGATGGAGAAGACAGAAGTGAAGTAACCAACAAGATTCAACAGTTTTAACAGTGTAGATGAATGTTTTGCTTTTAAGGTGTTTATGATCTAATTAACAGTTCTGTTTTAAACACCCAGGTCATATTGGGTGTCACAATGCTTTGCTTAAAATGCTTCTGTGATCATGTGTGAGGCAGAACATCATTGCGGCTGGTTCTGTGAAGACATGGTCTGTCAGGCATTCTGGAGAAGGAAACATGGTTTGAATCTGCATCATCTCACTGAATGTCCAATCATTTGAATTTTAGGACTCAATCTTTACAAATACCGTTTGTTTTGCACACCTGAGGCCTTCCCTCCCTTTCAATCTCTTTTTAAATGTATTTTCAGTTATGTGCATTAGGGTGGCTTTCTCTCTCCCTCACTTATTTGGTAGAAATGTTGACTTGGAGTATAGAAATAAATGAAAATGTATCTGATGCAGACAGTGAACTGTGCTAGTAGCAGGCTTGAGTTTGGAATAGGACACCGGTAGAATCATGGTGTCTAGATTTGGGATGCATAATGATGTCTTGGTGACGTCATAACCTAAAAACAGTGCTCCTCCCCTTTAGGGCGTGGCTACCACCTAGATATTTGATGGGCGAATCTGGTTAACAGCATTCAGCCTTCAAGAAGCAGAGTTCATTCACACCTCCCGTTAACTGGAGCGGATGCTTATCCGGCAGGATGGGAGGATCCAGCTGTGTTCCGGTGAATCATCAGTTTTATATCTCAAATGTTTCTGAACCCTTCATAGCCAAAAAGTCTTGAAGCCCCATGTAGCTAATATTTCAGATGTCACATACACCACTTTTGAGAAATGCTTGTTACAAGGGTCCAAAATTAATGCCAGCTAATGTTCAAATGCTGGTAAAAACAAACAAACAAACAAAAACATTGGATTTGCTGGAAAAATAAAATGGGGCCAGTGGTCATTAGGTCATCGTCCTTTGGAACTGTGATGTACCTTATTGCAATAAATGACACTGTCATAGCTGTTAAAATATTTCTACCAATATTTTTGGTTCACCTGTTAGCACATTGGCCAAAAAAGTTGATTTTGGATTCTGCATATTTCACAATAGATGGTATATATTAGATATTGTACACAGATATTTTATAAGCAACAAAGGAAAATGGTGAGATCTGTTCGCACATTGCATAGTTTAGTCACTGATGCTTACTGTGTCTTTGAATTCATGTTCAAGTGAGACTAGGCAGGCAGATGATCCTTTAGCCAAGTTAGCATTCCCATGATTCTAATTAACATGAGCTTCCCAGTAGTGGACAAGCAGGCAGAGTTGATAGGGCTCAGGTAAGAATACAGACTGACTCCTTTACCTGAGTAGAGGTTTTAAATGTGGACACAGGTGTGTCATAGCTCAGTTCAGCTCTTTGTGCTGCACAGATCCATTACAGTGAGCCAGGTTTATGTAAAGTGAAACCTGAAAGCCTTCATTATGTGCCTGGTATAGTGGTGGAGGAACCCAGGCTGACCTGGCTGACCCTGTCCTCGCCAGTGACTGTGCTTACTGAGTGGGTCCAGTGTAAATGGGCATGATGATTTATGAGAGCTTTGCGCCTACTGCTGGACCTTGGTGGAATAGTAACACATAGATTGAGAGTAAGATCTGAACTGACAAATATCTTTAGAGCGGACCTGTGAAATCTAGGGTCAGGTTTTTGTGGGAAAGGCTTTGTGAAGAGCACTGCTGTGCACCTGTGGAGGAAGAACTCTTCAGGAACTGTTGAGGAACATACTTGCTTAATTCTACATGTCCTGAAGGTACCCAAGGGAAAGGGTGAGGATCACTAGGTATGAGGCCAGCACTGAAGACCATTTTATATGAAAGTGACACATACTACTTCTGTAACTACCTGAACTGGAGTATGACAAACTAGGATAGTCCCACCATGGACCACTTTTAACTTTCACTTGGTGGGGTCATGTGGGTGTGCGCTAGTCACACTCGCATGTTTGGTCTAGTCACACTTGCATGTGTGTGGTCTAGTCACGCATGATTTGGGATTAGGGATTGGGGATTATGGTTAGGGTTAGGATTATGGTTAGAGTTATGGTTAGTGTTAGGGCTAGGGTTAGGGGGGTTATTAGGGTTAGGGTTGGTGTTTGGATTAAGGTTAGAGTTAGTGTTAGGGGATAGACCCTGGATGGGACCCTAAATTGGGTTACACATTGCACATTCCAAGAAGATAATAGTTCAGGGCTGGTGTATAGTTACAGTCTCATTAAGCCTCAACAATTTAACTGGATCAGCTGAGCAGCAGAAACACCTCCATGGGTCTTTTCATATGTCCCACCTCAGGTTCAGCTCTGATTGGAATGCCCCAGGTGGGCAAGCTGGGGTCTGGGCAGTGTAGCTACTCTTTCCCTTGTCCAGCACATGCTTTCCCTTGCTTGACTCCGAGTCCGACTCTGCTGTCTCAGTAACTTGATGGTACCAATTTGGAAAACCCCATGCCCACTAACCCTCCAGGAAAGGGACCCGGGCATTGACCCTGCCCATCAGGGTGAACCCTGGTTGGACACATCAGGAGGGTAAAGATCATGGATGTGCCATGCTGGCGAAAAGCTACTGGGACATTTTCAAAAACATCCACCCTGTGGTACTACTTTACGACCCATCATCAAAGTGCTTCTGTGGCAAACTGAGCCATTGGATCCAGTGGCCTGGAGGTTGAAATCTCCAGGACCTAACTGGGCATACACTCAGCCCAACAGAATGCACTGTGGATGGGGAGAGCTAATGGGATGTGTGCCTGGGTATTCCCACCTCCAAAGTACCCCCATGAACTACCCTGGGGCATTCAGAGCACACCATTGGGAAATTTGGTGCTTGGAACCTGTCACGCTTTGCCTGCATATACCTGACGGGACCTATTTGAAAAACCCCATGCCAACTTGACCTCCAGGAAGAAATCAGGGCAGCCTAACAGGGTTCACCCTAATCGTGTATACAAGTAGGCCACAAGGCCTGGGTGTGCCAATTGGGAGAGAATGGGAGAGAGCCACTGGGAATTATTATTTTTTTTATAACTTTAAACGGTTATATCTCACCAAGGATACTCTAAATCGAATGAAACTTTTCAGGCACCTCCTCTAGGAACAGATTTTTCCAAAGAGACTACCCACGCCTGGATGGCCCCAAGGACCCCGGAGATATTAAGGTTTTTTTTTTATTATTATTTTTTTATTGCATGATGCCGGAAAATGGAATCTCCAAATTGAATGGGCCTAAATGGGTTTGTAGTGCATTTCCTGGCCTTTCCTATGAGACCAACCATGGATTTTTTTTCCCAAAATAGGGACCAAGATATCAGATCAAAACTATCTGAACTTGGGCACTTGGTTCTTGGCCTCAGAACATCCGATTACCAGGGCACTTGTATTGGAATAAACCATCCCTGCTCCTCTCCTCCGAGGGAGATATTAATCCTCAAACATGACCGCGCTTAAGTTTTTCTATCCGTGCTAATTTTGAAATGGAAATTTCAGGATTTGCATGTGGTTTTGCGACAAGGACGGAGTACAGGGTTCACTGCAACAAGAGCACAGGACACCACAAGATAAGTTTAGTACACTAAACTAAACAATTGTAACAATTGGTGAAAATAAAGAAAAAGAAATGCTTTAAAAAGTAAACTGCAGTTCAGTGGGATTCTAATGCTCCTCAAACATTAATCAACAATCCTATTAATTAAAGCTGGACTAGGGTTCAGTACCATGCTGAACTAACGTTAGCTATGACTCCCATCTCATCAACCTCCACCTTCTGTTCTACAGTCTCTTAAATAAAGGAAGCCCTGCCCTGGGCTAAACCAATATCTCAGGCAGGTAACTCTACAGAAGAACGATAAAATCAATCCCAATATAATACAATGTGTTCATGTCAATCCTGTGCACAGTTCAATGGCCATTACATCAATATGTTTACTGGTAAATCTGAACATTTATTGACTCCTTGTCTCTCTACAGGTGTTGTTCTTCGGTGGCTCCCCCCACCCTCATATGGTCATGGGCCCTTCTGACCTGTACAAGGGTTGGAGCTGCTCCAGATTTCACTCTCTTGGAACATGGATCTCGGGTAGGTCTACTTCTTTGGTTCACTACATGTTGTATCAAGTATCTCTACTCTCTGGCAGGTTACATGGTGATAGGGCAAGTCTCTAACTTCCTCGCTGTGTGTGTGTGTGTGTGTGTGTGTGTGTGTGTGTGTGTGTGTGTGTGTGTGTGTGTGTGTTTGGACAGTATATTTATGCTAAGTGGACATCCATGTTGTATGTGTGAACTGTAATTGGTAGGTATAGGCCCTTGAAAACAGCAGTCAGAGTTTGTCAGAGTCAGAATTTATCCACTATGAACTGCGTTTGGCAGGTTAAACCCAGTCTCCAAACCACATCATGCATATGGACCAATATGCCTTATATGCCTTATATCTGCCCTGCAGTCTGATGGCACCACAGTCTGATGGCACCACAGTTTGATGGCACCACAGTCTGGCCAGCTACCTCAGAGCCGTTAACGACAACGCCTTTGGAGTTATAGGAGTAATAAAATAGGAAATGGTAATACTCTGTACCATTCTCCCTATCTATGAGACACATTATTTACTGCAGTTTTACAGTATGTTGAAATGGGTAATGAGCAGTCATGTTATTGTTGTCCACTAGGAGGCGCTTTCAGACAGGCTTGTGTTGAGATGAGCTAGAAATAGCAGTGTGTGTAAACCAGGTGCATTACACCAAAAAGCTATATAAAAGCTTTCAGCAGATTTAGCATTGTCACTTTGTGTGTTCTTCACTCTCTCTTATGTCTGTAATCATACCCACTTGCTAGAATAAATATTTGATCAGTTTAAATACAGACATATATGCATATAAATGCAAATATCTCCTTTAGTCTTTTAAATGCACAAGAGAAAGAAATTTGCATTAATACACACACACACACACACACACACACACACACACACACACACACACACACACACACACACAAGTTGCCTTTATTTAGCCAGCGGTACAAACTTGTATGCAAACCTACATAGCAAACAACATGTGATGCTTAGTGAAGTCCACTAATCCACAGGTGTTGTCCAGCTCTCTTTCTGAGGACTGGCACCACACCACAGATCCCCTGCCCTTTTGCCCTGCAATTATGACTCAAGTGTCTCTTCATACAGTGCAGTAAGAGTCTTGAGTATCAGGGCTGCAAGAAGATTTGTAGTTGCCTGCCCTCGGAGGAGTTTGAGGAGATTAAAAGAGATTTAAAAAAGCTAATATGGTCATAAAATGCATTCTGCAGCAGAGGTATTGAAACAATAAACATGCCCAGAACACTGAAGGCTCTAGATACATGTTACATGAGGACACTGATACTGAAGGTTCTAGATACTTGTTCCCCAAGGACACTGATTCTGAAGGTTCTAGATACTTGTTCCCCAAGGACACTGATACTGAAGGCTCTAGATACATGCTAGAGCCCTGGTTGTATAGCCCTGGTTTGAAATCACATGGCCTTTAGGTTGCTGCCAAATGTGAAGTACAAGGAAGCACATTTGTACAGGACAGGCAGGTCTGTAATGGATGGGTGGGTCTGTAATGGATAGACAGTCTACTTGAGCCATCTGTATGCACCTATAGTGCCTTGTGAGGATTTGGGAATAGGATCTAGCCAAGACAATCATAGATCATGCTAAACTGGATAAGTAGTGACCTAGAAACCTTTGCAGTGTGAACAAATATGAAATATGAACATTGTTTTCTAACAGAGCTTGTTCAGATGATTTGGCATCTTTAAGAAAGAGATCCTTCCTTTATTCCTGTCATTATAAACCATAATTTGGATTGGTTGGCAGTATGCTGCACCATCTGACAGCCTTCTGTAAGGTTCTGTAATCTGTTAACTGGGAAATACTGATTTCTACAGATGTGTGGCAGATGTTGTGACAAGCACCTCATCTAAAACTCCTAAAGCATCAGTAGAATGTATGAGTCCTCCAAACCTGTTCCACTGCACGTCAGACAACACATCTAATTTTTTCCCACATCCTGTAAGCATTTGATTTTTTCTCATAAGAAAACATATCCATGTCTGTCCAAATCTTTTTTAGTTGTACATTGGATCATATTTAT
Source organism: Electrophorus electricus (assembly GCF_041902795.1). Classification (NCBI taxonomy): domain Eukaryota; kingdom Metazoa; phylum Chordata; class Actinopteri; order Gymnotiformes; family Gymnotidae; genus Electrophorus; species Electrophorus electricus. The sequence goes on from NC_137507.1 coordinate 7,046,074, forward strand.
GTCCAGATGTAGTAATTTCAGAAGCTTGTTAAATGTCATTAAAGAGAAAAACACTGAAGTGTTTTCAGCTTGTTTACTCTGCTTTTTTGGAGCCTCTTTCAACATCTGTCAGTGCAACCTCAGTCATACCATTTCATATTTTTTCATCCAGGGTTATTTTATTTTTTGTCTTTTTTTAGGTGTCAGATTGTGTAATGTTTGATTCCCTCGATGCCCGGTGTGTGAAAGGCCAGTCAGTCCCACACTGGCCCATTTGTACAGTCCTAGTGTCAGCCAGCTAGTCGCAAGGGTCAGCACAACATTTGATGCCTGGTCACCTGCACACTGCGTATCAAATTCCTGGGTACACATACAAGGCAGCCTTCTGCTCTAACATGAGCTGGGCTGAGGACGTAAATGTGAAATACGCTAAAATCAGGTTAAACAAAGGATAACAATCCCAAAGACACACCCTGGAAGACCCTGATGCGGGGCTCCAAGCGGTACGGAGTGTTTGTATTTACTGTGCTCTAACGTGTCTCACTGATGGTCTGGCACAGGCGTGCTTGAGGGTGCGCAAGCTGAGAGCGTAGGTCCTTCGTGTGCGTTGCATTATAAAGCACGTCAACAACCGAACAGCTGTAAATAACCTAAGTCTCCACACTTCACGCAGATACACAATATTCAACCAGAACGTGTTAAGGAATGACTTCTGGCAATCAGTCTGATCAGTGATGTTAACTGGAAACTAAATATAACGACATAAACGATAAAACATAATTGCTTTAGCATTCTTAAGATTTATACGTAAACCTCAGGGTTTATGTCCGTGGATACTCCATATGTCTTATACTTTAGCGGGATTTGTGTGAGTATTTATACAAAGGACCTATTTTGAAATAGCTCGTTGTTTGGTAGCACAACTGTATTCGAGGGTCGTTTTCGCTTTGTAAAGTTGACGTGCGCACACACACACACACACACACACACACACACACACACACACACCAGGTGCCCCCCCCCCCCCCCCCCCCCAAAAAAAAAAAAGAATTTAAATCACGTGCTACTTTATTCAGATACTGGCTCCACGTAACATGGCTCTTAGGTAGTCGCACTCTTCAGTTTTGTTTTCATTGGTGCTCCACTTCTTTCCAAGATTTAGAAGGGAACGTCTCGTGCAGACTCGGCGCCTCGTCTTCAGCGCACGCAAGACTCGCCGCCGAGATGAACGCGGTGAGCGCTTCGCATCCTCTCATCACCAGTCAGGGGCCACAGATGCCCCCGTGATATTTCTGCATAACAGGCTTATCTAATCCCAGATGCAACATCCAGTCTCAGAAAAACCCAAATCTGGATAGACTATTGATATGAATCAGGAATCACGCGCGTAAGAGGGGGCAGGGCTGTCAAATAGCGTGTTTGCCAAGTTCGGTCCTCACAGTCAGACGGCATGATATTTTGTTGAAACAAACGTTTACTGTAGTTAGATCCAGCCAGAAGGAAGTTCCTGGGCGACGAGACCCCAACCCCGGTGCAGCGCGGCGCCGGGGAGCAGCCTGCATTGTTGGACAAACCCCCGATGCACCCTGCGCCAGTTTATCCAAGAAGACTGATGGCTAAGACCAGAGTCTCTTATGAGTATTCGGAGGCAGAGGACAAAAGCATTCGCCTCGGACTCTTCCTCATTGTATGTGGCATCGTGTCGCTGTTCATCTTGTGCTTCTGTTGGTTGAGCCCCACCTTGCAGAGCATGCAGAGCAAGCCGGCGAACTGCACCGTGATCTCCGTGCGCCGGCTGGAGGAACGGTTCGAGTGCGTCTTCACGTGCGGGGCGGACTGTAAAGGCACCTCGCTCTACCCGTGCCTACAAATATTCGTCAATAATTCCGAGTCCAACTCCATTGCGCTCCTGCACTACGACGAGCAACAGCTCGTGCTAAACCCCAAGGTATGGAACGCGTCTTTTCGCGACGTGATTGTTCACCCGCTTTCGTCATTTGTAGGTTTTTTTAAAGGAAGTTCTGCTGCAACTAGATTACAGTACAATCATCGGGTTACGATAATATTGCGGATGCGGTAATAATGACAGTTAAAATTTATATTTAAAGAAAACTGCGATCCTAGTACGTACTAAACTAAACAACACAGCAACTTATTACATCACATGAGTTCAAGCAACGTACTGCGTCATACGTAAGTATTACAAACAGGGTATTATGCATTATGTAATTGTGCAATGTGGGGTCAGCTAAACCACATGTGTAGAACTCTGGCACTGGAAGACTTGAGTCCAGTAGTTTGGTGGTTTCCCAGTTCAAACACTGATATACCTCATCAGTGCATCACCAGGTTTAGTGGGTGTGTTTAGGTTTAGTCCACATAGTGCTGGACTCTGGCCCTCCAGGTTTAAAAATAATAATTTTATGCAGATTTTCCTGAGATCTATATACCTAAATTCATAGTAACCACTGGATATGTTTGAGTTTTAAAAAGTTAACGAGAATCACTCAGCAGTCACTCTTTTATCACAGAAACTTTACATTAACGATAATAAATCTTAATCAAGCTTAACTTGAAAGACAACAATGTGCATGAACAGTTTTCTTAGGTAAGTAAATTAAAACAAAATGAAATTTCCAGTATGGTAAATTAAGGGAGAAAATAACAATTTTCTTTCTGAAAACTGACCTCTCATGCAACAGATGTATTTCAAATTCACGCTAACACTCATTTCGCTCTGGCTTTAGTAAGGCTATTGTCACCTGGTTCCCATGGCAACGTTCTGGGGAACTCCTGAATTGAGCTGCCAGTGTTTCATTGACAATGGCGGAGTATTTAGTTTTGCTTAAGGGTGTGTGAATTAATTAATCCAGACAATGACTTCATTCAGCTTTCAGTGGGAGACTTTTTTTTTAAAAACACAGCGGGATGAGAGGATTAAACACTGTTTCTAATGTTCCCTGTGTTTATAGGTTACATCAAATCTTTTTTAGATTACAGCTGACATTCGTGTACTGCGTTGTCCTTTTGACGTTGTCTTATAAATCTTAAATATTCGGTTGTCTGTGTTTGTAAAGAACCCAGCAAATAGCCTGTTTTTCAAAACCTGGCCACATAAGAGTACAAATCTTAAAGATTAGATTTTTGGAATAGGCTAACACTGTAAGGTGAACAAGTTTGCGGTCCTGTTAGAACTAAGTTTGCGTTTTTAAAATTATTTTTTCAAGGCAATTGTTTCCCCAGGGGTTCTTGTTATTAGGCCGTACGATTGCACTTTATTCAACAATGCGTTTTGATAAGTGGCAATGTTCCTAATGTGAGTTCGTTAATGTTGTTCTTAATGTGAGCTCGGTATTCTGTGTACGCGCGACACCCGTCTCCTGCAATCTTCTCCTGCGTGTGACTAAGTTTCTGGCCCATGAACCAATTTTAAACAACCTGCCAGTAACTGTTCTGTATTACATTATTAGCGTGCTAAATGGAAGGTAACTGATGTTTAAACAGCGCACCAATTTAGGCTTAATAGCACTCCAGAAACACAGTCCTCCAAGCTCACTTTAGTCTCGCTGAGTCACCGCGCCTCCTGCTTCTGGCGGCTGTCCAGCTCCCGACTAACTAATGTTGGCTTAGTGCGCAACGATGAAAACAACAAGCGAATCAAGGTGTGTAGCAAAGACGAAAAAGAATATATTAAAATGGCGTATGCGTTCGTATTTATGTTACCGCCTCACTGTGTTTAAAGTGCGGTTTCAGTGACCATGGTTGCTACGCACAGTGGGTATCTCGGTTAGGAAGTCCTGGTGTTCTGGTAAAGGTCCTAGACACAAACACCACTCTGCCCTCATCGGTCTCAGAGGCGTAAACACTGTTTGGTTTTGTTATTTAGTTTGGGGGTTAGGTTTGTTTGTAAGTTTAATATAGGTAACCTTAAATTGGCCAGACATGTGAACTTTTCTGTAGCTGTTCGGTAGTAGTAGTAGTAGTAGTAGTAGTAGTATGTGTGTATATATACACAATGTGTGTGTGTGTGTGGGGGGGGGGGGATAGATAGATATAGATAGATAGATACACACCTCAAATGTGAATCTGTTGTATTGTCGTGTAATTCCAGCTGCTCGCTTGGAGCCATTCTCCAGTACCACCTGCCCTGAATGTGCATTCTAGGTGTGATGTAGTGGTAATGAACTCCACATGATGCACAGTTACACCACCCTGCCATGACAAACAGGTGTAGCTCTTCAAAGCAGCTTTGCAGGAACACACATGGGAAACCGCAATCAGTTAATCAACCAACCAACCAATCAGTTAACGCCTGAACATAATTAACAGCTGGTTGCATAAATAGTCCTGTTCATTTTCTTTAATGAAGCAGTGTGCATTTCTTGATTTTGATGGGAGAAATAGACAGCTTCAGATGTCTTCTGAATCTATCAAGATTGTTCCTGCACTGGACTCCACACATTCAATTCGAATTAGTTGATCCAGTGAATTAGTTAATCCGACAGTCTATTGAGGAATATATATTTGTATATACATAGAATATATATATTTATCTTGCATATATATATTTCACATATAGAGAATATCTATATTTCTCTATGCACCCCTGTTTTCTTTTCCTCAGCTTGGACAGAGCACTCTCCACCATTTCACTGCGAGTTATACTGTGTATGACTATGTATGCGACAAATAAACCGAACTTGAACTTGAACTTGAATACAATAAAAAGCCACATTTAACTTATGAAAAAGGCTTCCAAGCAGGAAGTTGCACCTCAGTTGTTTCGATCTTGTCTTCGATCTTGTCTTTTATCTGATACTTTCATCATCTGCATGTTCCCAGTTGTCTCATCCGTTGCTGGGGCCATATAAATGTCTGAATTCATGTTTTAAGAAAATGGCAACTGCCTGCAGTATTTTATAGGAATAAGACATTTGGGGCATTTGCATATGGGAAGTTCGACCAAGGCCTGTGTGAGAAAAGGACGCATGCTGGTGTGTTGTGGCAGAATGCTGCAGGTCTTACACAGAGCCAGTAAAACATGAGGGATGATGGTAAGCTGACAATCTCATTCAAGAAATGAACACCGTAAGAGTGCTTTCATGAGTGAAACTCTGTTCCCTACTGCACACCTCCTTGAGCATCGATAAGATTCCACAGAAAGGCCTCTGGTCTGATGATGGGATGGATGGGGATAATACTTTCAGTTTTTAAGTGCTGTGCTATTTTTGACTGGTTTAAAGTGTGGACTTGCCTTCCTGTGAAGTGCAGATATATAATAATAATTTTCACAGTGGTTCACAACTGTGCTGGACGTGTGAGAAAGTGCTCTCCAGGATGAAGAACAACGTTTCCCATCACTGTGACTACAGGAAGAATGCAAAAAGAAACAATATTTGAATTAAGCTTCTATTAAATTGATGGAGTTTTCTTGAACATCCTGCATCTTGTATGTGAAATGTAGTTGAAGAACCAAATTAAGTACCTTGTAAAATGAATGTAAATGAATACTTTTATCATGATCATGTCATCAGTATATACCTGCCACTAGTATATCAGGTTGTACCTGAATATCAAATACTTAAATGTCGTCATGAGATACGTTGACAAATTGTCATGGCAACTGCAGATGCTGGGAGAAAGTGGTCATTATTGGTCAGATCTGATTTCAGTCCATACCATAGCAACCTTTTCAGTCTGGACCACAGCTTAAGAAACTAGTCAAAGAGATTTGTATATTGCAACCTATAAAATATAATGTATTAAATATAGCCTCCTAATACTGGAGGTAAATGTTTGTGTTTCACAATATGTAAAATGAACTGTCTCAGAAGTTTTATAGGTGCATGTTACAAATTACAAGAGTTGTTAAGCTTGTTCAATATAAGCAAAAACTGCAGACTAGTGTGGTTCAGGAAGACTCTGTAGTGTCTGATCTGTGCAGTGCTTAGTGTCGTCTGATCTCTGTGTAGTGCTGAGTGTCGTCTGATCTCTGTAGTGCTGAGTGTCGTCTGATCTCTGTAGTGCTTAGTGTCTGATGACCTCTCTGTAGTGCTTAAGAAGATGGCTTGAGGTCCTGAAGGAGTGGACTTTGCATCAAACAAATCTGATGTCAAATCTAAATGCAGAACTGTTTCACTGGCTAAATGCAGAACTGTTTCACTGGCGTTATTTCTGCTGGCATGGCCTGATGGGATACCGATAGCAGAGGAAAAAAATCCTTCAAGGACTTGAATTGAGATTTGTGGAAGATTAGTTTTGGTTCCTTCTGTCACAGAGTGAGATGATAAGGATGAAGATGTAGCATTAGACGGCGGGAATGAGCAAGAGGACGTAGAGATTAAACTCAGACTGTGTCAAGAGTATCGGCAAAGGATTGATTATGAGAATGATGAAGAAAGACATATTTATTTGTGTGTGTGTGTGTGTGTGTGTGTGTGTGTGTGTGTGTGTGTGTGTGTGTGTGTGTGTGTGTGTGAACCCCTCATGGGAGTACTGACCTTTCAGAATATGGGGTAATGAGAGCTCAGGCTCAGTGAGTGGCTGGGGCTAATGACTTCATAAAACCACCAGTGGGATGTGAGTGACATGACATTAACACACAGCACAGCACAAAACAGCCCAGCTTCATCATGACATTAACACACAGCACAGCACAAAACAGCCCAGCTTCATCATGACATTAACACACAGCACAGCACAAAACAGCCCAGCTTCATCATGACATTAACACACAGCACAGCGCAAAACAGCCCAGCTTCATCATGACATTAACACACAGCACATTAACACGCCTGATCTGAGATGTAAAGGTAGAGAAACTCAGAGGTAAACTGGAACAAGGCCCTTTAAATGTAGTAGTGGTTTACACAAACAGGTAAACTGGAACAAGGCCCTTTAAATGTAGTAGTGGTTTACACAACAGGTAAACTGGAACAAGGCCCTTTAAATGTAGTAGTGGTTTACACAACAGGTAAACTGGAACAAGGCCCTTTAAATGTAGTAGTGGTTTACACAAACAGGTAAACTGGAACAAGGCCCTTTAAATGTAGTAGTGGTTTAAACCGATGAAGGAGTGAGACTGGCAGCCAACTGGCAAGAATACATTGTAGTTGAAAATTGATGTTAGTGTTTTATGCTGATGGGAGTGTTTTATGTTTCTTGCCCAATGTGTGTTTAGCAATCTAGCACATATTAATTCTTTTGAAGTTTGTTCAGGATGTTCATAAGTAGACCAATAAACAGATCATAACCATTGTCACCTGCCTCACACTGAAAGCTGAGATGATGACCACAGATAATGTGCCCCGAGGGTAGTATGGTTACAGGAGGAACCGAGGGCTGAACCTTTAAGTACCCCACAAGTGACTGGGGCACTGGTTGATGTGTTTCCGTAGTTTCCTGTACGGGGAAGACAGAGAAGTGGAATGTGAGGAGAGGTAGAATATAATTTACTGTATCAAATGCCATGCTGAGATCAAGAAGAAGAAGAATACTATTTAAACCAGCGTCAAGGAAAACAATAGGTCATTGACCTTTCAGTACTGTGAAATAAACAAAAACCAAAATGAAAGGACTAAGAGATGATTAGCAATGTGGAAATCTTTAAGATGCACAAGCAGCTCTTTCCATCCCGTTAGCTAATAGCCGGAGGTTGGAGGTTGGTGTGTAATTAGCAGGTGAGGGAGGTTCAAGCCTTAATTACCTTGTGCTCCCAGAAATCAGCTGTGGCCTGATCCATGGCTCTAGATTTCGTGACGCATTGATTGGCTGGCGTGTGTTTTTGACTGTCTTCGATTCTGAGAGCAAACTGGAGTGCAAATCAAGTTACATTTGCAGAGAACTGCAAAGCAGTTTGTCACAGGAGGGATCTCTTGGGCCACTGTGATTGAATGCTTATGACCCAGATATGTATCCTACCTTGATTCACAGCAACCCCACACACCACACCCCCGACACACACACCACTTTAAGCCTCTCTCTGTGGCACTCCTCTTGTCTCTATGGTTACGGGGCCAAGCAGAACTGGCATGTTTTAATTGAGCGTTGAAGTAGCATGCAGCGCAGGCCTGCCATGTTCTATTTTTACATAGGATGAGTCGTGCTTTTGGAGGGTTCCCTCAGTAACATGGCCAACAAACACCTCACACTCAGTGCACTCTGTAATGAGCAACCGAGGGAAACGTCAGCTCTTTCTCTCCTTTTCTAAAAGTCACTCAAGCCTGAGGACGACTCTTTGTTCCAGCAGAACTGTAAAAGCCCATCAGTGTCTCAGGTCACGTCTCGTCAGAGCTGTAACTGGCAGGGCTTGCCAATGCAAAGATCAAGTACCAGCTCTAATGGAGTTGTCACAGAGTTATCATTCAGCTAGAAAATCTGCTATCGTTCAGCTAGAAAAAGCAAAACAGAGCTGCACATGTGAGCGTGTGTGTGTTTGTGTGTGAGAGAGAGAAACATGGTGTCAGGGACACTCTGGTCTGTGAGGATCCTTATTCCTCTAATGAATATGAGTCTGTTCTATTATGTCCCAGAGAAAACCAGCCAGCCTAAATACAGGATTAAAAAACGCATTCAACACAGTTATCTTTGCTGTAGACTATTAGGTTGCACTTAATTTATTTATTTAATGAATATAAGCTTGTGAGTCACGTTAAAGGTATGTTTACATTTACGGTATTTAGCTGATGCTTGTGTCCAAAGTGACTTACAATTATGACTGAATACAACTTTTGTAATTGAGGGTTAAGGGTCTTGCTCAGGGGCCCCAACAGTGGCAACTTGGCATTGGTGGGACTTGAACAGGGAACCTTCTGATTACAATTTGAGTACAAGTTAAAAATGTGTACACTTCTAGATTTGTCCCAGCAATAAGTATAACAGCAATAACTTAAACAGCAAAACTTCCAGTGGTCGGAAATATCTTTCATGTCTCTTATAAGACCCTTATGTAAAAAAAACCAACAACTCAATTCTGAATATTTGGGTTGTGTAACAGACATTAAGGAGTGTCTGCTGGTACTTTCACAGTAAATGTAATAGGATATCTATGACCCATCCATTAACCCTAGTATGTAACTTAAGTACTTCCAGGGACTTACTCATAACTATAACACTATGTCCTGTAATTACGGAAGCCTTCAAATATGTCATGTTGGTCAAATGTTTCCTTTAGTCCGTGTGTGTGTGGGCTGCAGAGCTCCAGTGTAATAACACAATTTAATTTTCCCTAATATTCTCTCATCACACGTTCAAACATTTTAAATCAGCTCAGTTTCTTTCTTCCTATTTTGGAGACCAGCAGCAGGATGCAGATGACATTAGTACTTACAACTTTAATAACCAAGGTGGCAAACAGCAACAAACAAGTTAGTCACGGCAACAAACCCCAGGACAGAGGCGTGGCTCGGAACACATGCATAACTCAGCAGACCCAGCACTCCACTGCCCGATGATGTCAGGAAACCAGCAGCAGGTGCAGGTCCTCTAGGGAGACAGAGTGGTGAGGACGTGCAGGTGTGCGTGTAATCTCGCTGATTTTCAACCTTCTTTTAAACATTGGGATGTGCTCCAACTATAACCAAATTGGTCCAAATATGAATTATAACAGCAGATATCTGCTGATGCAGTGGTCTGGTTATCTGTGACTCATGGCTTCACCTCTGTGACAGATGCTTAAATTCTGATGTAGTTATTTGCTATAGAGGGACTGGGGTGTCTAACAGGTTTGTATCCATTGCTGTTATGAGTTCATTACAGTCGTGTGAGCCACGTCTCTGAAGTGCTCTGTTACTGCTTTCAGTTAGAAGAGCACAAACAGAACTATGGCTTGGGCAAACCACGTGGTTGGAGACGTTTCTGTTATGAAGATCAGGTGGATGGTTGTTGAACTTGGTGCTGTCAGCTTCACGTTCCATTCACCCGAGAGCGTGTTCAGAATGACGACAACAAAAAACATTATAATTGCTGTACAGGGAGCTTGCAATTTTGATGTGGTGTCATGCATTGAGGCCCTATCCTAAATTTCTCTCTGCTGCTTCGTCACATGTGAAGTATTGTGGCCGTAGTGAAATATGCAAGTGAACTGCCTTGAAACCCAAAACCTTTCTCTCAGCTGAGGTACGATGCAGTTATATTGTATGTGATGTAAGTTCAAAGGTCAATAACCTTTCTGCATCCAGACTGTGAAGCCAGCTGTGTTCCTGCCTGTTAGCCTGGGACCGATGCACTTGGTTAGAATAGGAATCACCCCAGCGTGTCCAAACTGTGGTATTGATCCAGTCTCAGTCTTGCCATGGGCTTCCAGGACACACTGTCCAGTGAGCACTCCTCACTCAACATTTGTATTATTGCTCAGGTCTCAGTTTTGCCTTGGTCCTGTGTGAACTATATTCAGTTGCCTACCTGGTAGACACTGATCAATTCTACATAGCCTTGGTCTCAAATCTACACCATTATGTTTCTGACAACACCTTACAATGAGTAACAATATTCAAAATCACTTTAAAATCTCACTATAACCACTTTAAACACAGGTATTGTTTAACAGTTTGTTAATATAAACACAGGCATTGTTTAACAGTTTTGTATATATATATATATATATATATATATATATATATATATATATATATATATATATATATATATATATATATATATATATAAAATTCTGACACAGTGAACACAGACAAAACAGACATTACTAAATGATTATTAACTCAGCAGTGTAATGTAACATTCAAATGTATTGAGTTATCATGTGTGTAAAATACCTACTTCATAGGCAAGGCGAGTTTATTTGTAGAGCAATTTCCATACACAGTGCCATTTCCGAGAGCTGTACACACATCTCATGTACTAAGATGCGGGGTGTCATGAGTTTTGATTTTTGATATGTATTTTAAAAAGATATTTATTGTACAGAGTTTTTATTATATACTACACAAATAGTGATCAGTGTAATATTTCAATTGTCACGGCATGTGCCCCTCTCTTGTTTGTAACCACGCCCCTGTTGCCAGCACACACCTGCACCTGGCTTAGTGTTTAGCGTCTGTGTGCATTTTTGTCAGTGCTTGTTAGTGTTTATGTTCTCCATGGTCCGTGTTATTCGTATTCGTGCTCACGGTTTATGTGAGTGCTATTGTCTTTTGCGCATGTCGATAAACGTCTGTCACCGTCGAGACAGTCTGTGCGTCTTGCGCCCTGTGGCACTCGGGCCATTACATCAATACACTGACTCGGTGTTGTCAGAATACTCTTCTGACACCAGTGCCTCTTTACTGATGAGTATTTATTGAAATACTGCTGTCAAATTTGTCATCATCTATTAATAAATAGCTCATTAAAATGTTTAATCACCACAATAAATGCAATTAATTCCTGTATTATGTTATTTTTAGCCATTTTTTTGACAGTTATCAGGGTGTCACAGGCACCTATTAATTCCTACATGTGTTTAGGGTCATTTTTGAGTTGGAGTTGTAAACGATACTTTTCTGAAATGCATTATGCATTTTTTGAGCTTTAGCTCTCTCTCGAGCTAGTCGTGCTAAACGTATTTTTCAGTTATGAGCCTATATGATTTATTCTGCTCAGAGAAATGTGCATTTTTTAAGATAATGCAGTTTCTATTTGGAATTTTAATATAACTCCACGAACCGACTGCCCTCAGCACTCAAAAACTCAAAAGACTTTCCATGTAAGACTTCTTAGGCTTGTCATACATTGCATTACACAAGCTTAAAATCTCCAGGTACTTTTGAAATGGTAATCACATGAGGACTGCTGTAAGAAAGAAAGAGACTTTTGTTTGTGTGCTCTAGCATTATAATTGTTGTAATAATAATAATAATAATAATAATAATAATAATATATTATTATTATTATTATTATTATTATTATTATTATTATAGCTAAAAACCCCAGGAAAAGGTGACGTAGGCTGTAGAAATCTCATACCATCTGCTGTAGATATAAATTTTCTGCTAATGGATATGAACTGTTTTCAGGTGGCCAGTAATGTTTCTAGTGTTTCGATTTGTTGTGCTAGGTGACTGGCCCCATTGTGAGCTAACACCAATTTCTCCGTCCCCTTACAACACCAGTTTCTGGAGATGATACTTGATAACACTCCTTCCAGTCACCGTGGGCTACTAGTTGTCCTTGTGTTTTCAGGTGATGGGTTGACTTCTCTCTGTGCCCAGTGTCATCTCCATTAGGTCCCAGTCCATAATCAGAAACACTACCTGTCTTTATTTTGTATTAGTTTCTGTGAAGCAACCTTGAGTCTGAGAAAGCTGATGTATAATATGATGTATAATATGATGTAAAAATGATAATGTATTAATGTTTTAACTAAATGTCACCCAGTTGAATGATCTGGGCTGCAATACAGATGTTTTTTTCCTCGCATGCTGGCTGTCTCTCTATCTCACACCGTCTCTCCGGTCTTAAGGGCCCAGTGGAGACCCAAGTGAGAGAAGGAGTGTGGATGAGCTTTCGATCGCAGCCCCGGGGAGACGGCTCTGTCTCCACACCTTCCTCCTCGTCTGCCTCTCCCTTTCTCACTCCTGCATCCTTGAAGTGTCTCACGTCATCCAAACACAATTTTATTTATGTGTTTTTTTGGCTGAGGATCACTTTGTGATTTTCAAGGAGATTTATGAGAAACCCAGCGATGTGCAGAGAAGGACAAGCCTCCTGTGTTGTATTTTACTGATGAACTGGTGGTACAGACAGTGAGTAACACACAGACAATCCAGCACACGACAATCCCCTGAGCCCTTCGGTGCACTACCACCGCTTGGCTGAAGGAGGCGATAGTGAGGGCGAGCGCTAATTCTGAACCAGCAGGTACTCATTAGCCAGTCCTTCAACTTTCTCAGCCCTGGCAGTCTGAGCCTTCTGAAGTTCTTGTCAGGTCATTCTGAGACAGCGTAGACCTTCCCACTGGCTAGCTTCTCAGTCTTCCATCACATACTAAATGAATAGCTGGTTTGAAATAAAAAAACACTACCTGCACTCCTTTGCGGCAGACATCCTTTTAGTGCTACTGGGGGGTTTAAAGCTCGTGATTGGTCTGAAGGCCATGGGAGGAGAAGGTCTTCATCTTTGTGGGTGTGTTGGCTGCTAGCAGTTTTTATGAACTGTGATGAATGTGGCCTTGGCAGTTCTCACTTTAACTTTCCCAAAGGTTGCAGACAGTAGTAGTAAAAGGAAACGCATATGTAAGAATGGACATAAAGAAGAATCATTTGATTGACACCATCATCCCATTGCAAATAAACAACTTTTATACTTATATAGTATTGAAGTGTGTGGGACTGTGAGTGCATGGGCGCGTCTGTGCATAGGCTTACAAAACCCTCAGGCTCCAGAGTTTGCCCAAGTGTGTTTTAAAGGGAAGCATCAGGTTAATGGTGGTGTGCCTGTCCTTTGTTACACTTTGCCATCCCAGTAATTTTGTCCTTTCTTGTGTCCTCTGTCCTGTGACACTGTCCCTTTCTGCTTACTGTTTATCTATTGTGTTTGCTGCATTCTGCACTCACCTCTCACTGTTGTGTTGGTCTGCAGTCATCATAATGGGCATTTCGAGTTCAGGCTTTCTGCCGTTATTCAGTGGGTGAGGTATGAGGCCTCCTGTTATACCAGTGAAATGTATGTGCCCCGTGACAGGCTAAAATAATATTAATCAGTGGAAAGCAACTACCAGTTCGTCCAGAAGGATGACAGTCAGGTGTGTGTCCAGGCGTTCTGCTGGACAGAGAACAGGGACCTGGAAATCCAGTCTGTCCACCATAAAACCGGACACATGGCTAGACTGCTTGAGACGTGGACTGACAAATTCAATGGACTTTACTATACGTATCGTGACCTTTCAGGGACTTAGATGAGTTTGAGTGCCTGTGTGTTTTCTCTAAGTTTGTTTTTAAAGCATTCCCTTATTAATGTAAAGGAGATGTAATAAGACTTAGAAATGCAAGTGGCATTTACTGAACATCTCGTGTGCTGCATTCTGATGAATTCAGCATTTCAAGTGCATTTGATGCCACAAGGTAATAGTTGTGATGATTGATGACTGGGATTAATAACAATGATGACTGGGATTAATGACAATGTCATTTAAAGGGATGGATTACTTTTTACATTTTGGGCATTTAGCAGACGCTTTTATCTAGAATGACTTACAAAAGTGCTTTGTCATCTAGGACGGATAAATCTCATTGCTAAATTTCCTCTTTCTAGGGAAAAAAAACATGCATGCTACATATCGTCATAGGCTAGCCACCAGTGTATGCTAATCACCATCGTATGCTAATTACCAGTGTATGCTAATCACTGGTGTATGCTAATAATCAGCATCTGCTAATCACCGTGTATGCTAATCATCAATGTATGCTAATCAACAGCGTATGATAATCACCAGTTTACACTAACCAACAGTGTTGATGATTGTGTTGTGTTGAAATGCTTAGTCTGTGATCTGAGGTTATGGCCTTTAATCCAGTGCTCTTCACACCACAGAACCCAGGTACACCACTGTTACTGGGTATAACCCACTAGACTGGTGTTACCTGTTGCCCGGTACCGTGTTGGGCAGCACACACAGACATTTAAGAGGGCAGAAAAGCTTGAAACAGAGTGCTAATTAAAGAGTGGTGTAGTTAAAAGTGAAGCACCAACCATAGCAGCCTCTAGGGCTCAGATCAGTTCAGAAATCTATTCAACATTTCACATGTAGCTCTGAACTGTTCCCTAAACTGGAAGGTTGGAGCTCGACAGGTACATGATTTGTTTTTGTAAATTCATAATGTTCATTTACTTTCAATGTCCATCAGTGCAAACTGTTGTAATCAAAGATGTGGCAAAACATTCATTTCCTAGGAACATCAGGGACCCACTAGAATTATATATATATAATTTTTTTTTCCCCCATTGCTCAGTATAAAAAGAACAAAACCAAGTTGTCATCCTTGCATTGTTCGCTGCCTCAGAGTGCCGAGTCATCTTGTCACAGGTGAACATGTAGCAAGAGATCTGAAACCACTAAGGCTACAGGCCAGACCCATTGGGTTCTGGGCCCTTGCTTGTGGATTCTGCACCTTCAGAAGTTTTTGAGAGAGTCTATGAAACTGGGGTGGCCATGGCAACATCTTGATTCTGTGGTCCGATTCTGTGGTCTGTGAGCCATTTTTTAGTAGATCTGGTTCTGATTCTTTGGATCATTGTCCAGCTGGTGCCTAAAAGTCCTGGGAAAGTCCATGATGCTGCAAGTACCAAGTAAGTTGCCAAGGCAACACCCCGGCAGTGATGCACATCAACAGCACCATACTTCACAGTGGGGACGTTTTTAATTGGTTAATTTTTTGCTATTTTATGCTGACTTTATATTTAGTGTAACCTTTCTATCATAATGTATTAGAAATGGAAGGTTTGCACAAGAACGCGACTCTGGAACAAACTGCATAAGAATAACGTTCTTTGTTTGCTTAATATGGTACCTCTAAACTAGTGTAAGAGTTTCTGCTTCACAACACTTTGGATTTTTCCATACACAGGGTGCAAATATTTCCAGAGGGCACTGGAATGGTAACTTTGTACTTTTTTTACACACTGAAACTTTTCTTGGCAGTGGCTAAGACATGCATGGACTCTTGTTTAGTGAATTGCTCCTAATGAAAATGGAGCTCAACGCCCATTTTAATCCTTGGACTCCTTGACAAAAATAATTTTGTTAATTAATGGAATAAATTCAGAGCACTTTGGAAAAATTGGAGAAAGTTGGAAAAATTCCACAATGGCACTTATCTATGTTCCGTCCAGGATCTGAGCTGCTGAAATGAGTTAACCTCACGTTACTGTGATAACCACAGATTGCCAAGAAATCAGGTTTGCTAGCAGGCATCCCAATCCACAGGCGAATGTTAATCATAATGGCTTCATTATTTGGAATACTTAATGTTTTCACTCTAATTTAGTTTCCTGTGCCTGTGCTTGATAAACTTGGGAATCAGTGTTTGTTTTAAACATCACAATGCTTTATTTCTAATGCTTGTGTGTGCAGATGGTTTATCATGTGACCCTCTTGTGAAGTGCTGTGTCAGCACAGCACTGTTAGTTTGTACACTTCCAGATATGTAATCCACCGACCCATACACACCGTACAAACCACACTCACCATACACACTATACAAACCTCTGACGTTTTAGACTTGGTCTGAAGAATGAAAGTAATTACTGCTAATGAGGAGCAGACACATTCTCACATTTACTGAAGCCCCCCCCCCCCCCCCCCCCTCAAATTCAAAATCGAATAGTTATATAAGCATGAGGTGTAGTTGTTGGAAAAAGGAAAATAAGGAAAATCCATATAATGTAATGTAATATTCATATAGGCACACACAATGGACATATTTATATTTCTCTGGCTTCCATGGGCACTGAGTCTGTTATGGCATGCATTTTTAATCAGATACTCTTCTAAAATGTATTATCTGTTCCAAAAAGTGCACAACATTCTAATTTACAAAGTGAAGAATTGTAATTGACCCAAACATTCCTGTATTAGCTTTGGTGGGCTTGGTTAGTTTTGAGGGGGTGTAGGAAATCGCCTTGTGAAGGTGTTTCTCCTCGGTGAATGAGGGCGTATGTTTTGGGGTATAGGTTGCTCAAATATGCAGTGTGGTGATACAGGTCTGGAAATACTTGGGATGTGTGAAAAGAATTTCTTTCTCTCTCTCTCTCTCTCTCTCTCTCTCTCTCTCTCTCTTTCTGTCTCTCTTCCACTCTCCCTATCTCTTGCTGTTTCCATTTTTTGGATATGAGTTTAGTGTTATTATGAAAACACCTATCTCCTTTGGGAACATGACATTGCCTCCTGTCTCTTTCCACCCAGAGGGACAGAGACAAAGGATACTAGGGGAGACTCAGTTAAACTACAGACTAAAGTTTCAAGTCACCTCATCCCTTACAGGTTTATAAAGTATGAGCCTGTGATGAATTCATTCACACAAGGTGCTGTTCGTGTGCACTGATGACACTGACACCTGTCCTGTAGTACTGAATTGAGCCATGAATCAGTCACATTTGTGTCCAACACTAATTCAGTGCTGGAACCACAGTGTCCATATTAAGGGCCAACAGCACACAAACTCATGCAGGTGGTGCAAGCAGTTGAAGTGGAATTTGAGGCTAATTGCCTACATGTGATGTAAACATCATAAACATGTCCCTAGATGCCTTATACATGGTGCTTGTAACGGGCAGACTGACAGTGTTGGGCACTAATATGAAGACAACGTTGTGTGTTACTGTTCAGAAATAAAATTACCACTAAATATTCAATAAACACAATAAAATTATCGCTTCACCATATAACTTTGGCCTTTCTTCTGTACTGGTGGAGTTTGACAGTAATCTTGGTAGCAGCGCCATGCTAACAGGTTTGTTCCTCATGAAGCTAGCATGCGAAGTATGATGTCTGCGCTAGCAGGTGTTTGTTTTAGGCTCCCGTTTCTAAAGTCCATCTCTGAGTTTGGCAAAAACAGCCGTCACAGGAGCAAATCCCAGTCATGGCTACAGAAGGAATGCCTGCGGAATAAGGACGATCACGTTTCACAGTCTTAGGGAATTTAGGGCCGTCAGGGAAACTTGAAAGGATAGTCCCCATGGAACAGAAACAAAGCAAGCCTGAAGGCAAAGCTCTGGAGCGTCTGATGGCGTCAGACAGGAACAGGAAGAGGAACGGCTCGAAAGCAAAACTGACACGTGCCGGCTTTTCACGCTTCTTCCACACGCGAAGAGAAGACATGAATATTTGTTTTGCAGTGATATCGCCCCCCCCCCCCCCCCCAAAGTAGATTAAAAAAACTACTAGGATGAGTGATGGTTCCTTTTAACTATAGTACAATTTCTACTGTGTATATTTACATATATATTATTTTATTTCATTATTATATAGATTTCTCACTTAAAAAAATGTTATTGCCAAAGACAGCAACACCTGGAGATTTCTGTGCCACTGATGGCCAAGTATATACCATCTATATCTCTTTCTGGTTTCCTTTAGTGACCTTTCAGGACAGCTCATAGATGGTGATCCATGTTGAGTGATGAGACTAATCATCACAAGTCAAAAAGAAACATCTTCATCAGAGCATGGAAGAGCTGCATTATTGATGGCCACTGGGAATCTACTGAGTAAAGCCACAGAGAAGAAGAAAGGCTCTCCATCCAAAACACGCAGTTCAAATGGGTCCATTTGTCATGTTGCTCAGTGCAGAGATGTAATCTACACCACTGTTACCCTGGTGACCCCCTTAAAACACCCTTTGGCAAACTCTGGAGCCTGAGGGCTTTGCAGGCCTACACTCAGATATTTGCATTCTCTCTCTCTCTCTCTCTCTCAAGCAAACTTGTCCGCTGGGCTCTTTTCAACCTTTCTACTTGATTGAGATTTATTTCATAATACTTAGCAATTAAATTATATCAGGCCCACATACTGTGTTACTGTATTAAAGGTGCAATAGGGCTGTTTATATATAAAAGAAATAAACCTTCAGAAGTCTGAATGTTTGGAGAAGCAAATCCTTCCTCCCTGTCTTTCCTCCACCACAAAACCCAAAATGAGTGGACAGGGAAATCAGCCCAGAGTGTGGTTCCCACAGCTAACAGAAACTGTGAGTGCCCTTCCAGTGGCTCTGGTGTTTGTGGAAGTAGAATCATATTTTAAACGTTCACCACATACACTCAGGAAGTTGTTTGGTCATTTGTCTATAAACCCTTTTACCAGACTCTTCACTGTTTTGCCTGATCACACTCTGCCATTTCTGTTTTTGATGGCACTGAAAGCTTTTGGTTTTGTGGATGTGATGAGTAGTGAGTGAGTGAGAGAGAGAGAGAGAGAGAGAGAGAGAGAGAGAGAGAGAGAGAGAGAGAGAGAGAGAGAGAGAGAGAGAGAGAGAAAAAGATAGATAGAGAGAGAGAGGGAGAGAGAGCACAATGTGGAATTATCCAGAGTTTATTGAGTGCAAAACCATTTTCAAGATCCATGGGACAGACTAAGGTCAAAATACCAGGAAATAGAGAAATACTAGAAAACACAACAAAAACCAAGACATAATGATGCAAAGAACTAATAAAGAAACATCAAAACACACTGGAGGCAAACAACACAATAATCGAAACCATGACGACAGGAACAAACAAGGTATAAATAAATATGACACAATAACCAAAACCATGATAACAGGAACAAACAAGGTATAAATAAATAACACAATAACTGAAATCATGACGACAGGAACAAATGTGGTATAAATGAATGACACAATAACTGAAACCATGACAACATCAACAAATGTGGTATAAATGAATACGACACAATAACTGAAACCATGACGACAGGAACAAACATGGTATAAATGAATATGACACAATAACTGAAACCATGACGACAGGAACAAATGAATATGGGAAAACAAGATGCAGGTGGACAAAAGGAAAGAAGGAGATGCAGAGAAAGAGGTGGATACAAAACTGGAAAACAAACAAAAACAAAACTAAAAGGTGCTCATCACCATGGGACCTGCCACGACCAAGGAGGGAGGCCATAATAAAGGTCCTACAGGGCTCCCGTCTCCCGCATGTCTGCATATCTCCCAAATTTGCGTAGTGGACAGCTGGGGCAGGATGTAGATGTCTGACGAGGCAGACAAAACTGAACACGAACATAATCCGACATGGAAGCAGGATGGGAAGGGCACACAGCAATGTCGCCCTCTAGGGGGCTGTGCGCCAGTACAGAGTTCATGCCAGAGACAGGAACGCTAGACCCAGAGGCATGTCTATGGAAGTCATGACCCCATGGAAGTCCTGCCCTCTAGAGGACAGGGCATCTAGAGCTGGCAGGACTGTGGCAGTGGGGCAGAGGCAGCAGACAGTAGGCTTAGAGAGGCAGTTTGACCCATTCTTCACCTTTGGTAAAGGATCAGAAGGACCTAGCACAAAGCCCAAAAAAGCGCGGTAGGTTTCTACCACTTCTCTGGCCTCCCCCATGAGAGTTGCTTTAATTAAAGACACACATTTCCTCCATCGTTGGGCACTCTCAAATGGTGCTGGCACTGAGGAGAAAAATCAACACATCCACCCGGGCTCTCGTCACAAAGTTGAGCGCAAGGGTCCATCCTCCTGGGATTTCTTCACCCTACCACAAGTTCTTGTTCTTGCACATGAGTAAACTCCCATTGAGGCAACGTTGGGAGTCATTTCACTTTGTGAATTACTTGGGAATTACTGCAGGGAAGCAGCTGGACTTTCTCTCCAGTGCTAGAGCCTCAAACCGGTTCGTTTCATTTGTTGACTTCTGGTTTTTGTGTTATTGTTATGACTTATTTTTTTTCTTGCTCTCCTGTTGTCAAGAACAAATTAGCATTCTGTTCTGCACTGAGCTTACAGAGGTGCTTAGCAGAAAGTTAGATTGCAGATATCTTAGAAATATGTCCAACGAGGCTTCGTGCATATTGGAGATATGGTGTTTAATGGACAGGCAGACAGACAGATGACGTCTGTTTTTCAGGCTCCAGTCTGGCTGTAAATGTGTGCATGTCTGGTGTGATGTTTTGAGTGGTCATGACCAAACAAGCCTCATCAGGTCTGCTCTTCCTTCTGGCCCCATTCTGAGGCATGAACACACACGTACCCACTCTGCCCCTGTTTTCACATTTCCATGGTAACCCAGAGCCCCAAGCAAATTCAATCGGATGTCTGTAGGTTTTTTTTTCCCCCAGCCCAAGGGCCCTGATCTTTAGAGCCTAGAGAGTGATGTAGACAGTCAGTCCCACACAGCAGCCTGGTCTCTCTGCTCAGGGGGAATGGGGAGATTCTGTCTCTCTCCCTGCCTCTCTGGCAATCTTGCTCTCTCTCTCTCTCTCTTTCTATCTCACCCTGTTTATCTCACTCCGTCTCTCTCTTTTCTTTAGACAGCAAAAAGGGTTGGATATGCTTTTAAATCGGAGCCCCTAGTGATGCCAAATATGGTGCAATCATTCAGCTCGTTTTATAAAAAATCATATTTCGATATAGGTCCAATGTTCATTATATAAACTATGAATTTATGAATTTATTGAAAGGATAGTCCTTTGTAATGTAACATCTAATTTTCAAGGGGGTCTTTGTTATGACTGCCACAAACACCCCTTTTTGGTTGCTGTAAGATAAAAAGTTTGTTCCCCATATTCTCAAGAGTATCTGTTAAAATGTTCATGTCCTTTATTGAACATGCTAGAATATTTTACCCTAAATTGCCTAAATCTCTCTCTCTCTCTCTCTCCCCAGTGTTCCTACGTTCCTAAATGTGAGAGGGATAACCAGAAGATGCGTGAGGACGTTATAAGGCTCCAACATTACTGGAGTGAAGAGGGCAGTAACCAAACCTTCACCTGCTTCTTCAACCCCCAGAGAAGGTTTCATCATAACACACTCAACTCAGAGTGAACGTACCCCTCACACACTCCTCTCTTCGTCGCTGTGTTTAGAACAGGCTGCAGCGCGTTCCACAGCTAGCTGCACCTTTGCTTTACAGGGACTGACACTGACACTCTTCCTGTGTTCCTGTCAGAGAGTCTTAGCTGCTTAGTTCAGCCCAGCATTTCAATTTCAAAATTCCGAACAACAAAATGACGGCATCGTGTGACTCCAGAATTTGAAACAAACACTTACATTATCACACATTAAAAAACTTTGTTAGTTTCTCTAACATGATATTGTAATGGTCCAAAATGAGCTGGGTGTTTTTATAGTTACAAATTCCCTTTGTTGGTAATTTGCTAGCTGCTGGCACCAGGGAGGCTGGCGTGTCGAGTCTCACACTTTTGAGCTGACGAATCATTTTCATCATGAACTGCTCCTAGCAGACATCAGTTTCTGTGCTGAGAGACACAATAGAAAGATACAGTGCAAGTTCTTATGTGACTCGGATAGTTTTATGACCTGAATCTTTTTTTTTTCTCCAACTCCCCTTCTCCTACTTGGTTGGCTGCTTCTATGTCAGTCATTATGTCATCAGAGTAATAACAATTTTGCTTGGTTTTCGGCTACTCTGGGTAACGTTATGTCACACCACTTTGATGTCACATGCTCCTTTGTTTTTGTTCATGTCATTTAATTTCAGCATTTGCTCCAATAGATGTATTATTTCAGAAGATTTGCAGTACACCAGTTTCATAAATACATACTATATCCCAGAGTTTACACCACAGCTCTATATTAGAAATAATTATCTATGGAGCGTAGAAAAACTGACATGGTGGTGTTAAGATGTTAAAAGTGCTGCAATAGATTAGAATAAAATACAAATCATGAATACATATCGTTCTAAGGAGTTTCCCCAAAGACTGGGCCAAGTCCTCCTCCTTCAATATGAATTAGACACTGAGCTATTTTGGCAGGGTGACTGGAATCAAATGAACTACCAAATCTCCAGTGTACTTTGGAGGCAGGGCTGACCCAGGTGAGGGTGGGCCAAGGCACCAGGTGTGTTCCATTACTACGCATGGCACCTTTATAGCTCCACTCTCCCCATGGGATGTCCCTGTGCAGAGCTCGATGCATGCCAACATCCAAAATGCCACTTATCAACACCACTAAGCTCCCGGGCTTGCACAAAGCATGTCTGGGGATCACAGCTTTCAAGAACAAATTATCATGTTCCATATCCCCCCATGGACAAACCAATTTCTCTGTTGTTTCAGCAGTATCTCAAGGCAATGGCTGATATAGCACTGACTTCACGGGTTAGGTCTCTAATATGATACGGTCCTTGTGGCTGTAATTTGCCTCTTTGACCTCTGGGAATAGTTTTCTGCTCTTTCATTTTGTGGTCAGAGAGACAATGTCCCCTTTTTCCCTCAAGTGAATAAGACTAATCCACTGTAAAAGACTCTTAATATATCAGGATTAATATTTTACGTCAGCATCCATATTTAAACATTGACCTAAACGGTGGGTCTGTGGACCTAATCAGGAGAAGTGAACTACATGGACAGTATGGATGCTTTCTTTACCAATGTCCAGTGGACAGTGTTTGGATAGTGTATAGACATTGCCTACTTTCTCCAGCAGAGTGACTGTTTGTCCAGAGGACAATGTGCGGACAGTGTATGAACACTGTCTACTTTCTCCAGTAGAGTGAGTTTGTCCAGTGGACAGCATTTGGACAGTGTATGGACACTGCTTTCTCCAGTAGAGTGACAGTTTGTCCAGTGGACAGCATTTGGACAGTGTATAGACACTGCTTTCTCCAGTAGAGTGACTGTTTGTCCAATGGACAGCATTTGGACATTGTCTACTTTTCTACTGCATCCTACTTTACATTCACTGTGGTTACTATGTTGTTGTTGCTGTGGATCTACACAGACCGTCTTCAGTATTAAGTTGATTTCCTAGACCTTTGTAGCTCTACCTACTTTGGCATTAGTGCTCCGTGGCCAGAACCACATTGGTAGATTCAACTACTAGTGCACGAGTTGGAAAAGTTTAATCCTGATGCTGTAGCCAGTGCCAGATAGGGAGGCCCCCTGGTTTTCTTTAACCAGCTGACTTTACAGTTGCTTTCAAAGACTGTGTTGAATCATAGTGACCTTAGCTTGTAGGTTTTACTTCCTTTAATGAGTTAACTCCTGTTCTATAATTCCTTAAACTCTGGAACGCAGCATGATGCAACTTTGAGTCCTAATGTGGTGAGAGGCTTGTAAATAACAGAAAATGCAAACACCTCTGGTTTAGCAATTAAGAGCAATTATAGTTTCATCACTGCTGTTCCCTACTGACCAGTCATCTTCATGGAGAATGATAAATACGAGATTATCTTCTTTCAATGCCACCACTATGGTAAAGCTCCTACCAAATGATCCTATAATAAAAACAATGACATAGCAAAGCAGTGTCTTTGGTCAAATGTTTAAAATAATGTTCCGACTAAGAGGGAGTGTAACCCATACAAAGACATACATGTTTCTACATTTTCAGTATAAATCAGGACTCTTGTTGACATTTCCTATCAGGGTGGGGGGCGGCTGTTGACTGACACGTCGCTCTGCTCTCTGTCCCCCTACAGGCCAGACGATGTGTTGTGGCAGCGCTCCCATGACGCCAGCGTGCTGCTCCACTGCGTGCTATGGCCGATGGTCAGCCTGCTGGTGGGCACGCTCATCGTGCTGCTCACGGTCTGCGCTCGCAGCCTGGCCGTACGCGCCGAGGCCATTCAGAAGCGGAAGTTCTCCTAAGTACGCGCGCGGACGGCCTGCCCTTTTCGCTCACGCCGATTTCCTTTTGGCACCTGCTTCTCGCTTCGCTGTGGGGCGCCGACGGCCAAACGAACGCGTTTGGGACGGAAATACTGGCACGCGCGAGAGCGCAACGGCGACACGCCCCGCTCCGGTTAGTGCACCTGGTCGCGCACGATCCCACGGACTTCGCCCAGGACTAGAAGCACATGTGCGATGCTCGCGGCTTTTCTCGGTCATGGGCTTGTGCCTCGCGTCCTAGTTTAACTTTACTGGGGATGGTCCAACCAAAAAAAGCTTTTCTTAAACGGCATTTATGGTTAAGCCTGTTGAGGCCACAGAGAAACGTACACGGACAAGCTTCACGCACTCCTCCCTGAGTCGCTACGGTGTCCCGGTGCTGTTTCCATTCCGCCTTTGTGTTCGTGTGCGTTTCCATCATCTCTCCCTTTGCTTCCGTCTTTGTGACGTGTCATTTGTGTCAACATAACGCTTATTCTAACATATCCATGGGATCCTTTACGTAGCATTTGCTAATGTAGCAGTAAATAAAAAAACAAACAAAAAAACGCACTACTGAGCAGCTGTTTTGGCCATCTTCCTCTTCCTCTACCTCATCCATGTGTCACGCATAGCCATACGTCACTTGAAACGTCACCTCCGCCAAACTAATGAATTCATACAGTTATTACATGTTTCGTGTAATGGTCGAGTGCTTGCTTGACTAATCACAGTTAACGTTATACCTCTCCCTAAAATCTACACATACTGGACGTGTGTGAGCAATATCTCATGTTTATTAAAACATAAGGTACCACTGCAGGTTCGTCTTTGGAAAAATTGATAAAAACGTCTTTGCAAAATTGGTAATATTGTGTATATTAACGCAAAATTTTTCCATAGCAAAACACAAAACCAGAAGCTGTAATCCAGTTTAGCGAAACAGGCTGCCCATTTAAACTTAGGAAAACTGTGATTTTAGCTTTAAGCATAAAGCAGTAGTTTTTATATGCTTAAAATTGCAAACTAGAAACAGAGGAGTGGATTTTCACCTGTCAGATATCATGGTTTGTATTCAGGCAATTGTGTTGTAAAATAAATGTTAACGTTACTTCCAGTGGTAGAAATATTCAGAGCTAATGTTCTGGACACCACTGTTACCCTCCTGCCAAAGTCATCTGAAACTGATCACATTTGACCCTAAATTTGAACAGGTTTGAATCAGATTTCCAGTGTATGCCATCAGGGAGAAATCAGACTTATGTCATAGTAAAAAATCTAAAACAATAACACATGTCCACAGGGCATAATGGCATAACAGTAGCTAAATGCTGTATGGTAGTAGTCATATTTTCTTAAAACACACACACACACACACACACACACACACACACACACACACACACACACAATCACTGTGTTCTGAAATTAATTGTACAGTGTGTTCAATTAGCATTTGAAATATGAGATATTAATTCAGATTAAATATTAAACAATGTTAATCTCAAAGATGAAATGTACTAAATGTTCTGACATCTATTCTCTGCATATATTGGATTCTCTTCATTTGCTGGTTCCACATTCTTCAGCTGCAGGTTTAAATCAGGGAGGTCAGTAAATACACTACACAACATGGTTGTGTAGGTAACAAGAGTGAAGGAGTGAAGGTGTTACAAAACAATTATGACTGCTATACTAGTACACGGCAGCTTCCAGCTTGATTTACTTAATTTAGTTTATTACTACATACACACCAATCAGCCAAACCATTAAACCCTCTGACAGGTGACGTGGATAACACTGATGATCTCGTTACTGTGGCACCTGGCCAGGTGTGAGATATAACAGGCAGTAAACAGTCACTTCCTGAAATTGATGTGTTGGAAGCAGGAAAAATGGGCAGGTGTGTGGATCTGAGTGATTCTGACAAAGCAGATGACTGGATCAGAGCATGTCCACAAAAGCAGGTCTTGAGAGGGGTTCCTGGTATGTAGTGGCTAGCACCTACCAAAGGTTATCCAAGGCCGGGCGCTCTGTGACCCAGCAAACAGGGTCACGGTCTCCTGTGGGAAGTGACGGCTAGTCTGGTGTGATCCCAAAGAAGAGCTGTTGTACATCAAACTGCTGAAAAGGTTTGTGCTGGCTTAGAAGGGAGCCTGGTCTGATGTTTACGGTCACATCACATGGCCTGGTGCGTGTGCGTCCCCTGCCTGGGGTAGAGATTGCACCAGGATGCATTATGGGAAGGAGGCAAGCCAGCAGAGGCAGTGTGATGCTCTGGTCAGTGTTCTGCTGGGAAACCTTGGGGTCCTGACCTTCATGTGGACATTACAGTGACACGAACCACTTACCTACACACAGAGAGACCTACACAATATTAGGCAGATGGTTTTAATGTTATGGACGATTTGTGTGTGTGTGTGTGTGTGTGTGTGTGTGTGTGTGTGTGTGTGCGCGTGTGTGTGTGTGTGCGCGCGTCAACTAAATACAACAAATAAGAATTGCCATTTGTAGGGAACACTAAAACTAAAACATGTAAAGTGGCAAGCAGCACAATGTAAAGTATGAATATTAATGAATATTAATGAAACCACTCTCACTGCCAAAAGCCCTTGGATACAGATCACGGAGGAAAACATGGATGTGCAGGACTTTTAAAGGTTATCCAAAGATCAGATGCACAACCTTAAATCAGTCTTATTACGATGCAGACTGCAGAGCAGAATAAAGATGGTTCAGATTCTTTGGCAGGAGGCAAGTAGACTCATTATTGGGACTAATGTGCTTCACATTTTCCTAGTTTTAGGGCTCTTTTCTTTACAGTTATTTCAGTTATATTTTTACTTATACATTTTTATGTTTTCAGTTATAAAATTCATATATTTCACATATATAAAGTTTCATGTTGTGTGTTTCTTGTGAAGACTGTGTATACAGCTCTGTAAATGTCATACACTTCAGAGTTGAATGTTTGTCTCGAACTGTTCTTTGCAACTTTCAGGACTGTTCTCATGTACCAGGTAGTGTCTGCTGTAGATCAGTGAGGGCTGGTGAACGTGAGGTGTTCATGCTCCAGCACTATGAGTTTGCACTGCAGATCTGAACTCAGTGTTTCACACTTCACCACGAGTGCACCACAAGATCAATGTTGGGTGTGATCAGGAATGGAGACTTTAAGGATTCTTTCCCTCCCAGTCTTCTGCCTTACACACTACACACCAAATGCCCTTCTCAGCACTCATGTCATGGCTCGAACCCTAGGATTAGCTCATGATAGCGAGGCATGGCAAGGACACACTCAAAGCAGTTTATTTGGTCATATTTGGTTGAATACATTTGACTTATATGTCAGACCAGTCGTTCATACTGAGAAATGAAACATATCAATAAGCTTCTAGAAGGAGTGGGTTAGAGACAAACCGTAGGATCAATATTATATCTTGATGAGTAGTGCCTGATTTAGTTATTTTATCCAAAGATTAATAAAATGCGCTATTACATTGTTTGTAATTGTTTCATTTGAATCAAACATCCAGTGGGTTTTAATCATAAAGGCTAGAATAAATATGTATGTTTGTGTGTGTGTGTGCACTCGCGCGTATGTGTATGGGTGCAAGCATGCATGTCAACACTTCTAATTTAATCTCTTATTCTAGTTTGTGTGATGCCATCAATGCAGCTGTTTCTAATTATGCACGTATTTGATGGCGGTTTCCATGGTAGCCATGCTTAACAGAGAGAGAATGAGAGAGCGTGAGATATGCCTGGATATTCTTAGAACAGCCATCTCAAGCTGTGCACACGGTCTTTAGGAGCACCTAACTAACTCTGCCTTGAAAGCCATGTGTGAATAGCTCATATCACTCTGAAAGGATTCTGGATAACCCACAGATCGATTCTGGATAACCTAGAGATCGATGCTGGATAACCCAAAGATCGATTCTGGATAACCCAGAGATTGTATTTAGGGAAAATGGCCATGATTTCATAAATACATGTTTAGAATTTACAGTAAGAGCAGAGAAGGCATCTCAGGGAGGGGCGCAGATGCTGTTTCAGGTCTATGTAAAAACACATTTCACAACCATAAAGGAACTTTGTGAACAGGAAGATTGTATGGTCTCTGGAGAGCAGCTAACTTACACACCAATGTGAAGACTTAACGATGATGTCCTTCACACCAAGCAAATGGCAGTAGTTCAGGTTTGGCCAGATAACACGTTCTATAATTACAGACATTACACTTATATATCTCAGTGGTTTTTGTTTGTTTGTTTGCTTGTTTGTTTTTGCTGTGTAAGACTACCAGCCCTCCAATATGTTTTGCGTGAAATGCTGACAAACCTTCTGTGTGTAAGTTTTCAACTTTTAACACCTCATCAGGTCGAACAACAGTGGTGGTTGGAGGTTCAACAGCAGCAGGGATATTTCGCTCGCTGCTCGCTGCTCGCTCTGGCAGAGAGGGGAATGCACAGGCCTGTGAAATTACTCACTAATCTAGATAAATACTTTGTTGTGACGAACTGGATTAGACAGACCAAATCAACACAAGGGGTGGGGGGGGGGGGGGTGTAGGCGAATGGTGTGATCCAAATGTCATTGCTCTTTAAATAAAGACCCAGTTTCTGGGATGAATCTTTGAAGCTGATTCAACGGGCTCACTATACTGTGGCTAGAAAACCAGCAACAGGTTGTGTGCTGTTAATCTTCTACTACACTTAAAAATAACAGCAGTAAAATTAAAGGCACTTAAATCAGAATTCTAGTCTAAAGAAACATGTAGCACATACAATCAAAAGTCTCTTTTTTTTCTCAAGCTGACAAGTCTTGACTCTCTGGTGAAAACAGTGAAAACTAAAAGACCTAGTTTTATATATTCTTATTAAAAAAGTTTGAAAACTTCTGCAACTAAACCGAAAGAATGGTTTTGCAAGTTCTACAATGAAAACGTAAAACAAAAGATACAGCGCGTTCACTTCTGCTTTATTGTTTCAAGTGGCCATGGGTCAGTGCTCAAACATTCTCACCAAATGCAGCGTTCCTTGTGATTCACTGTGCAGTGAGAAGTAAGGGCATGCATACGTTCATATCACCAGTCCGACACATCGGGTACTTTCCAACCTTTAGTTTTCTTACGTTGCTCCAAATTCACTTTCATTTTTGATTATTATTTTACACTGACACATGTCAGAATTGGAGAAAGAGATACAGCAACAGTATATAAGTTGGGAGAGTGAACCTACAAGATCAGTGTACATAAACATATTTATGAAGGCACTTCTTATCAAAGCATAAGCATAATATATCAAAGCATAATATATCAAAATATATCAAAACATAATACAATATATACTATTAAAACATATAATAATGTTGTAGAAAAAAAATACTCGCAGCAAAAGCCCACATACATTATGTGTTCAGTACATAATAAGCCAACATACATTGTGTTCAGTACATAATAAGCCCACATACATTATGTGTTCAGTACATAATAAGCCAACATACATTATGTGTTTAGTACATAATAAGCCAACATACATTATGTGTTCAGTACATAATAAGCCCACATACATTATGTGTTCAGTACATAATAAGCCCACATACATTATGTGTTCAGTACATAATAAGCCAACATACATTATGTGTTCAGTACATAATAAGCCCATATACATTATGTGTTCAGTACATAATAAGCCCATATACATTATGTGTTCAGCACATATTAAGCCCATATACATTATGTGTTCAGCACATAATAAGCCCATATACATTATGTGTTCAGCACATATTAAGCCCATATACATTATGTGTTCAGCACATAATAAGCCCATATACATTATGTGTTCAGCACATATTAAGTAGCTAAAGCACAACATTAGTGAATGAAAATTCAGTACAACATGCCCAGATCTGCTTGCTCCTACTGCCAGGACCCCCATAGCTTATCAACACAGGCTACAATGAGAGTGAGTTTAACACAGCATCCAAAAGAGGCTACACACGTTTTTAACAGCAGAGTTCACCTGCACACCAAACATCATGTACGAGACACTTGATGACCTTTTTCCCCAGCTGTGATGGTCATCAAAGCGGACGTCTGGTACAAATTTGACTGAATAACAGATTTTAAAATTAAAATGATCTTGACTTGGCAGATGTCTTGTGACTTTATAATGAATACAGTTATAGCAGTGGTTTTAAAGATACTTAATAGATAACTTAATGAAATACACTTCTGAAACAGTATAAGGCTCACACACAAAAGCGCTCCATGTGTTAAAATACATCTATTGTGTGAGGTAGTGGAAATAAAACAGCATTTAAAATTCAGTGGTTGAGTGCTTGGTTAATAGTAAAAAATAAATAAAAGTTTTACTAATTAGAGTTAAGGTTTTTTTGATGGCAGTGTGATTTGGCACCTCAACTGTTTTTTCATAGATTTTTCATATTTTGCATATCAAGAGGTCTGTTAGGAAAGTCCAGCATTCTTAAAAATATTCTCTCAATTTCTAACTTGGCCATGTAAGCTCGCCGTTGAAAGTGTTGCAATCTGAGGTCTGAGTGCTGAGCGCAGTGAAGTCACAGAAAATCCCACCGTCTTGACGTGCAGCCAAAAATCGCAAAACTCCCTACAGGCTGGAGACAAACAGGCCTCGTGCCACACATGCTGGCATGTGAATAATGGCAGCAGATTAACCTCTTACAAATGTGAAATCGCCATCGAAATACTTCTGGAGCACCACTTCTAGGAAGTGAGTGCGAAGGCAAGAGAAGAATGTGTGCGTGTGTGTGTGTGTGTGTGTCACCCTGAATTTTTATAACCCATAGCTTCTTTGCTTTAAGGTCCTGCTGAGGGACGTCTGAATTGCAACAAAGAAATAACCTCTTTGCCCAAGCAACATGATTTTAAAAGCCATGATGCATTTTAACTAAAATTTTAGCATTAAAGGGCGCAGACTGCAGGCGGGTGTGACCCCATGACCGTCTCCAGCCTACCACTAGGTGCTGTCATTTTTAAATGCCCATGATATTTCATCCTGCCTAGTAACTCGGGCTAACCAGATAAGAGTGGTGAGTACATTAATCTGCTGTTTGAGAATTATGAGAGAGTGATGCTACACACAGACGGTTATAATTTAGGATGGTCCACTCTCTGGATGATAAATCTCGCTGATATTATTGACTATATCATGGAAAACTTTCAGAGTAGACAGAGAGGGCGTTCTGAACTGGCACGGATGCTCGTTCTACACATTTCTGAATAAAACATTAAAACTTTTCAAAACACTCTTAACTGAGCAAGATATATGGAAAAACGTTTACAGAGAAGCTTAATAGAGACATATACTAACACTATACTGATTAAAGTATAAAGACATTACATATAAATATTCATACACAGCAAACCTCAACATTTTAAATACATCTTAAGAAGGCTGTATAAAAATAAATGCTATATTCCTAGAGTGCACCACTTAAAGTTATAGTAGAGAAACGGATATTTTCTTTCCTTATGGATCGTCAAGAGGCCTGCAGTCTTCAACGTCCAGTGTACACAAAATCTGAGGAAGGCAAGACATCAGGTAGTTAAGAAAAGCACACATGGTTTGTGAAGGAGAGACCCACTAATTCTGAATGAAATCATTTAGTGGATCCACAGCATGCAGTCCTTTCTGCTGGATACTCACAACTAAGTAAACTATCACAGCACTGACACGAAAGCAAAAGAGTAAATATCCACACGTGTCCAGCTTCAGAAGGCAATCAGTACTTTTCTCTCCAGTCTGTAGCTTCTGTGCCTACACTTTTCTCAGCAACATGGCTATGAAAACAATGACGCTTAGGTACTGAACAAAGCTACGTTCCATAGGTACTGAATGCTGCAAAATGGCAAAGGAGGAAACACACTGCAGTCCTAAAATTCACAGCTGGAATGCTGAATGCTGGAATGCTGAATGCTGGAATGCTGAATGCCGGAATGCTGAATGCCAAAAAGAACCACAACTGAAAATTTAGCATTTGGGGTTTGCATTGGTACATCTTATAAACAACTAAATCAGAAACTTCACCTACTTTCAGAATTGTCTCATCTTTTATTCTTGAATCTATCCTGCTGATATGAGGCCTAAAGTTGTAGTTGTGCTGCCGTGATGATGATTGAACTGAACATAAAAATAATAATCAGCTTTCAGCAGCTTCGTGAACCTGGAATGACGGAACAAGACCACACGAAGCTAAACTTTCTTTCACAAAGTCTCCATCCCCTGGTGGTTAGGATAGTCACTGCAGACTCTCCGCAGGTGTCCGGACTGGTGTGGAGAGTGTGCACCAACCCTTTCACGTCAGTTTCCCACATGGGAACGTTCTATGCTATGTTTTTGTGACCAACCCTCCAAATCAGTTTTTATATAGATTTTTATGTATATAAAGATTTGTTGTTGTTTTTTAAACAGATATCTGTTTTCCTGGATGTGCTGAAAGAGAATGACACCTCACAGCAGTAGTGGGCCACTGGGCCCAGAGTCAGGCGTACAACTCACCTCTGTAGTAGTCGGGGTTGAAGTTCTCATAGATGGGGTACAGAGGATTCTCCTGTTCACAGCGAAGCTTCCTCGCCCTCAGGACATCACGCACACACTGATGTAGGTACACATACTGACTCTAAGATGGGACACACAGGGGTAGTGGACTGTCAGCAACAGGGAACACTGAATCTTCTATCGGTTCTAAACACTGAATCTTCTATCAGTTCTGAACACTGAATCTTCCATCAGTTCTGAACACTGAATTTCTGATTTGTCTTACATCAAATGCCCAGTTTTAGTTTTACAGATGGGCCCTAAAAATCACATCCCATAGACTTCCATGAACCCAATTCCTGGGATAATTCCTGTTGTAATTCCTGTTGTAATTCCTGGGCATAACCCTTTTAAGATACTCTGAAAGAATGCCACATGCTGCTGTAGGTGAGGCTCTGGCATTTCGTTTAAGGACCTACCTCAGTCTGCACCATGTGAGAGCGATGCAGACGAAGTTCAAACACGCAGCCGTAAATATCGACGGTGGCACGGCTGTCCAGCTGCTGCAGAGCACGGTCCAGAACGATGAAGGTGCCCGTACGACCCACTCCGGCACTGCGAGGGCATAAACACACAGAACGTCTATAACCCATGCCCAGGGGGCATTTACAGAAGGCACCTGATATGTCAATGATAAAACTCATAAACCTGGGCGAACCCTAACAGATACGGCATGAAATTATTTGATCAAAGGATGGATGGATGGATGGATGGATGGATGGATGGGTCTTTTATGCCGAGGGTCTTTTACTCCTTTATGTAGAGGAGCCAAAAAGTTTTTGCTTGATGAATTTTCAGGTGTGACCATTTCTCTACTACTGTATGTAGTTTGCTATGGTGTTTGTACATACAGATGTGCCATTCTGATGCACCTCTAGATGAAATCCAGTTGTTTCTGTGCACAAACCAAATCCTGCTATCATTAATGGTCCTGCTTTTGTGCAGAGTCATGTTTACACAAATACAGTTATGCTTACACAAGCATTCCTGCTTATCTGGGACGTGTCACGAGATGCGGGCCCCTAGATCTCTGGCCCCGTTCCTCAGCAGTGAGTCCCCTCATCAAACCCTGCTTTCAGCCACTTGACTTACAGCTCCCTTCAGTTATAACCAAATACTAATACTGATCAATTACTCAGAGGTTTGGCACGAATTTTTTGTGCTGCAATCCATCAGGAATTGCCAGTCACGTGCCTGCTGCCTCTCCATCACTCTCAGGGCAGACGGACCAGGTTCTGTGGCTGACAAGAGTAATGCGATTAGGGCCGAAAGATGCAGCGTGATGGACGAGGTCGCCATAGTGTCCTGGGTCTCAGGGCCTTCTCCTCTCCTCCTCCATCAGCCGCTGGGAAATAAGCTTTTGCACTGTGTGGAGACAGTGATGCACTAGCATAAGAGCAGGGGTTTCCGTGGACATCGTGGCATCTGGCAGGCCCCAGTGCTCGGTGATGATGAGCGCTACACCAGTTCAGGGGCAGATACTCTATATAATGCTCCGCCTCCTCATTTGCATTAGTGAACAGCTCTCGCTTCTGTACAAGGGAAAACTAGGTTTATTATTCTGTGGGGAGGAAGTGGAGAGACAAAAAGAAAAACATGCTGCTATCAGAGGGATTTGTGCCCCCCCTTCTCTACAGAGGCATATGTACCCCCCCCCCCCACCTATTTCGGCTTCACCACTTGAGGAGCTGGCTAGTCTTCAACTGCAGGCTTCACCATCTTGCCACAATCTCGCCACAATCCTACCATAATCCCACCATAGTCCTGCTACAATCCCACCATAGTCCTGCCATAGTCCTGCCATAGTCCTGCTGCAATCTCACCACAGTCCTGCCACAGTCCCACCACAGTCCTGTAACAATCGCACCACAGTCCCACCATAGTCCTGCTGCAATCTCATCACAGCCCTGCCACAGTCATGCTATAGTCCCATCATAGTCCTGCTACAATCCCACCACAGTCCTGCCATAGTCCTGCTACAGTCCTGCACCAGTCCTGCCATAACTCTAAGCAGAGTCCACACGCTGTCTCACTTCAGCCCAGTTTCAGTTTTAGAGAGTTAAAGACTCAAAAGGGCCGGCACTCACACATGAGCGAGGAGCATCAACATTTGATGAGCAGTAGTTATTGAAACCAAACATTTCTAACAGCTTTTCTGGATGCCATGTTTACAGGGCTTTGGTCATAGGCAACAGCAAGAATCGCTGCATTATGACTCGTGATCAGAAGGTTGCCAGTTCAAGTCCCGCTATCACAAGGTTACCACAGTTGGGCCCCTGAGCAAGACCCTTAACCCTTAATTACTCAAAATGTGTTCAGTCATAATTGTAAGTCATTTTGAATAATAATGTCAGCTATATGACATTGATGCAAAGACTCATTCCCTCTCTTGCACAGTACTGCTTGGTGTTCATGCCAAAGGATTATGCCATGAAGCGAAACTCACATTTCCTCACAGCTGCACAGCACAGTAGCAGCAACCCCTTAGATCTGAGTTTTGAATGATCAGGGGCTTAATGTTCTGAATTTAACATTCTGAATTTTTACGTTCTGGATTTGCAGCCCAAAATAAACATGACAAGTCAACTGTGATTTTTACAAACCCTGACTATTCTGCCAAATTCCATGGAAGGAGAGGCTCTGGCGTGCCCTGCCTTCACTAGCAAGTCGGGGATGTTCACACAACGAGGAAAAGAATAAAAGGAGAAAAATGAAGGGAAACACTGCAGGACCAGAATCCAGCATTATTGTTCTGAGGGAGACGGAGGGGCGTCTCCGTGGAAACCCAACCTCTGGATATGACAGCGAGGGGGTGTTTAAATATGATTACAACCATCCTACTGTCTCATTCTCATTCTCCATCCCTTATTGAAACACACACACACACACACCACTACACACACACAGGAGTCAATATTAATTATTTATGTTAGTTATTACTCCTATATTACTCCTATATTATTTGTAGATACTGCACCTTTTGGAAGTGTTTGCCTATTCATTCCCTGGAACTGAACAATGATTTGAGTAGTACAATAAGTATTATTATTATTATTATTATTATTATTATTATCAAACTGCATGAATGACTGAAGGTATGAATCCGATTTATTTTGCTTGTGTGATGCTGTGTGATGGTTTGGTGTGTACCTGCAGTGGACTACAGCCGGTCCTGAGTTCACCACCCTGTCCATGTAGTCTCGCACAGTTCTCACGAATTGAATGAGGGACTGGGTTGTGTCCGGCACTCCGTGATCAGGCCACACCGTGTAATGGAAGTGACGCACTATTCTGGGGTAACTCGACAGGCCTTCCTAAAAGAGCACACTCAAAAATCATGCCTGAATTCAACGGAACATAAAAAATCTTCATCAAACACACACTCCTCCCTCCTTGTGTGATTAGTGGTTAATAGACAGAAGACCTATCTTCTGAACCTTCTGAACCCATTTTAATTTTGGAATCATGCTGTGTTTTCTATATTAATATATTACGGCATGTTTCAATGTACTCTCTCTGTCTGTGTGTGTGTGTGTGTGTGTGTGTGTGTGTCAGTTCTCTCCCCACTCACGGTACATGTTTTAGTGTGTGTGTGTGTGTGTGTGTGTGTGTGTGTGTGTGTGTCCTCTCCCCACTCACAGTGTGTATCCTAAACTCGCGGATGGTCCACTCTGATAAAACCGACTCAGACAGCAGCTGCACCACGAGGTCACCATAATACAGAGGCTCCTTGTTCATAGGCCAGTACTGATCACACTTCACCTGCATGACCGGGACACACACACACACACACAGTGTTAGAAAACATGCTCATGTCCGTCGCCCCCTCTGTGCCATCCTTGTTTTCTTTTCCTTTTTTGTTTGATGGTGTGTTGCTATAGCAACAATGACACCTCTCTACTCACCCTGCCCTTCTCAACACACTGCGTCACCATGACGATGTTGTGCACGTTTTGCTCCCACACCATGCGCCAGAAATCGTCCTTGGTCCCCGGCAGTGGGCCCTGCGTGGCAATGTACTCACGCCTGAACCTGTTTCCCTGAGACAGGAACACGTGGGGGGGGGGGTCATCTTATTAAAGACGGCGGGATTATCCTGTAACACTCTCATCTTATTATGCTCATAAAATGCCACCACATTTAATAATAATGCAAGTCTATGTGACTGCAAGTCATTTTGTCAAGTAGAAAATGTCTATATAGCCTGGAATCATTCACACTCTAAACTGTACATATAATAAAGACACTTTAGTAGAACGTTTCTATACTAATTGTGACCAGTATGCCAGTTCATTCAAAGCCTATCTATGCTGTCTCTCTACATAAGCTCCACACTCAGAGGCCTCCGGACGCTGGGTGGAGGTAACCGTTCCAGCTGCTCCACCCTTGTGGTGGTTGGGAGATGGAGAGGAGTGTGAGCTCTCTGCTGACTCACAGGCATGAAGCTGGCGTTGATGTAGTCGGAGCAGGGGTCGTCCTCCAGGCAGGAGAGCTTCACACGCGTGGCGTCATCTACCGGCAAACAGAAAACGTGAGGATGAGTGTGAGGGAAACCATCGAAGGAGACCAGCCCCTCACTGCACAAGCATGAGGATGAGTGTGAGAGAGACCAGCCCCTCACTGCACAAGCATGAGAGAGACCACCCCCTCACTGCACAAGCGCTCTGCCTGAGCTTCAGGAATTTAGGAATTGTGTGTGTGTGTGTGTGTGTGTGTGTGTGTGTGTGTGTGTGTGTGTGTGTTGTTTTGTGTGATCGATTTTTTAAATGTTTCAGAATATGGGCACATGGAAGCCTCACACTGGAGGAGGTCATGTAAAAGTTACAGTTAGAGTTATAGTTCAAGTTCGACTGCTAAAATGGAACTAATACAGTGTTTTCTGGAAGCCCTTTCCACCGTGAGTTACTGATACAGCCAAAGCTTCTCCCTTCATTACGGAGGCGTTCGATCCCTGGGCTCCATCTTACAGGGAAGGATGTTGTTGTATCGATTCTTGCAGCGGTTTTCGGGTAAACGGGCTGCATCCAAAGCCTGGTGTCGTCCCACATCCTTCAGCTCCTGTGAGAAGGGAAGAGAGCATGAAGACCCAGCGTGCTTCTGAACCTGCGTAGAGCCACACACAGGTTCTCCACAGTGTGTGTGCGCTGAGAGGGACTAGACTTGAACTGCACACTGTCCAGTTGAATGCTACTGTGCTACTCTCAGTGAGCAGCAGTCCCACTGTTTATCCAGCCTCTGTAACAGATGAGCGTTAAATGCAAGCAGACATTTGGTGTCAACCGTGGGCCACCTTACCTCGAACTCCTCAGAGAAGAAGTAACTGGAGTCAGCCTGAAGCTTGGTCACATGGGCCTCAAAGTGGTTTGCTTTGATAGGGCTGATGAAACACACAGGCAAAGCAGGGAAAAACAGCCTTTATCAACACAATCGCACTCCACCAGAGAACATTCGCACAGCTTCCGTAAGTATGGCGAGGGAAGGTGCTCACCTGGATGTACGGCGGTTGCTGCAAAAGAAGAGAGAGTTTGATGAAATTCTCTTCGTGTCTGCATGCTTATCTCAACCTCTGTCGTGCTGCCTCTTCACAGCCAATTTCAGAGTTTCAAATTAACCTCACAAACTTTTCATTTCTGTGAGCCAATGACTTTGACCATACAGTCAGCACTTTAAAGAATTTGTTGATAAGGGGAAGAAGACAGAGCACCTGCAGCACTCACATAGACAAAGACAAAGTGAGAACACATTCAGAAGTTTAATTCTCTCCCTCAGTATCTGTATTTCGCACTCATGTTTCATCCTTTTCTCTCTCTCTTTCTCTCCTCTCTGTGACTCACTCTCCTCTCTCTGACTCTTTCTGTGACTCACTCTCCTCTCTCTGACTCACTCTCTCCTCTCTCTGACTCTCCTCTCTCTGTGACTCACTCTCCTCTCTCTGACTCTCGTCTCTTCGTGACTCACTTTCTCTCCTCTCTGACTCTCCTCTCTGTGACTCTCTCTCCTCTCTGACTCTCACTCTCCTCTCTGACTCTCCTCTCTCTGTGACTCACTCCTCTCTCTGACTCACTCTCTCTCCTCTCTCTGACTCACTCTCTCCTCTCTGACTCTCCTCTCTCTGACTCTCCTGTCTGTGACTCACTCTTGACTCTCTCTGTGACTCACTCTCTCTGACTCTCTTCTCTGTGACTCACTCTCTCTCCGCTCTCTGACTCTCCTCTCTCTGACTCACTCTCTCTCCTCTCTTTGGGACTCTCTCCTCTCCCTGATGCTCCTCTATGACTCACTCACTCTCCTCTCTCTGACTCACTCTCTCTCCTCTATCTGACTTTCCTCTCTCTGTGACTCACTCTCTCTCCTTTCTCTGACTCTCCTCTCTGACCCTAATAATGACCTTAATTAACCAATTATCTCCATTAACAAGCCCTTTGTGGGGTGGGATGAGTGTGTGGCTACACAAACATGTAGAGAGGGTTGCAGTCCAGGATTAGTCTGGATTAGGCCAGTCTATCCAGGAGCTCACACCTCAGCCTCGTGTCTGGGTTTTGCTCCTGTGGGGATTTGATTAGCGTGCAGTGTGGGGAAAGTCCTGAGAGAATCATCCTTTATGAATATGAACTTCAGTCTGGCAATAAACGTGAAGAGGTTTGGTTCGTCTTAGAGTTCAAAAGATCAGCCAGCAATAAAGACCAGAGATTTGCTCCCTTGGGCTGCCAGAGTGAGTCAGCAGCTCAGGAGAAAAAAACCAAATCAAACTCTTTCTCATTCATAACGCGAGACTGAGTATTTGAGTCTGCAATTACACAATACTGAGAGGCCTGAAACACTATAATAGGGAGATTACAGAGCTGCCCCGGGGTACATATTAACATTCCATAACGAATCGTCAAAATTTGAAATAACTGCGTCATACCTCCTGACCCCCACGTACACTGCTGAGGTTGGCGTCTCCTTCCACATACTCATCCTCACTACAGGGTTGTCCTGCACCGCTCTGGACACACAGACACACACACACAAATACATACACACACGCACATACAAACGTTAGCACGGCTCCCATGGTGTTTTCTAAGGCCTGCTGAATAATGGCCAGAGTTCATTAGAGCACTTGAGCGGGTTCTCTTGGTTCTGTCTCTCGGTCAGTTTCATGGCTGCTCCAGACGACTTCCTGCTCTGGACGACTTCCTGCTCTCCTGACCAATCACCACTCATTTGCCACAGAGGAAATGAGTGTGCGTGTATGTTTGTGTATGTGTCTTCATTTGTCTGTGTGTATATCTACCTTTGTGTGTGTGTGTTTGTGTGTGTGTGTGTGTGTGTGTGTGTGTGTGTTTGTGTAGATGTTTGTGTGTGTATGTGTGTGTGTGTATACATGCACACTCACTTTTTGTGGAGCCTCTGTCTATAGATCAACAGGGCGTTGTATGTGTGTTTGTGTAGATGTGTGTGTGTGTGTGTGTGTTTGTGTAGATGTGTGTGTGTGTGTGTGTATGTGTCTGTACATGCACACTCACACTTTGCGAAACCTCTGTGTATAGATCAACAGAGTGGTGTGTGTGTGTGTGTGTGTGTCTGTGTACATGCACACTCACTTTCCGGAGCCTCTGTCTATAGATCAACAGGGCGGTGTGTGTGTGTGTGTGTGTGTGTGTGTGTGTGTGTGTGTGTGTGTGTACATGCACACTCACACTTTGCGGAGCCTCTGTCTATAGATCAACAGGGCAGTTATTGCAATCATCATGCCGATGAGAAACAGCCCGGCGCTGATGCCTTCCACAGCGCCCCCCAGTGGCTCTGAGGGGCAGAACAGGCAGATGAATCAGCTGCGATTTCTTCACACTGCAGGGCATAAAGCAGGAGTGCAGGCGGCTACCTCACCTGCCTGTGTGTGCAGGGGAAGCGAGAGGTAGGTGTCGCTGTACAAGGGACGAGGAGACTCCTGGCCTTCCTCGTCCAACAGGTGAGTGAAAGCTCGAACACTTAGTCTGAAAGGGACAAACCAACTCTCACACCCTCTCATTCCTTTCAGTCCCTTCAAAGCGCTTTGTTTTTACTTCAGTCTAAATATTGATTTCATGATTTGGTCTTAGACTAAATTATTAATATAAGGAGCAGCTAAAGATTACATTCTAGCTTGAATAATTATCCGGCTAATTAACATGGGCGTTTTACCAGTTCAAGTGTTGTGTTTGTTCTCTGCCTTGGCCAGTACCTGTAGGCAGTCCTGGGTTTCAGAGGCCCGTCACAGAAGCGTCTACCCGGAGGGCTGGGCCCAGATTCCTGCTCACACGGCCCCCCGAGACGGTCCATCCCAGCACCGAGGTTGATCTCGAAGACGCTGCTGGCGGTCTGCTCCTCTTGGCACAGGCTGGGAAAGTAGGCGGTCTGGTAGGCCCTCACGGAGCTGTTGTGCTTGTAGTCGAGGTAGGAGGGTAGGGGGTGTCTGTGCTCTGGAAGAACAGCCTCTGAGTCTGCCAAACACCAGCATTGGACGGTCAGTGGGACTCACGCTGAGCTGTGTGTTACATGTGTGTCACATACTCCTCTCTGAATGCTGTGTACTGTGTTACACGTGTGTCACACGCTTGTCTCTGAACGCTGTGCAGTGTGTTACACGTGTGTCACACGCTTGTCTCTGAACGCTGTGCAGTGTGTTACACGTGTGTCACACGCTTGTCTCTGAACGCTGTGCAGTGTGTTACACGTGTGTCACACGCTTGTCTCTGAACGCTGTGCAGTGTGTTACACGTGTGTCACACGCTCCTCTCCTCAGGCGTTTTCCGTACCGTCTGACTCGGCGACCACCACGGCGAAAAAGCGAACAGCCCCGTTGCTGTCACTGAACCAGCTGCAGTTGAACTTGAAGAAGATGGTGGACTGGGTGATGTGGGCGGCCCTCTCGCTGATCCGCACCAGGGGCGGCGGCACTGGTGGGCCTGCAGACACACCCCACACACCCCACCATCACATCCGGACGTGGCGTTGAAGTGGCTTAATAGGCAACCTTACAGAACCCAACAGAACCTGGGTCAGGAGAACTTATGTTTGTTCTGAACTTGCCTGAGAAGCAGACTCACCACCCTGGGGTCTTTAAATACGTCTAAACCAGGTCAAGTGGCTTCCTCCGTTATCCTCACTAATGCAGGTGGAGACTGAACGCTCGAGCTGTGATGAACAGCCTGGCGCATGTGTGAACAGAACGAAGATGGTGGGGCCGTAAATCGGCTCCGCGGCACAGCAGATCGACCGCAGCCATCTGGAGGATTTGTGGACTAATGTAGCTGTGTCTCCCGGGCTCTAGTTCTGATAGTTCTCTCCTTCTGCTGTCTGGCACGGTGGTCCAGCCTGTGACCCAGAATGCAGCAGCCTTTATGAGTCACCGGCCCAAGTTCTGCCAGTCTGTCTCCTGCTCACGTCATCTTCCTCGCCTTCATCTCAGCCCCTCGCCGGCTGGCTCCACCTCTCCCAGGGGGCGTGGGCTATTTGAGTGGAGGTTTATTTAAGCCTGCCTGCCTGCACAGGCGATCCCCGGAGGACAGTGCCAGGAAGGCTAAGGTGAGCTTTCAGGCGGAGAGGTTCTGCCTTATGCTGTTCTTATATAAGCCACCGGGAGATTCACTAGGCCTTCAGTGCACACTTACTTTGTGCACTCCACAGTCCTCTACAACTTCTGTTTAGAGTAATATGCACTTCATGCACATATGAACACATATGAACACAGGAACCGCTACAAGTGCACCTGCACTAAAGATAA
This sequence comes from Electrophorus electricus, assembly GCF_041902795.1. NCBI lineage: Eukaryota > Metazoa > Chordata > Actinopteri > Gymnotiformes > Gymnotidae > Electrophorus > Electrophorus electricus. The sequence goes on from NC_137507.1 coordinate 7,088,670, forward strand.
AAGGTCATCTAAAACCAGAGCTGAAGCCACGTGGAATAGATTTCTGTTGAAGGCAATAGTGCCCAGTCAGAGACAGACTGTCAGCCAAATTACTGTGTAGGATTCAGAAAGTTTCCTGTTTAAGATTCAGTAGGTTTCCTGTTTAGGATTTAGTAGGTTAAGTTTTTTTTATTTTTTGCAAAGCTGCTGTTGGTTTCCCTATGGCAGCAATTACTGAACAAGTAGTGTTGCGGAATGACAGAACAGGCCGCATCCTAGTGGTACGCAATAGCGTGAGAATGACAAAGGAGTCATTAATTTATCCTTCCATTAGCCACTGTCTACTCAGACCTTATGGTAATGGATTTTTCCCCTAAAAAGTTTACATTGCAAAAATAAAACCCCACCAAAAAAAACCAACAACCCCTCCACCCCCCAAAAAAAGCCCAGCTAACTCTCCACTTCCCCCGAACTCTTTTTTTAAACCTCTGAACTCTTCATATAAATCAGGGTGGCAGAACTGGAGTACGCAGCATTGGAAGACCAGAGTGCTGCTTGTTCTGTGACACTCGTCTTTATCAGAGGCTGTTCAGAACAGAGAGAGACCCAAATGCAGCCCTGCGCACTTGAATGGTTAATTACCTGATGAGCACAGCTAATTACATTAGTAGTAGATACACAGTTAATTACATTAGTAGTAGATAAACAGATTAAATTAGACTTTAGCAATTAGATCATTTCCATTCCCATTAGTGCCCCCTATGGCTCAGGATGATTCTCACACTTTGGGGGGGGGGGGACTGTAAGAATCAGGGTGGGCAGAAAACAAGGTGGGCTGTACTCTTTCTCTCCCCTTATTGATATAACCCTCAGGGTTAATGAGGGTATTCCACTCATGGATTAGATGACTATTAAGCTCCACTGGGGCAGAAGCTTTAAATCAATCAGAGTCAGGAGAGAGACAGGCCACGCCAGCCTGCAGCCAGACCGGAGATCACAGCTGAGGAATCGTTAGTTACAGCAGAGAGAGCTCCACACATCCCCACTAACCCTCCACACAGCCCCCACTAACCCCCAACCCTCCACACAGCCCCACTAACCCCCACACAGTTCCCACTAACCCCCACACAGCCCCACTAACCCTCCAGCCTTCAGTCACGAACTGCATCAATTTGGCCAACAAAACTGTTAATAAAAAAAAAAAAATGGTAGCACAGTTTTATGTCCGAGCTTAAAAGCTCTTAGACTCCAAGGTCCCACTGGTGGATGCACACCCTCACTGCTCCAACCTTCCAAATGAGCTTCAATCGAGTTGAACCATTCACTGAATAATTCATAGTATTTACTGAATACTACTAAATACTGAAAACTAATAACATTTGCAAAAGTTTACGAACATTAGCCATATCAGTGTTCACAAATCTTGGAGTGTGTTAAGACTTAGCCCCAATCCACAGTTTTCATCAGTAACAATCTTGTAATTCCCAGTCTACCATAGTCTGTAGGGCTTAATCTAGGCTAGATCTTAATATTAGATTAGATCAGATATCTGGGTGATAAAGTGATCAAAGGAACAGGGTTATCAGGTCTAGTTCTCTTGCTATTGAACACAGAGTTTTATTACTGTCTTACCCAGTGTCTTACATGTAAACATGAAGACGATGACAGTATCAAACCAGACAGACTACTGCAGTCGTAGAAATTTTCTGTGTTATTCCTATTTTACAACATTTTCAAAAACACAGATATCAATCATAAAAGTCACAAAGAAAGCGACCCTGACCCTGACCGTAATTATGACCCTGACTGACCCTAACCCTGACCCTAAACCTAACCCTAACCCTGACCCTGACCCTGGCCGTAATTATGACACTGACTGACCCTAATCCTGGCCCTAACCCTGACCCTAACCCTAACCATGACCCTGGCCATAATTATGACCCTGAATAATCCTAACCCTAACCCTGGCCCTAACCCTGACCCTAACCCTAACCATGACCCTGACCGTAATTATGACCCTGACTGACCCTAACCCTGACCCTAAACCTAACCCTAACCCTGACCCTGACCCTGGCCGTAATTATGACCCTGACTAATCCTAACCCTAACCCTGGCCCTAACCCTGACCCTAACCCTAACCATGACCCTGGCCGTAATTATGACCCTGACTAACCCTAACCCTAACCCTGGCCCTAACCATGACCCTAACCCTAACCATGACCCTGGCCATAATTATGACCCTGACTAATCCTAACCCTAACCTTGACCCTAAACCTAACCCTAACCCTGACCCTGACCCTGGCCGTAATTATGACCCTGACTAATCCTAACCCTAACCCTGGCCCTAACCCTGACCCTAACCCTAACCATGACCCTGGCCATAATTATGACCCTGACTAACCCTAACCCTAACCCTAACCATGACCCTGGCTGTAATTATGACCCTGGCTAACCCTAACCCTGACCCTGACCCTAAATCTGATCTTGACTGACCCTGACCCATGACCCTGACCCTGGCCTCTGACCCTGACCTTATCTCTAACCCTAACTTCAGTGGGCTGTGACACAAAAGTGGCTCTTACGGTCGATCATGGTGACGGTGCTGTCCTGCACGGTGGGCCCCCTCAGGTCTTCGGACACAATGGTGACGGAGACGGTGTAGTTCTTGAAGGGCTCCAGTCTGTCGAAGTGCTGCAGTGTGGTCTCCCGGGCCAGCATGACCCACGAGACAGGCTCCTTAGACCCCTGTCTTCTGCACTCCACTAGATACGCACTGTAATCAGATGCAGGCGGCTTCCAGGAGCATGACAGGGCTGTGGAGGTCAGGGGGTGACAGTGGACGCTCGGGACTCGTCCAGGAGCTGACGGGCAAAATGGGAAATTCTTCCTTTAGTAATCCAGCAGGTAAACAATTTCCTAACACCTCTTGCACACACTTTGTACAACTAAACAAATGTGTTTGTGTTTGGTAACAAAGCTTGAGCTCATATCATTTGTTTTTGAGAGAGGAGTTTGAATTATTCCTCCACTACGTAGTCTAACATGCACTGAACCTCTTTCCCAGAAAAAGCCCAACAAATACGGTTCATCCATTTCTCTGCTGGTTGTCCTAACATTTACTCCACTACAAATGTTCACAGCGGCCTGTGATGACTCTTCTGGACCTGACTCTGGACTTCATGTTGGACATAAAAAGGTCAAAATACTCTTGCACTGGTAATACTGAATGTATAGCTCACACATTTAAATAAACTTGTTCTGAGTCAGCAGGGATCCTTGCAAGGTGAGACAGACTCAGAGCTCTTCTCTTTAAGTGACAACAGATGGAAATTTACACAACCTACTGTTGCCAAACTAAGAAACTCTCACTCTAATGAGAAAAGTAAATAGCCATTAGAAACCCAATCCAACTAAAAGGACTTGGCACGCTTCTGCCAATCAAATGTGAAAGACATCAGGAAACACATTCTTTTGACTATTTTAGTGTGCATTGGCACTGGAGGACTCTCTCTAAGACAGAGACGCTGGAGGACTCTCTCTAAGACAGAGACCCTGGAGGACTCTCTCTAAGACAGAGACGCTGGAGGACTCTCTCTAAGACAGAGACGCTGGAGGACTCTCTCTAAGACAGAGACGCTGGAGGACTCTCTCTAAAACAGAGACACTGGAGGACTCTCTCTAAGACAGAGACGCTGGAGGACTCTCTAAAACAGAGACGCTGGAGGACTCTCTCTAAGACAGAGACGCTGGAGGACTCTCTAAAACAGAGACGCTGGAGGACTCTCTCTAAGACAGAGATGCTGGAGGACTCTCTCTAAGACAGAGACGCTGGAGGACTCTCTCTAAGACAGAGACGCTGGAGGACTCTCTCTAAGACAGAGACGCTGGAGGACTCTCTCTAAAACAGAGACACTGGAGGACTCTCTCTAAGACAGAGATGCTGGAGGACTCTCTCTAAGACAGAGACGCTGGAGGACTCTCTCTAAGACAGAGACGCTGGAGGACTCTCTCTAAAACAGAGACGCTGGAGGACTCTCTAAGACAGAGACACTGGAGGACTCTCTCTAAGACAGAGACACTGGAGGACTCTCTCTAAGACAGAGACGCTGGAGGACACTCTCTAAAACAGAGACGCTGGAGGACTCTCTAAGACAGAGATGCTGGAGGACTCTCTCTAAGAGACGCTAGAGGACTCTCTCTAAGACAGAGACACTGGAGGACTCTCTAAGACAGAGATGCTGGAGGACTCTCTAAGACTGAGACGCTGGAGGACTCTCTCTAAAACAGAGACACTGGAGAACTCTCTCTAAGACAGAGACGCTGGAGGACTCTCTCTAAGACAGAGACGCTGGAGGACTCTCTAAAACAGAGACGCTGGAGGACTCTCTCTAAGACAGAGATGCTGGAGGACTCTCTCTAAGACAGAGACGCTGGAGGACTCTCTCTAAGACAGAGACGCTGGAGGACTCTCTCTAAGACAGAGACGCTGGAGGACTCTCTCTAAGACAGAGACGCTGGAGGACTTTCTCTAAAACAGAGACACTGGAGGACTCTCTCTAAGACAGAGACGCTGGAGGACTCTCTAAGACAGAGACGCTGGAGGACTCTCTCTAAGACAGAGACGCTGGAGGACTCTCTCTATGACAGAGACGCTGGAGGACTCTCTCTAAGACAGAGACGCTGGAGGACTCTCTAAAACAGAGACGCTGGGGACTCTCTCTAATGCCACCCACTTCCACGAGTCTCTCTTCAGTGCCTTTGCTTCTCCACAAGCCACAGTAAGGAACTTTTGGGGGTGTGTGTTAATAATTGATGAGGAGAGGCGTCTTGTTGTCACGCAGACTGAACAGTCATCACTCATCTCAAGGCTCTCCTTCCATACCTCCCTATCACGTTCTGCTCAGATTCTTCAGACACAACAATGTCTTTCTCTTTCTTTTGGAAGAGGAGCATTAAAGTAACACCGTGTCCCCACGGATCAAACGGAGCATGACGTGTACGTGCAGAAACGATGGCTGTCAAACAGGAGAACTTCAAACAGGAGAAGGTCCACAGAAGATGTCCAGCATGTCAGGGTGAGCCTGTTTGCATCTCAGAGAGTAGCCCCTGAATGACAGTGGCCCCTGAATGGATGGCTCATTACTATGGCCTGAGGGATGCAACACCACGGACTGTCATGAAAGGGCGCTCGTCCATCCTGAGAGATGACCACCACTAGGCTAAAAACGGGATTCCCCGTGAACAACTCACTGTTATCGTCTCATCAGTCAAACCGATTCAAACAGGTACGGTGGTCTGGCAGCTGCGAACAATAACAGCAGATTAAAAACCCTCCGCACCTCCACATAAACTAACATTAAGTGCCATTTATGAGTAATTCACAAGCACAGTTCACTGTGACTAAACCACAAGGGAACCGGTTAACAAATCGCTCCAATTTACTGCTGTAATTACCTCTCAGGTTTACATATTACTGATGCAGCCGTCATATACAAACAATGCTAATATTTCCGACCTGTACGTGTCACAGACAAGGAACTTCTGTATCTCACTGAGCTCGTATATCGTATCCTGTGCACAGGGAAACAGAACCCACACCCTCAGCTCCACTGCTCAACCAGTGCTGCATCAGGAATTCCGTGAGAGGACAGAGAGAATGGCGGGAGAAACTAGGCCATAGTCCAATAACGAACTCCGGGCCTAACACTTTCTCTCCACAGCTAACAGCAGCCAATGAATGCCGAGCCTCTGCCGCTGAATAATTCATGAGCCATGCTGTTGGCAGTGTGTCGGGGAGTGGTTCTGGGCCAGCACTCAGCCAAGTCTCAGCCAAGCAGATCCACAGCACCGGAACTTCGGGCCAGTCCAACACGGCTGCTTAGCCAGTGAAGTACGCGTGGCATCATTCAGTAAACTGGGGCAGGATCACTGGACCCAGTTCACCCAGTTCTGCTTCTCTGGTTCCAGTGCTCCTCTTATTCCAACTGCATCTCTAAAGAGCAAACTCAGACTCAGGGGGATTTCATTAAGAACTTCAAAAAACAAGGGCCTGAACTGCCCTGTAACACACACATGCACACACACACACACACACACACACACACACACACACAAGCACATGCGCGCGCGCGCACACACACACACACACACACACACACACACACACACACACACACACACACACACACACACACACACACACAGGTCTCCTCTCCTTCTCTCTATCTCCATCCACACACACAAAAGCATCTATGCTAACCCTAATTCAGGATTTGAGGTTGTCTGACTGCTCAGGCAGGATGTTGATACATTTTGTGAGGTCAAAACCACCAAACGCTTCACCTCTTCAGCGTGACAGACGAATAAAATTTATAAGGATAAAACTTTTTTAATAGTGACCTTAAATCGACTGTCTACACAACACGGGCCTTTCTAACATGGCTTTCCGGTTCAATGCGCCCTCTAGTGGCCACTTCATAGTACTCCATAACCAGGGCCAATAGTCACCAAGCAGCACCTCAATGAAGGAATCCACGCTGCATGAAAGAGACACAAACCTGCCCTACATTCATGCTTATAAATAAAAAAGATCAGGATTTGTGTGCTCATATCTCCAAAAATGGTGACCTCAAGTTGTGTCCTCAAAAGTTAGAAGCTGACACATTCGAGCTTTACTGAGTCCCAGTGAGAGGATTGTGGAGGCCATGCCGTCTTCATCAGAGACAGCAGTGGTGATATATTAACACTCTTAGTGTGTGTGAGTGTGTGTGTGTGTGCATGCATGTGCACGGGTGTGTGTGTGCTCTTTTTGGAAAACATAAATCGCTCAAATCTTCACACATGTCTTCAAGATCAATAGTATGTAAGGGAGATGAAATCCATACTGAGGCTTGATCAAATGTTCAGTTCTGAGGACAAGAATCAGTTTAATGTTTGTTCCATTAGTTGGTAGAGGAGTTCATTGGTTCTGCACAGCTCTGTTTATACGCTACACAGATTACAAAGTTTATTTAAAAAAAAAAGACTGCAAAGTAGAAAACCTGCCTGATAACATATAGAATTATACAGCATCAGTTTTACATTTTACTACATTTGGAATGTTTTTCCCTTTTGTTTAGGTTTTTCGATTCTTCGTTACACCGTTGAGTAAAGAGGGTTCTGTCCCTCTGTTTTGGTTACGCTTTTAGATCCTGACAATACAGTACACAGAGCTCTGCGTTGTCCTGCCTAAACTCTCAGTTTCTCAGTCTTAAAGTTTAAAGAATGTATCATTTTAAATGCCAGCTTTATAGGAGGCCTCTGCCAGCTTCCAGCCAACAGCTGTGCCAGGGTGGGCAGGAAGTGGGGTAGGGGCCTCAGCTATGGCACACTCACCGGTCCTTATGGCGTGGTAGACGGGTGAGCTGTAGATCACTGGCCCGGGCGGCCCCCCGCTCACCGTGCAAAGGCTGATGTTGTACATGCGTCCAGGGTAAAGCCCACTGAGCAGACACCGGGTGGGGTTGGGGGTCGACTGGGACAGCATGTCCTGTGGCTGCCACTTCACCTGGAAGCTGTCGTAGTCTCCACGCACGGGGGCATGCCAGGTCACCTCCACCATGCCATCCTGGCCCACGTCTTTGAGCGACAGAGATGACGGCGGCTCAGGGACTGAACACAGACAGAGAGAGCTCCTTAAACCGGGCAGCCCTGGGGCAAAACCTCGGTGCGACACACATCAACAGTGGCGCGCACGAGGAAAGGACAGAAATGACTAATTCACAAAAGTTCAACAACGACCAGACTGATTGGTGAACATAACGCAAGACAGTGTCACATGTTCTTCAGCATTCATAACCACTGTGTGTTCTGTTGGTAATACAGACAGCAAAGGAGAAAGACTTTCCCATGATGTTTGCATGCTTTGTGCCTGGGTGTTCCTGTGTGAGACAGACCCGTGCGTCCCACAGCCGTGGCTGTGTTAGTCAGGTTCCCACTCCAGCTCAGCACGATGGCAGTGTACAGGCGGCCAGGCAGAAGGTTCTGGAAGACTGCATCAGTGCGCTCGGGCTCCAGCCTCTGCTGTGGCTGACCCGAAGCCTCCAGAGTCACCACATATCCCCCCAGGCTCCCGGGGGCACGCATCCACGTCAACCACAGGCTGCCCGAGTGACCCCGACTGTCAACCTTTAAGTCCTTGGCTGGGGCAGGAACTGAGAGAGAGAGAGAGCAAGAGAGAGAGAGAAAGAGAGAAAGAGAGAGAGAGAGGTGGTCTCAGGCCAACCCAATCCAGTACTCCAGATTAAGAAAAAAGTACTACAGCAGCTAATAACTACTACTAATAGTAGTACTAACTATTACTAATAACTACTAATAACACACTGTACAGTAATAATATTCTTCTTCCTGAGCACAAAGGTAGACTGACATCTATTTCAGCATCTATTTTTACATTCGATAATATTTGATTGCATATATACTCCTTGGACTCAAGTGCCTTGCCTTTTTTTGAGAGAAAACTAGTCATAATTCCAAACCTCTATTAAAAATCCCCCTCAGTCAATAATCTGAGTGCTTAGATTTCACTGATAGTGTCATGTCATTTTTCGAAACAAAGACGTGTGTCCTGTAGACAGATCAAACTTAAGAAGTAAGTGTGCTGTAAATGTGTGAACTATCGAAGGCTCTAGGGAAACATATCAAGAGTAATGACCCCATGCCTTTCATTTGCATGTAGATAGCGTGTACTGAGCTATGAAACTGAAAGCATGTTGCATGATTCTACAGTGCTAATGTGGGAAAGAGAGCAGACAGCCATAATGGTGACAGGTGACATCAGCTAACACAACTGTCAAATGCAATTAGGGGTTTGGAAATATGTATGAGCCGTTTTCATCTTTATGAGGGTTATGAGTATATTACTGTGCATACTGCAACAAACTACTATGTACAGCAATACATAACCTTGAACATATTAACCAAAAAACATTTTAGTTATTTTTAAAATTAATTTTGAATAAAAGTGTTTGTCTTTCACTGGGAATTGAACTCAGAAATTCCATGTTTTTCCATGATTGCACATCTCTGTGGGGGGAGAGTATGGTATGCTTGTACAGTGAACAAAGTCGACATGGGAACTGGCAAAATGCCACTCATTTATACTGGTAGTGCTGGTGGATGATCATTAGGGACTCTGGTAGTAGTTAATAACTCATTAGCTATTATTCTTATCTCTGGTAGTATCTGGTAACTCGTTAGAGATTATGTTTATCTCTGGTAGTAGCTGTTAACTCAGAGATTATTCTTATCTCTGGTGGTATCTGGTAATGCGTTAGGGATTATCCTTATCTCTGGTAGTATCTGGTAACTCGTTAGGGATTATTCTTATCTCTGGTAGTATCTGGTAACTCGTTAGGGATTATTCTCATCTCTGGTAGTATCTGGTAAATTGTTAGAGATTACTCTTATCTCTGGTAGTATCTGGTGAGTTGTTAGGGATTATTCTTATCTCTGGTAGTTTCTGGTAACTTGTTAGAGATTATTTTTTATCTCTGGTAGTATCTGGTGAGTCGTTACCGATACGTCTTCTCACCTGTGCGTGCCCACAGAGCCGAGTCACTGCTGAGCCCTCTACTCTTGCTAACCACCACCAGCTTGTAGAGCGTGCCAGGCAGCAGGTGGGGGAAACTACAGCCATGCTCTCTCGCTCCCACCCTCCTGTGGTCCTGCAGGGTCTCGTCTTCGCTGTACAGGTGCAGGTCATAGTGGTCCACCCAGCCATCGGACGCGTTCCAGCAGAAGGTGAGCTCACTGGTGCGCTGGGAAAGCACGTGCAGGCCTGTAACTGCAGCTGGGCCTGTGGAGACAGCAGAGGGTGCTGTTTCTCACCAACATGCACGTGTTGATGATGCCCTTGACCTGGGCTAGTGCCAGCGTGATATGGTTTATAGTGATATAGTGATCTATATAGTGGTCTTTAGTGGTCTATATGGTGGTCTATAGTGGTTTACGGTGGTCTATAGTGGTCTATATAGTGGTCTTCAGTGGTTTATATAGTTGATTAGAAGCAAATGAGTTACTCATTTGTAGGACAATGAGGAATACAATGTCTTTGATCATGTAGTGGGTTCCTCTCAGGCTGTGAAATAAAGAGGTAGTTCTCACGTGTCTGTCCCTTTGCTACGACGTTCCTGCTGTGTGTGGAGTTGCTGAGTGTTCTGACGTGCACACTATAGACCCTCCCGGGGGTGAGACCCTCAAACAGGTGGCGTGTGATGCCAGCAGGCTCTGTGACGCTGGCTACCACGGCCTCGGTCTCGTTCAGCAGCTGGACCTGGTACCCGTCCAGTACACCCCCCGCTGCCTCCCAGCTGGCTGTCAGACTGTGTGTAGTGCGCTCACTGTCCGCCTGAAGAGCTTTCACACTGGAGGGAACTGTGGAACACACACACACACACACACGATGCAAGACATGAACATGAAATGCATTTTGGCAATGTGCAGCCAGGGAACCTGGCTACAGAGTCGATCTCCTACACAGTTAATCTGACCTACAGGCTTAATCTGACCTTCAATCAATCTCCTACAGAGTTAATCTGACCTTCAGAGTTAATCTGACATTTAGAGTCAATCTCCTACAGAGTTAATCTGACCTACAGAGTTAATCTCCTACAGAGTCGATTTTCTACTGAGTTTCTACTGAGTCTAACAGACTTTGATACTACGTGAGAGTCTGGATTTGCCTATCAAATTGTAGCTAAATTGTAGCTAACAGTGCCTGGTATATATCTCACCTGGTGTATTATCTCACCTGGTATATTATCTCACCTGGTATATATATCCCACCTGGTGTATATCTCACCTGGTATATATCTCACCTGGTGTATTATATCACCTGGTATATATCTCACCTGTTCGCCCACTGGCTGTGCTGCTGTTGGTCAATTCTGCACTCACTGTCTGTACAGTGACTGTGTACAACTGACCAGGCACAAGAACCTCGAAGTCAGTCTGGTTCTCCATCTTGGGGAGGTGAAGTGTGCGCTGCACATGCGCGTTCTGCAGTAGAGAGACTATGTAGAAGTCCATGTCTCCAGCTCCAGGGCTCCACGTGGCCCTCAGAGTCCCACTGAAGTCACCAGGGATGAGCTGAAGCTTCTCCACCCGGCTGGGCACTGTAAGGGAGAAGAGAGGTGCGCCACTCAATGCCACTCAGTGCCACTCAATGCCACTCAATGCCACCCAATGCCACTCAATGCCACTCGATGCCAAATGCCACTCAATGCCACTCAGTGCCACTCAGTGCCACTCAATGCCACTCAATGCCACTCAGTGCCACTCAGTGCCACTCGATAACTGATGCTCTCTGGGCCATATGCCACCCTACTTGCTTCTCTTGCTTAAGTCTTCATCACACAACATTTACTTTGTTGCTTAGTGTATGAAACCCAAATAATGCAGTTTGCAGTTTATGTGTCTGGATATTTTCTAATGATAATTGCTATTACTGACATGGACTGATCCTAACCCTAATCCTAACCCTGCACACACTCCAGAGAACATGAGAGAAAATCCCTGGCCTTCTGTAATCTAGCTCCAGCAACAGCACAACTGAAACTATCGTGTACGTTGGCGTGTAAGTATCACCCTTACCAGTGTGGCCCTCGATGACCCGGACCTGCAAGTATGCCCCGCTGACCGTGGACACCACTATTCTGTAGAGGTAGCCAGGCTCCAGAGGGGAGAAGCGATGCTCGCGTGTTGTGCTGTTCAGTCGTTGCGCTGAGAAAACTCGCGTGTCGTTGAAGAGGATCTGCACCTCGTAGTGATCCACGTCACCCAGCGCGGCTTCCCAAGTCACGCGCAGGTACGTGGTTCCACTCTCGGCAAGAGTCAGTGCCCCCACTGCTGCTGGTACTGCACGACAGAGCACCGACATTAGGAAGCGTGTTGGGCAGGCCTACAATGAAAATAAGTCTTGCCTCTCAGCTATTTTATGACTGTGCTATGATTTAGAAATGTTTTATATGACTGTACTATGTTTTATAAATGGTAACCTTAAAATTAAACATGACCATGCAAGCTTCTTATATATGATATTATGTATATTCCTGCCAATAGTTTTTAACAGGGCTTCTGAAATTAATTAGTGCCATCTTGTGTTCAGTCATGACAAGTTGTTCATATTAAAATCCACAAGCTGGCACTGTTACTCAGTTATAACAGCATATAACAGAGTATATAACAGAAAGTGAACATGAGAGACTCGTTGTAAGTTATAGTATTATTGTAACTAGATAGATAGATAGATAGATAGATAGATAGATAGATAGATAGATAGATAGATAGATAGATAGATAGATAGATAGATAGATAGATAGATAGATAGATAGATAAACTTTATATGAGAATGGAGAACACGATATGAGAGCGGAGAACACGATAAAAGACCCACATGTTCGTCCCTCGGTGGAAACTCTGGACTCGTACTCTCCACTGCAGGTGCTGACGGTGACCGTGTAAAGACGACCAGGTACCAGACCACCGAACACGCAGTCATTCCGACCCCTGTTCACCGTCTGGTTCTGCACGAGCTCGTCTTTGTGCCAGATCGCGACGCTGTAATGGTCGTAGTCTCCAGCCGCGTGGTTCCAGTAGACCTTTAGAGTGCGCTCCTGGGCTAAATGGGTGGCATTGGGGTTCTGGACTGCAGAGGGTTCTGTGTGCAAGAACGACGTTGACGGAACTTACAACCCCTTAAAAACGACACGAATTTGTTCAACGAGTTGGCTGTTCTAATCTGCTCTGTTCTGTGTTTGTCTGATTCTTCTTTTTCATCACGATCTGTGCTCAGTTTAACGAGTCCGCCTGCACTAATGCACTCAAACGCTGCTCACGCCACGCAGGGGCAGTTCTTGGCTCCTGGATAATTGTGCCTGTGTGGAGATCAGCGTTGACTCACGTGTCCTTGCTTGGACCTCTGTGGCATTTCTATAACCCCCACTGGACGAGCTGACGGAGATGCTGTACAGTCGGCCCGGCACGAGGCTGCTGAATTCCGAGCCAACCTTGGTCACGGTGAGCGTGTGTAAAGTCCAGCTGCGGTCTTTGAGGATGACCTGGTAATTGTCCACGTCTCCCACTGCTGCTGTCCACGACACGTTAAGAAAGTCCGAGCGTCCGTGGTTACTGACCGTTACCGTGGCAACGGCGGCAGGCACTAGAAGACAAGAGGGGGAAAGTTTATGCATTTAAATTTTATGAATATATATATTATGCATGTTTGGCACAGGAAAAGAGTTCCTTCATTCGCTGTGCAGGCAAAGTGCTTCTGAAATCATTTATATACAAGATATCAGACTATTTATGATTTATTATTATCTAAAAAAAGAAGAGATTTTAGCTGCACATTCAGCCCAAAATTTCACTAGTATTTGATTCAATATTCAATGCATATTTGACTGAATATTCAATATATATTTGACTGAATATTCAGTATAAATTAAACATATACATAGTACTCTGGGTTCACTATACCATAATGTTCCTTCACTGGACAGTTTCTATATTTATTGCATGTCAATCTGTTTTGTCGGTTTAGTTTAGTGTCACCAGAGACTGAATAGTGGCGCTCTGGGTCTTCAGCGGGTGTATTCCCCATGCAGGGTGAAAGTGGGACTGGTCGCCAGCCTTGTTTGGGTTGTCTTTCTGGACTTCATTAAGACTGGAGGTCTGCAGCTGAAAATAGCCTCTTTGTTCTATGGGAAAACCATTGAGTCCAGCCAGGAAGACTTTGATAAAGTCTTTGGCTTTTTTTTTCCTCTCCAGAACTTCCTGAAATTCCTGAGATTCCCATTCGTATTTGAAAGAGGCATATTGTTTTGCAGAGATTTTATCATATGTTTAATTTCTCAGGACAATGGCTGAAAATCTTTTGTTGTTATAAGAGCAGATACATAACCTAACTTCAACTTTACACATTAAACTAATCTACAGAAATAATTTCTTCATTATTTCTGATTTTCTGATATCTTATTTTCATTTCAGTGCCATTTGTAGATCAGCAGATAAGTTCCAAAAACATATATATTTTACATTGGGAATGCAAGCACTCAAAATGGCAGGTCAATAGGTCAGAGTGTCATGACCTCGGTTCCATCATTCGGTTCTGAGCACGGGGCTCTTACAATGTCTGAAGGTCAGTCAGGACACTGAAGCTGAAAGGTGTCAGGGGGCCCCAGCACTTCCTGTCTCTGCTCACTGACTTTACTTTCAAATATGACAAACTGACGAAAACATTTTTTAGCCCATCCAGCTTTTTTCAGTGTTGAATAATCTATAAAAATCTTTAAAGATCAAAGTAGCTTTTAAATGACAATGACTTTAGAAAACACTTTGGATAACCCCCAGATACTTCCTGCGTACCCCCTTTATAACCCCTGGATACACCTGGATACCCCTGGATACTCTCTGGATACCCCTGGCTCCTAACAGTGCTACGCTGTTGTGCGATCAGTAGTTACCTGTGTGGCACTCGGCCACAGCCTGCTTGGAGACCTGTTCCCCGCTGACTGTGATTCCCAGCAGCCTGTATGAAGCTCCTGCCCTCAGACCCGGAAGGTGGACTGAGGTGCTGTTAGCCGGGACACTGGTGTTGTAAACGGCCTTGTTATTGTACAGCAGCAGCACCTGATAGTAGTCTAGATCTCCTGGAGGCTTTTCCCAGCTGGCTTGGAGAGAGTCAGTGGTGTGCATATTGTCTAGCTTGAGGCGTGTCACTTCCTGGGGCACTGCGGACAGATAGCTCAGTTATAGCTCGCAGGGATTGACACTGTAGTCTCTTTAGTTGCTCTGTTTTAGGTCAGATCTACATAGCACTCATAACACGGTCTTACGTGTCCTCCCTTCCACCGTAGCAGATCTCCTGAGGTCCCCACTGGTGGTCGTCACAGCGATGTTGTACAGTCGCCCAGGCGTGAGTACGTTAAAAGTGCACTCCCTCATCTGCCTTTCTAACGTACGAGTCTGAATAGCAGTGGAACCATTGGCGTTGAAAAGTTCGACGATATAGCCGTCACGAGACCAAGACCCTGGGCTGTGCTCCCAAAGTGCGCTGAGGGTGGTCTCATCCGCGTGATGGATGTGGAGGTGGGACACAGGGGGTGGATCTGACAGAGAAGAAGATGACAGTCCACCAATCAGACGAAGACTATGTGGCATTTTAGGACTGCCAAACACGTGAAAGCAGGTTTATTACCTAGGCTACTGAATTGCAATATAAAGGATTTTAAAAAATTATAATAAACAATAATTTACTTATTTCTATGTTTATGCAAAAAACATTTATTTTTGTCCATTCAAACACAGGCATTTGAACTAAATGATCTCCGTTTTTTATGCATGTTTGACTCTGTTACTAGTTAGAGTGATAAGCTTGGTCACCTGTCCCCCCGTGGCAGTAGGCCGTACTGGACAGGCCCCTGCTCTCTACGCTGACCGCCGCTTTGTACGTCCTTCCTGGCTGTACGCTTACTCCAGCAAAGCTGAACTCTGTCGTCTGCTTCCGTGCAGTCTCGTTAACCAGCGTCTCGCTGCCATTAAAGAGCATCACACGGTACTGCTCCCACTCTCCTGCAGGGGGTGCCCAGCTGATCTTCAGTGGACCTTGCTCAGTCAGGCTCTTCATTGTTAGCTGGGAGACCTTCTCTGGGGCTGCCAGTGACATACAGGGAAACAGCAACTGATGCCAGACAATCAGGAAAACAACACACACAAAAACCATATGAAGCGTTTGAACAAGGACGGTGACGTAAAGGAGTGGTAGTAGTCACAACTGTTCTACGCGGACTCTTCCAACTCTGCCCTGTTTTGATTTAGATTTTTTCATGGTGGGATCACATTGTTTTGGTCCTTGTGTAGCATTTTGCTGCTGACGTTTTGTTGGTTTTCAGAGTAAGCAGAACATGGGTGGAGTTTCCTCCAAGTCTCTCACACCACCTTGCCCTCATCTTGCTGCTGTGGGAGAACTTCCACAGAAAACCACACGTTGTCAAGGCCAAGGTGAAACATGTCTCTTTACATAGCCAACAGAAGTCTGTGAATTACACCTCAACGCCCTGACGTTTTCACAGCTCATGCAGCAGGATGTCAGACCACAACGGTGTCTTGTGTCACAGAGCACTGTGTTTCACTATTAGAAGGGTTTGGCTTAGTCTGGACTAGGTCTGGAAGCTAGCCCAATGAGCTCCAGCATTACTCACCAGTGCTGCCGGTCACATTCAGCTGATTGGTCAGATCCCCACTCCTGGTGAAGATCGACACGTGGTAGGCATGGCCGGGACTCAGGTGGTCAAACAGAGTTTCTCTGCCTTGTGGGGACAGCATTCTCTGCTGTAGAGATGGACCGGGACCTTGAAGCTGGACCAGGTAGCCGTCCACATCTCCACGGGCTTGATCCCAGGAGACCTTAAGACCGGTCCCAGGTCCACTGTTCTCCAGGAGTGCGTTCGAGACCCTGGCAGGAACTGCAGAGACAACAGACCGATTGGGTGAGCGGAATTTCATAATTAAGAGGTTTATCTTACAGCTGCTCTTCTGTGCTTGATTCATTTCGCACTGTGGTGGTGGTTAACATGGTGCTTGTTATCACTGAGTTGTACAGAAGACTACTCTGTGCTGTGCTAATTTTCCCCAATTTTTGGTTATCTTTTCAGTGTTTCAGTGTACTATGGAGTCAAGAGCACTTTACCACTTTATCACGGTGTTCTGTGTTAGGGGTCATAAACTCTTGATAGATGCATCTTTTGAGTGAGGTGCTGTAACTATGGCGATGCCTGAACTCTTGCAGTGTGTTCAGAAACGAGAGGAACTGTAGCTGGTGAAATGCTCGAAAGCTGATGTTTTTGTGGGTGGGGCCAGGGTCATGGCTTAAGAAGCCAGAGCATTTGAAAGAGTATGAAGGTGTAATTGACTCAGTAAAGTGGTGTCACAGCCTAGGGGTATGAAGGGTAAGCTTCCTCTCTACACCACAGGAAAGAGAGAGAGTGGGGCATTCACTCAGGTGCCTGGAATATCGTGGAAAAAGGTCACACAAACATGTGTGCGTGCGCACACACACATACACACACACACACACACACACACACACACACACACACACACACACACACACACACACACACACACACACACACACACACACATGGGAAAGAATGAAGGAAGCAAACAGAAAAATTCCTCTTCTATTCTGCATAAAGCCATGAGGTTGTCTATCTCCAGACTCAGGTTAAGCACGTTTCTTTACTTTTTTAGGCCCGTGGAGGTACTTAGCAGCCGAGATTTGGCGCCAAGCTTCACAGGGGCTGTGAAGGAGCTCTACCTGTCTGTGCTTGAATGGAGACAGAGTTATGCAGCCCTGCTGACTCTGTGATGACACTGATGTTGTACAGACGTCCAGGGATCAGGCCGTCCAACGCATATGAGGTCGTGGCATTGTCTACAGTGGCGTTCCAGGTGGATCCTGGATTCTTGCTCTCTCTGAGAAGGATTCGAAACTGCTCTTGTATGCCCTTGCCAGGTTTCCAGGAAAGACTGAGGGTTTCCATGTTTCTCATCACCTGAACATCCTGCACGGGTGAGGGTCCTGTGTTAGGCAAACAGGTACACATAGTAGCAGCCATGCGTTAACATCAACAAATGTTCTTGGCTAGTTAATGCAGAACCACTCCAAAAGCATTGCTTTGATATAACATAATGTTAATTAATTTAACATTAATCCAACTCCATCCAACTCAACCAAGTCCGTTGGTGGTTTGGTTCGCACACTGTGGTTAACCTTCAGTCTTATTTTACCATAGTGGAAAAATTCTAGCCAATGACAGCTCTGTTACAACAGTGGAGGAAAGTGAGGAAAGGAGAGTGCACGTGTGTGAGAGAGAGCACACCAGGGCAGAGAGCACACGTGTGAGAGAGAGAGAGAGAGAGAGAGAGAGAGAGAGAGAGAGAGCACACCAGGGCAGAGAGCACACGTGTGAGAGAGAGAGAGCACACCGAGGCAGAGAGCACGCGTGTGTGTGAGAGAGAGCACGCGTGTGAGAGAGAGAGAGCACACCAGGGTAGAGAGCACGTGTGCGTGTGAGAGAGCGCACGCGTGTGTGAGAAAGAGAGCACACCAAGGCAGAAAGCACGCGTGTGTGTGAGAGAGAGCACGCGTGTGAGAGAGAGAGAGCACACCAGGGTAGAGAGCACGCGTGTGTGTGAGAGAGAGCACGCGTGTGTGAGAAAGAGAGCACACCAAGGCAGAAAGCACGCGTGTGTGTGAGAGAGAGCACACCAGGGCAGAGAGCATGCGTGTGGGAGAGAGAGCATACCAGGGTAGAGAACACGCATGTGTGTGAGAGAGAGCACGCGTGTGAGAAAGAGAGAGCACACCAGGGCAGAGAGCACGCGTGTGTGAGAGAGAGAGAGCACACCAGGGCAGAGAGCACGCGTGTGAGAAAGAGAGAGCACACCAGGGCAGAGAGCACGCGTGTGAGAGAGAGGGAGCACACCAGGGCAGAGAGCACATGTGTGATGGGGGAACCCGATAAGATTGTTCTGTTTTGTGTAAAGAATGTCAGCACTGGCTGGGTGCTGTGGGGCCTGTCGAGAAGCCATTGTGAGAACGCGAGAGAGGGAAGGAGGCCCTTTCTTGATAAAGGGCAGGTCCAGGGCACAGGAACCACTGATGTGCTAGAACTCCTCCAACTCTCCCTCCCTGGCGTCTCAAATACAAACTGGATGAGTTATTGTAACGTTGCTACTAGGCTGTGACTTTTACAGAGCTAAAGGTGCCTGTTAGTGCTGAAAGCAAAGGGACTTTTTGACATGTAGCTGTGAAGTGACATAAAGTGACGTGACACGAAGTGAAGTGCCATGACGTGATCTCACTTCTGTTCATATGTGCTAAGACTCGTCTTTCTAATTTCTAACACTGATATTTTAATTGGATTTCAATATCATATTATTTCTTATCAGATTGAGTCAAACAATTAATGGGCATTTAATAAATGCTTTGGGAAGTGCAACTGTTGTGTACACTGGGCCTCAAAACCTTTGTCTTGGAGACTTCTGGCTATACTTCTGCAGTAGTAGAGTTTACTGCATAAACTACCATGCAGTTTACATTGGTAAAGCCTACAGTGTAAACTACAGTGGAGTTTACAGTGGTAGAGTCTGCAATGGTCAAGTCTTCAGTGTAAACTACAGTGGAGTGTGCAGCGGTAGAGTGCGCAGTGTAAACTACTGTGAAGTTTACAGTGCTACAGTGTGTAGTGTAAACTACTGTGAGGTTTACAGTTCTACAGTGTGCAGTGTAAACTACTGTGGAGTGTACAGTGGTAGAGTGTGCAGACTATGTAAACGGCACTGGTAGGGAGGTATTTTTAGAGTCTGGGAGTGGCCCACTGATATGCGATTATCAGTGAGGTCCAGGTGAAAGAATAAGGGAGCATGCTGTGAGGGTCAGGAGCCAAGCAAACCTCCAATCAAAACAGAGCACAAGCCACCTAATAGCACACCACCACCACCCCCCCACCCCACCCCACAACTCATTTCCTTCAGGACAAAAGAACAATAGGGTGGGAAAGGGCAGGGAGGGGGACCAACAGTCTGGAAATACTCAGACTTCTGTTTTGGAGCCAATCCAAATACACACACACACACACGCGCGCGCGCACACACACGCGCACACACACACACACGCGCGCACACACACGCACACACAGACACGCACGCACATACAGGCATGCACACATGCACACACACACACATGCACACACACACGCATGCACATACATGCACACACGCACGCACGCGCACATACACATGCGCGCGCACACACACACACACATACATACACAAACACACACACGCGCACACATACATACACACACACACACATGCACGCGCACACACGCACACGCACGCACACACACACACGCACAAACAGGCACGCACGCGCACACGCCTGCACACACGCATGCACACACATACGCACGCACGCACATACACGCACGCACATACACACACACACACACACACACACACACACATTAAGACTCATACATACCTCATATACATCTCTTGAAATGTCGAGATAAGTATGGGCTCATGCACAATAATACAAAGATTTGTGATGACAGTGATAATACAGTGATCTTGCAGTCTTCAAACATGGACTGAAGACCCATCTATTTGTAGAGTATTTAAATGACCCCTGACCCTTCTCTTATGTCAACTATCTCTAGTACTTATTGTTTATTGTTTATTGCACTTATTGTTGTCTGTTATAGAGCTTATATGTGTTTTGTACTTCTAGTCATCAGCACTGATCCCTGTATTCTACAGTATTCTAGTTCATTGGTATATTGGACTCTAAGCTACTGTACTGTACTAGGATGTATTCTATGAGTAAATGACAAAGTACTTTCTAAGTCACTCTGGATAAGAGCGTCTGCTAAATGCTGTAAATGTAACTACTTGGCTTCCAGTAGCTGCACGCATCAGATTTAAAACCTTGATGCTTGCCTACAAAGCCGAGCCGTACCTCGAGTACTTCGAACCTCGGCTTGAAATACCTTGCTTCAGGTCTCATAGAAGACAAGCATCAAGACTATTTCCTGTCCTGGCTCCAAGATGGTGGAATGAACTCCCACTTGCTGTCTGGACAGCAGAGTCCCTTGCAGTCTTCAAACACAGACTGAAGACCCATCTATTTGTGGAACATATAAATGACAACTGACCCTGCTCCCATATTGACTAACCAAATTAATACTTATTGTAGGGTATTGATTATTACACTGATGTTGTTTAAAAAACTCTAGTACTTATTGTTTATTGCAGAGTGTTGTCTGAGAGAGAGATTATATGTATTTTGTACTTCTAGGGATCAGCATTCATCCCTGTATTTCTGCAGTATTCTAGTTCATTGGTATGTTGCACTCTAACCTACTGTGCTGTACTAGGATGTATTCTATGAGGAAATGACAAAGCACTTTTGTAAGTCGCTCTGGATAAGAGCGTCTGCTAAATCCCACAAATGTAAAGGTAAATGTTAATCTTTTTAGTTTTTGTCTATTGAGAAAATAATTAGAAACATACAAAACAATAAAAAAAAGCAACATCTAAAATTCAGACTAACAGCCATAATCATAATATTTCAATTTTAAAATTTGTTCAATAATTAGATAATTACAAACTTTTCACCTAATTAAACTATCTATAAAGAACCATTAAATTCTCATTAAACTCAACTTTCTCTAAATCTTCACATTCTCAGTATGAATCCAAATCCATTGCTGCCCATAAAAACTATACTGCCAAAGTGTCTTGTGGAAATTATTGGACACTATAAATGGTGGGACTACGGAAACAAACACCTCGTTTAACAGCATTTGAATGTGAAAACATCACTGAATCTTTCTCCACAAGTTTCAAACTTTTGGTCTGGCAGACACTTGATAGTATATTAGACAACTTCAGTATCAGCTATGATGGAAGAGGGCAAAGTCATCCCCAGGTGGAAAACTGGGTAGTATTTTTGGTATTCAGATGATACTTTCATCCAAAGCAACTTACAATTCTGACTGAACATAACTTGAGTAACTGAGGGTTAAGGGTCTTGCTCAGGGGCCCAACAGTGGCAACTTGGCAGTGGTGGGACTTGAACTGGCAACCTTCTGATCACTAGTCCAGTACCTTAAGCACTCAGCATTACTTGAGAAGTGAGTTTGAGTCTTCACCACTGAGACATCACCAATGTGCTAACCTTCCAGGCCTTTTCTTACATTAAATTATTAGTACCCACAAATGTCTAGAGCGCTAAACACTACACACTTAGCGGTCTTTTTTACTAAACACTTCACACCTAGCGGTCTTTTTCACTAAACACCACATCTAGTAGTTTTTTTTTCACTAAACATTATACATATAGCAGTCTTTTTTTACTAAATACTACACATCTAGCAGTCTTTTTTTAGTAAGCACTTCACACCTAGCAGTCTTTTTCACTAAACACTTCACACCTAGCAGTCTTTTTTCACTAAACGCTACACATTTAGCAGAGTCTCAATGGAAAATAACAAGCTTCAGTATGCGCATAAAAGTCCCCCCCAGCGAACATCGTAGCTTTAAGGTGAACTCCTCAGACTGAAACAGACTTACTGGTAGGCAGCGAGAAGTTTTGCTGCTCTCCATCTGTCTTTGACATCACGTCCAAGTGGTACAAGGTTCCAGCGTCTAAATTTCTAATTTTGCATGTGACTTCTTGTCCACTTTCCGGGTCCTGATGACAGTCTGCTGCCTCGTCAGGTCTGTCCCTGACAGCTACTCTGAACTGACATGCTGCATCGGAGATGTTCAGTGTAAGTTCTACAGAATCTGGTGTGGATGTAGCCCTGCTAACGCTGACGTTACACAGCTGATCGTCTGCGAATGCTGCACTCTGAAAGAGATGGAGAGGGTAGCTAAAATCACAGAGTTGATCTTTCTTTGTTTATAAATGAATTGTTAAAAATCAGGTGTGGTGTCTCTAATGTGAGTCAGATGCAGAGCACCACAACCACTACAGTACGCACAAAAGTTCCAATAGTCTTGAACTCTAATGTTCAAAATACTTACCAAAATTCCACATGCTACCAAAACGGCTACAGAAACAGCTTTATTGTTCAGCATTTTGATTGCTAGATTAGATTATCTTGGTTAATAAATAGAAATTCAGTTTAAAGAGACACTTGAAAACATAATCCAAGAGTTCCAGAGATGCGTGGAAATGTAGGCTCCCCATGCGGTGGATATGGTCACCTTGGAATAATTTTCCCAGAACTCCTATGAAAGGGAGAGGGTTCGATCCGTGCGGGCCTCCTTGGGAGCCTGTAACTGGCTCTCTCACGCTCATCGGCCAGCAGCAGCCAGAGCTGCGTGCATGCAGACTCTGTTCGGCCTCTAACGGATATCCTCAATCAGGGAGGCTTAAGTTCAGATCCATGTGGTCAAGTACAGCGGAGGTGTGAGACAGCAGAGGTATGAGACTCTCTGAGGGCAAGACGCTTTCTTCTAAAAGTCCCTCAGCTTCCTGCCCGACTGGACGATGATTGTGCTGTTTTAACAGAAACGCTGGACCAGGACTTCTCCCCTGTTGCTATGAAGCTACCGCAGAAACAGAACTTTCCCTGCTCCCTGGACTGAAGGTCACACGCTGCTTTGTTGTCTGTGGGATCTGTGCATGACCCCCCTTTTCCTTCCTGTATCCCCACAGAGCAGCCACTCAGTTAAAGCTACACACACTTTTCAAACCGCTTTGTTTAAAGATGTCTTCGTGTTATGCCCTGTCAGTTCCTTTATGATAAGGCTTAAGAGTTCACAGCTCTTCACTCGAATGCTTGTATAGAATCATAACATACATTAAGAACATTATTTTTCGTTACGCTGCACATGTAAACAGGCAGAACTAAGTATAATTCCCTATCCTAAAATCAAATATTGCACACATTGTTTCTGGGTTCAGTCCTGTGGTCAAATGGAAGCTAAACTAAGAGGGAATTTCTACAGGAGCAGACAGAACCTTTTCAAATGGAGAAAAATAAGTCAGACCTGAATATTTTGGTGACTTTTATCAGTGCAATGACCCAGCTCCTGACTCGGGGTATTTTTTTTACCATGGGAAAAATGTTAATAGACTCATTTAAATAGGTTCTAATATTTAAGTATTAAATATTTATTTAAATATTTAAATATGTTCTAAATTATTTGGGTACAGATTTCACTCAAATGCTGTACTTTCGGTTTTTCTATATTTATCCATTTTGAGTATTCTGCCTGAGTGAAAATGTGGGGTAAAGTTTTCCATGAAACAAAAGATTTATCAACAAGAGAAACAACTGTGGATACAATTGGTTTAATGGCAGTAAAGTAACTATTATAGGTACACGTTCAGTATAAGACAGTCAGAATTGGCAAAACTCCCAGATTTAGCCACAAAAACACATTTCTCCACATTACAAGTTTTAAAGATATAAGAGGACTCATAGTATGGACACTGTATGTAGAACCTCAACATTAGATATTATGGCTTGGGCAACACTGTAATACTGTGTTTCTATGTACAGTATATTTTAGTCACTTGAATATATTTGCTGATTTTGAGAATTGACCGCAGGGTGAATCAAGTATTTTATACAGTCATGGCAGTTCAAAACACCCCGAATTAGCTGTTTGGGTTCAGTGGATTACATCCCTTACTGTGATGATGAAGGCATTCATATACACAATTACACCAGTTACAAATACCTACTACGGAAGTTATTCTGGACAGTTTCCTTTGCTGAACATTCATGTTGATTTGCAATAAAGATGAAAAATGAGTCACTGTGCCTAAGAGCCATGAAACTGAATCTAGAGGAGAAATCCTCTACACTTCAGCGAACACCAGCAAAACCGCTTTGACTGACGAGATCAGACGCTTTCTCTATGCTACACACACCAAAGATAAATTCACAAATATAACTTTTTAAAACCTTTGTATCACAAATAATTGTAATAAAAAAATCTGACAATATAAAAGAAGTGTCCTATAAATATTCATTATTGTACAGCAATCATTGTCCCGCCCCTAAAAAGGATCTCAGTCAGCCTTAGCAGTTTTACACAGCCGAGGGAAGCAGATCAGCATGTATACACACACGTTTCTCTATGATACACACGTGTCTCGCCAGAAAAAGTGAAAAAATGTATAGAATATTTTATTTTCCATTTTACTAGCTAGGTTGCCCCCCACCCCACCCCACCCCACCCCAGATAATCAGACATGTGCAACATGTAAAGAATGTACTTAAAATATATCTGCTAACGGTGCTGTGAAGATTAGATTTAAGAATATTATTTTAAAAACTATGTGGTCTAAATTCAGTGTCGTGTCGTTGATGACATTATTCATATTATAACAGAGCAAACTGGGACCCTCCATGTCAGACCACCTTAAGAGCAGAGAGTCAACACACATCTCAAAATTAAACATCATTTAATGATTTCATACCCATGGCTCAGACTTGGAGCAACGCTCCCAGAAAACTCCATCTAACCCAGTACTAAGAACTCCACCTAGCCCAGTACTAAGAACTCCACCTAACCCAGTACTAAGAACTCCACCTAGCCCAGTATACTGACAGAGAACTCCACCTAGCCCAGCACAGAGAACTCCACCTAACCCAGCACAGAGAACTCCACCTAGCCCAGCACAGAGAACTCCACCTAACCCAGTATACTGACAGAGAACTCCACCTAGCCCAGCACAGAGAACTCCACCTAACCCAGTATACTGACAGAGAACTCCACCTAGCCCAGCACAGAGAACTCTACCTAGCCCAGTATACTGACAGAGAACTCCACCTAGCCCAGCACAGAGAACTCCACCTAGCCCAGCACAGAGAACTCCACCTAGCCCAGCAGAGAGAACTCCACCTAACCCAGTATAGAGAACTCCACCTAGCCCAGTACACTGAACAGGAAACTCCACCTAGCCCAGTACACTGAACAGAGAACTCCACCTAACCCAGCACAGAGAACTTCACCTAGCCCAGTACACTGAACAGGAAACTCCACCTAGCCCAGTACACTGAACAGGAAACTCCACCTAGCCCAGTACACTGAACAGAGAACTCCACCTAACCCAAGTCAGAGAACAGCAGTATCTACTCACAGATGTTGAATTGTACCATTTCAATAAATTAAGATATTGTAAGATATTGGCGGCACTGCCATCAAAACATTCCACATTATTCTTCAACGTTGATTGTCACAAACTGTCTAATATCATGATTTCAGCATCATTACCATGTAGCTTGATAAATAATGGTGATGGTGTAGGTTGGGTGATAGGACTGCTGTCAGTGGTGGTGTCAGAACCATTTGTGTTTAAACCAGCAAGTGTGTTCATTCCAGTGAGTGTATTTTTACCAGTAAGTGTGTGTACACTGTGGAGTCTTGTTATTATGAGTTTTTCTTTGACAACTCCAGTGAGTGTGTTTACATCATTGAGTGCTTGTATTTAGCTAAATGGAAATGGAGGTCCTTGTATCCCCAGTAAAAGAAAGTTCCTCCCAGAATCAAAAGGTTTCTTGCAAGGCCATCAAGATATTCTGGTCACTGAAATAATCTATTCAGAATATTTGAATAGTTCAGAAATTTTTCAAACTCTTCAAAATATTAAATATGTTCAGTGTAACTGATGTGAGATTCTGGTGGTTTGTTGTGTGAACATTTAAAGGTTGGTAGCTAGCTTCTTAATGAAACACCTCAGACAGCATCTTTAGTGTCAGTAGATGTCAGCGTACGTGATGGGTGACGTGATATGAAATGTGTCTATTATCCTTAGTTTTACGTCTAATAACTGACAGCAGTATCTGGGCTGGTGACATCTTTATGGGTGTTGTACTGAAGGGGATGCATCATTGGTCCAACTACAGTTTTTTATTAATGTTCTACTATGTGATTTTATGGTATGTATTATGCAATAAAATAAAATCCCAAAATATTTAGGGTCAAAGAAATGTAACAATGCAAGGCATTCACTTCTAACTTAAAAGTAATTTTACCAAATTATTAAGATCAAATTGTATAAAAATAGCGTTATTAGTAGTATTACATTTACATTTATATGATTTAATCTCTAATATACAAAGTACAATTCTGAATATTCATACAACACTACTGTCATTATTGTCGAACTCCCTCATTTACAAATGGGAAATAAATAATACAGGAGTTGGCTTAAGAAATGCTCTTTGTAAATAGTAAATGAGCAAATATTAAATATCAAATAATAAATATGGTGTAATATTTCATTGTGTTAAATTTTTTTGGATTTGGTTTTGACAAAAACTTGAACTAACAAACTTTGGTGTTTATTTGACGGAGAAAGCTGCACTTTCACAGTCGTTGTGAATGTAGTAGGGCTTTGATTTTGACATTCATGCTGAACTTTAGCCAAATGTTTGTTGGTGTTTAATAATCAGTGTATCCACTGATACACTGAATAATTATTTTGTAAGTTATTAATGATAACTGATGAGATATTCACAAAAGACATGATGCTTTTAACAGTCTTCAAGTACACTATGCACAGTAACGTAGTTTTAAACTTTGTGGGAAAAGTGCTAATGATAAAGACTCTTAAGTTGAAAACTAGTACCACCAGCCACTCAGAGTTGAAATGGGAAGGGCTAAGGTGAAGGTTGGAGTGGAGAGGAGGTGTTAAGGTTTAGGGCAGCTTCATGTGAGACAGCGAGAGCAGGACACAAAGGCCTTAGAGGCATACAAGGGTCCTCATATATCAGAGATAAGAGCACAAGAGCACATCACATTTGCTGAAGTCTTTCAGGTATCTTGACGGATTTTAACTCCATAACCTCCAGGTTATATCATCTTCAGAATCACGTAGACTGTGTTCTGGTGTGAGTGGCGAAACAGCACCATCTCCACCGTCTCTTCCTGGTGAAACCAGACTGGCATCCTGTCCCACCATCCTCCACTCTGTCTGGGGTCAACGGCTGGTTTCTGCCGACAGCTGGCTCTCGTACAGACTCAAGGCATGGTGGACAAACTCATACTGTTCTCCAGTCTGGATCATTCCACCCCTAAGACACACCATTAGGAAGTTAACTATGATACTCCAGAATGACACTTCAAAACGTTCGGTCTTATTAAAATGTCTTATTAAAATTATGTCTCTGTAAATGATCGATTTCCTTAACTGTATGTTACATTTGTACAACATGTAAACACTTCATTAATTTAGCAATGGACGAGAAATCTACCAGCCTATGTCAGGTGCATGCATGCGTGCGTGCGCGTGCATGTGTGTGTGTGTGTGTGTGTGTGTGTATAATGTTGGGTGTGAAACACTTTAAGTAAAAATAACTAAACCTGGCACTAACAATGCCGAAGCAGCATACTAAAATCTATTATGTTCCAGTGAAAATATTATTAAACATGTTTTTATTAGTATTTTAACCTGAACACCTGATGGCCAGGTGCAAACCCACTGCCTACTGTACCTGTCTGCTCTGAGCTGGCAGACAATGCTTAGGATGTCCACCACACCCTCCAGACGCAGCTGACGACAGCCTATCGTCGTGGCGATGAAGCAGCCCGTCCGACCAATCCCAGCGCTGCAAACCACAGAAGGGGACATGAAGGGGTTAATAGCCCTTGCTCATCGATAACTCATCGTTCACCTAGGGGGGTCTTCTGGATTTGGATTAAGCTTTGTGCTCAACTGTAAATGATGCTTTAAATCTGAATTATTGTAGCACCACATTCCTTAAACTTGGTAGAAGCATTTAAAAAATCTTTATTGCAAAAAACCTGCTTTCTTGCACCAAATTTAGAGGGTGAGTTGATAGCTGGTGAGAGAATCATGTCAGCCACTGTTTATAAAACCAGAGAAAAGAGCCACCACCGCTAACCTAGAGAATAATGATGAAGTATTTCCCCAGGTGTGGACAGAACTAAGACATTTACATGAGCTGTATCAAGACCAGTTAGGACACAGTCCTGTTTACCTGAGCTGTATAAAGACCAGTCAGCTCACAGTCTTGTTTACATGAGTTGTATAAAGACTAGTCAGGTCCTAGTCCTCTTTACTTGAGCTGTATAAAGACCAGTTAGGACACAGTCTTGTTTACCTGAGCTGTATAAAAACCAGTCAGGTCACAGTCTTGTTTACATGAGCTGTATTAAGACCAGTCAGGTCCTAGTCCTCTTTGCATGAGCTGTATAAAGACCAGTCAGGTCACAGTCTTGTTTACATGAGCTGTATAAAGACCAGTCAGGTCACAGTCTTGTTTACATGAGCTGTACAAAGACCAGTCAGCTCATAGTTCTGTTTACCTGAGCTATATAAAGACCAGTCAGGTCATAGTCCTGTTTTATATTTATCCTCATGTGAAATTCTTCGTCTGCTACTCATGTTTATAAATACCAAAAAAAAAACCTGTTTGCTTTGGTATCATAAAGTTGGCATCACATGTGTTGTATGTCAATAAGTGTGACTATTGTGGGAACTTGTGAGAGAATCAGTGACTTGATGTAAGCATGTGTCTTATGGTAGCTAATTGTTTGTATGTCCATATGTGAATGTCAAATAGGGTAACTAAAACCAACCCATGTTTTATGTTTTAAACATAGACTGACTAAGACCTTGTAAATGTAGATTTTGTAAAGATTCTTATAGCTAAAATTTTGGGACAGAACATTATATCTTATTGTAGCTGGTTCAAAAGGACATACCTGCAGTGAACCACAATGGGACCACAGGCATCCAGAGCATGTCTGGCTTCCTCTACGTCAGTCATGAGCTGGAGCAAGGGCCCGACACTGTCTGGGGTCTTATGGTCCGGCCATGACGTGTACCAGTAGTGGCAGACTTTACGGCTTTGACCACTTTGCTAAAATAAAAAAATAAAGAGATCCAAGCTCACAACATGAAATATCCAAATCATTTTACAGTCTATAACTAAAACACAAGAAAGGAACAGACTGGATTGATGTTCAGCTTCTTAGGGTGTGTTCAGACTTGGTAGCTTGGTGCGATTGCACCATTAGAGTAAGTGGGAACGCTTCTTTTCAATCTCTGGTGGACCAAATAAGTGGACCGAGACCACCCGGGCAGGTGGGTCTCAGTCCATTTCTAGATTAATTTGGGTTTCTAAACAAATTTTATTTGAAGTATGATGTAATGTTCTGAGCACATCCACAGACAGAATCCAAAGTACATAAGACAAGACCGTAATCCAGAAAAGCAGTGCACAAAGCAACCAAAACAGAGGGAACAGGCAACGGGGGCAATCCAAACCACAAGCAGAGATCAAACAAACCAGAATACCAGATAAAGATAGACAACAGCTCAGAAACATACCAAACAAGACTTCAACAAGACTTCGCAAAGACAGAACACACACAGGGTTTAAATACAGACTAATGAGGACTAACACAATTCAGGTGAGTACAATAACTGGTAGGTAATAGAACTAACTAGCGGGCGGAATCTAAAAGAAACCAAAACCAGGAAATTAACAAACAAATGTCAGGGAGGTCCGAACGTGACATATGAACACAATACAAACCAAAGGTATCTAAACTATCCAGACACAGGACATGATGACACAAGATGTGACACTAAATATGGCATGAAAGAACAGAGTGCAAGGAAAACAAAAATGTTTTCCATTACAGTTTAGAACAGGCATCGGAAACGTATGTGGTCTTCTCTTTGGTATGTGCAGCGGAGGAATTTCTGGAGCTCTTTTGACTCCTTTCCGTGTTTCTTGATGGTAAAAATACCACCAGGTATAGACAACCCAAATACGTGCATTAAGACCATAGAGTGTATCATACGTGCATCCTTAATTATTTTGGTTTGATTGTAAATTTGCGAGTGTGAACACTAAGCAAACCAGGACCAAAATGTAACAATGTATCATTCTCTTGTTTGGTATGGGTCAAGGGACCTGAACTACAAGTATGAACACACCCTTAATTCCTCAAACGACAGAACCTCCTCTTATGTTGTGGGGTTGCAAACCAGCTCATCACAAAGGGATTCTGGCGCTTTGTCTTTTCTGGGGGCTCAGTGCTAATACGTGGCCTGCTGTTGCACACTGCCATGGGCTCTGAGGAAGT
Organism: Electrophorus electricus; assembly: GCF_041902795.1. Taxonomy (NCBI): domain Eukaryota; kingdom Metazoa; phylum Chordata; class Actinopteri; order Gymnotiformes; family Gymnotidae; genus Electrophorus; species Electrophorus electricus. Next base: position 7,119,342 of record NC_137507.1, read on the forward strand.
GTTACACAACTGAGAGAGACGAGCAGCTTATCCAGGTGTTGAATGGCATCAGTACGTACTTTAAGTGTGAGGGAGCGCACCGTGTAGTGCTCACACTCCCTGACGCCATTCACGAGGACCTCCACCTTCCCATAAATCCCACGCTTTTCAGGCCAGTACAAGACACATTTCTGGGAGAAAAAGAAGCAGGAGAATTACAGTGATGAACAGAACCATTTCAGCGGAACCGTGCTAAACAAACACGTTCGGAGTTCCACACAGCTTCACCTCATTTTTCTCTTTGAGTTTGGTGATCATGACGATGACGGGGCAGTTGTCTTGCCACGCCATCTGCCAGAAATCGTTCACGGTGTTGATCATGGGGCCCTGTGTGGCGATGAAGGCTTTGTCTTCTCTGAGGTAACCCTTGGAGATGAAGGAATGAGGGTTGAAACACACGCAGAGTTTGGAGTATAATCAAGAAGAAACAGTATCTTGAACCATGTAAGATTTGCAGGTGTTTTTTTTCCCTGGGAAATCTCAGTTCTCCGTATAGAACGGGATTCTGTACCAAATTCTTTTATTGGCGCTGCATCGTGCGTGATCCCTGGAAATCACTTCTGCAGGGCTCAGATTTTCCCTTTCCTGTTTGCTTCCAACAGGGATACAATGGAATTACAAAAGCAAAACGGCAAAGCTACCACAGGCCTCAGCATGTTGTAGTCCGGCTCTACTTGGGATCACAAGCTTCTGTGAGGATCAACTAAGAAAGACTTCTGAGCATAGTGCAGCCTGTGTACCCAGCATGGATCCACACAGATATACTGCAGATCACTGACCAAAATTCAACTTCATTAGGCAACTGAAACTCATATGAGGCTACAAATGTCTGACCTTTCTTTGAGATAACATTTAATTGCATGTTCAGAGAAATTTATTTTCACTCAGTAGAGTTAGTAAATGGATTAAAAATGAACAAATTTAAACCTGATTGGTTAGCAAATTCAGAAGAGCCTGACTGTAAAGACAAAGCTATTGTCTATGGTAACAAATCCATCAGTTCACAGTCACGTTTCCCTCAGGATTTATTTCACAAAGCAGGTCTGTAATGTTTATTCAGTTAGTGACAAGAAATTAATATCAATTATTCCCTGGAAAATCTTAGGATATTCCAGTGTATAAAAAATTAAAGTTAAATGAGCAAGGAAAGATTTCTCATTCCTATAAAGACGTACCCGTATGTAGTTGGCGTTAATGTAACAGCTGAGAGGATCGTTGGTATTCCGGATCCTTAGAACAACTCTGGAATGAGGATCTGTGGAAATGATATTTGTTTTAGCATTATAAACATTTCATGATTTGATGTGGTACTAATAAATGGAACAACAGTAAGTTACAGAGCAGTGTTCTGGTTACAGAGTATGTTACAGTTCTGTCTTGAGTGGTTTAAATGGACAAACACATATACTGATGTAACTGAGTGTAAGTACGTCATCATATAAGAAAATAACCACTTCAAAGTGTATTTAATTTCAGTACTTTTTCATTGTCCTGCTTTGACATTAGTGTCTTTAGTCCCTGTATGTCCTTCTGTTTATTTTCAATGTCCATGTTAATGTGCACCTATAAATCTTAGACAAAAAAAAACAAAACATATGTTCATCATGAGTGCACTAAGGGCCAAGGTCAAGATCGGCTTGAGTAGTTGTAGGACATACACACAAACACACACACCCTAACACACACGCACAGACATCATCCTGTTTTTGCTTTGACTCCTGAGATGCTTGATGCTTCATCTCAGAAACGTTCTAGTGGTACTGATAACATCTTCAGAGCAAAAAGTCTCTCACATCAACCAGGACCTTTCTAAGTTTTACACAGTTGAACACATCAGTATTTTACACTTTTCCTGTGTATAACAATCACTACAAGCATCCGTGTTTTCAAAACCCCTCGTCTTTGTCAAACACTGTCCTGGGCATTTAGTTTAGGCCATAGTTCACTGCTTAGCAACAGTCCCCTCCCCCCACTGCTCCGGGAGCCAATCACGCTCACTGGGTGGACAGAAGGATTACTGCCCAGCACGGACTGATAAGGTAGTCTCTCTCCTGCTTATCCAGAGACCAGTTCGTTCCCAAAATGGAAAGCTTTCAGCCAAACAGCCAAGCCTGCAGGTTACATAACGGCGCTGATGTTCTTTGAGGTGGAGCAGAGCCAGGGAACAAGATGTTTCTCAGCTCCAGTGTACTGTTGGAGGAGGAGGAGAGGAAGAGCTTGCTAACGTCAACACCGGCACGTTCTCGGCCACTAGGATGAGAGCTGCCTTCCTGAACCAATCAGTTTTAGAGATGGGCCGAGGGGTGAGATAGCAAGACAGGCATTGGTTGAGTAGGTACGGACAACCCAACCACATTTCCAAAAGATTGTATCTTGTTTTTCTACTAATACCCCTCCTCCATAAGAGTTTTGACCCTCCCCGGTAAGACAAGGTAGGAATGTCGCTTCAGGACAAGAAGTCCGGGCTACGTGCCAATTTACATAAGATCTGTGTGCGTAATCAAAACCACTAAAATACACAAGGGACAAAACAATTCTAGGACTTGTATTTAAAAGATGTTTCCCCAGATGTTTCCCCAACACAGGGTTCAAAACCCAATACCTAAATAACTGTCTGAGGTGCCAGTTCTGTGGAAAGGTGCACTACATGCAAAATAAGGTCAGGATTTGATTGATGGATTGATTGATTTTCAGCAACTGCACACAGTAACTTTACACTTAGTTGTACATTATTGTGCTGTGTTATGGCATGGGGTAATATGCCTGGTAAAGGACGTTAATGGAGAAAACACACGCCCGACTGAGTGCTTTACCACAGTACAGGGACGGTGGCTTCCGTCCCTCCTGTGGAGAACATGACCCACGACCTCCTTATGGAACTGATAAACGTGGGAATCAACCCCGTACACCTGCCATGGGTGCAGGGCACTTGGGTCACCCAGTATTGCCAAGTCAAACCCTACAGTTGTCCAAATCAGGTCCAAATCAGGCAAAACCTAACTAAACATGAAAACAGCTAAAGGAAGGAAGCAACATAAGTACTTATGAGCCGCTTTTCCAGATGTAAAAAGAGAAGGAGGAGGGAGGAAGAGAGAGAGAGAGAGAGACTAGCCAAGCAGTGCATGAACTCCGAGAAGAAGGACAGAGCTCTTTATGCCATAGATGACATGACAAATATTTGTGAAAATTCCAATTATAATTTGGCTAAAATTATTTGAATCAATTATTGACCCAATTGCGCTATTTGGCAGTGAAGCGTGGAGTCCACTTACAAATCAAGAATTTGGCAAATAGGACAAACACCCAATTACGTCCTTGCATGCTGAATTTTGTAAACAAATCCATAATGTAAACAAACTCCACAATTCTGCATGCAGAATTAGGTCAATTCCATTCATTATAAAGATACAGAGAAAGGCATTCACATTTACTTACACCATTATAAACCCTCACACCATTATGAACCCCCACTCACACCATTATAAAGACTTACTCACACCATTATAAACCCCCCTCACACCATTATGAAGACTCACTCACACCATTATAAACACTCACATCATTATAACCCCCTAGTCACACCATTATAAACACTCACACCATTATAACCACCCCATTCACACCATTATAAACCTTCACACCATTAAACACTCACACCATTATAAACCCCCATTCGCACTATTATAAACACTCACACGATTATAAACCTCCCACTCACACCATTATAAACACTCACACCATTATAACCCCCTAGTCACACCATTATAAATACTCACACCATTATAAACCCCGAGTCACACCATTGTTGTCATGGAATGCTCCTCTTGCCACTGGTCACATGGTACGGCCCACGGCATGCAGTGGAAGTCACTTTGTGTTGTTTGTGACCATGCTCCCATGATAGCACACACCTGCACCTGGTTTAATGTTGTGTGTATTTAAACTGTTGATGTGTGCCTCAGTGTTGGTCATTGTTTGTTTTGCTAGTCACATGTGTATTCATATTAACCAGATATGTTCGTGTTGCCATCATTAGTGTTCATGCCAGTGTCATGTTAACCGTTTATGTTATGTGTGAGTGCTGTTGCCATATACGTTATGTGTCAATAAACATATGTCTGTGCAACCTACTCGGGCCATCATAACTATGAACACTCACACTATTATAAACCCCCAGTTACAGGCTCAGAACCAGAGCAAAACAACACACCTGATCAGAATGGACCAAATTACAAAACATCTAAAGAAAAAATATGCAAATTATTGGGAATCTCAAATAAAATCACAATATAAAATGCAATGTTATCTGGTCCTAATGAGAGACTACACCATGGCAGACTGCCTGAACACGGTGAGCATGGTAACCATGGTGACTTCCAGAGTCAGGGGTCAGTGTTTGGCTATGGAGAACAGCAGACACAAGAAACTCTAAAAGAGCACAAAGTTTGTCAACAGTGAGAAGAACATGAAGTCAAAACAGAGCTGCACTTCTAACGGAAGGCTCAACGTTCAAGGAGATTCATGAACGTAAATGTCCCAGATTTAGCAGGATCTCTGAGACTCAGAAACGACCTAAACTGCTGGGGGAAGACAGGGAGAACTGGACATTACCAGCACACCACCACCTCATCTACCACCACCTCATCACACACACACACACACACATAGATACACACACACACACACTCACACACACACTCACACACACACACACACACACACACACACACACATAGATACACACACACACACACACACACACACACACATAGATACACACACACACACACACACATAGATACACACACACATACACACACACACACACACACACACACACATAGATACACACAAACACACACACACACACACACACATAGATACACACAAACACACACACACACATAGATACACACAAACACACACACACACACACACACATAGATACACACAAAGACACACACACACACACACATAGATACACACACACACACACACACACAAATAGATACACACACACACACACACACATACACACAAACACACACACACACACACACATAGATACACACAAACACACACACACACACACACAGATACACACACACACACACACACACACACACACACACACACACACAAATAGATACACACACACACACACACACAAACCCTACCTGTTTCACTATAACCCAAACGTCCTACTTTATTTATGATGGCTGTTTTTTCTCTCATATAATGTACTGTAGAGTTTAATTTAGATGTAATTTAATGTAGAGTTCTTCCTAACACAAACTTCACACCAACTTTGGTAATATAAAGGCACTATTATTTGTCATGCCAATAAAGCACCTTGAAATAAATTAAAGTGAATGGTGAGAGGATATAGAGAGATAGAGAGAGAGAGAGTGAGAGAAAAAGACAGAGCGTGGGAGAGATTGACAGGAAAAAGAAGATTGAGTGTAGATGAGAGAGATTGAGGGGGAGAGAGACAGAGTGAGAAGGGGAGAGAGGGAGACCAAGAAAGTTTGTGAGAGAGAACCTGAACCCTCATTATGTCTCATAATGTCCAGTGTGCTGTACGTCTCCAGCACTGTCATTAATCCGTCTGGACGTGTAGCATCTAGTTCTGCCTCTCTCTGTCTAACCAAGCAGGTGGACTTTCTTCACATGGTGTGACATGTCAGACATGTAACACAGCAACACGTGTTCATGGCCCAGGACACAGTAGCAGCTGATGAAATAGGATGAGAGAGGGACAGTGAGATACTAACTGGGTAAAATGGTCTTGTATCTGTTTTTGGTTCCATGACTAGGGATATCCAGGTCCTTTGGATCCACAAAGTTCATTGGGATTTCCTGGTGGAGAGAAAGAAATAACCAGAAGTCAAGCATTTGTGTCAGAGATGACACATCCCATGGTCTCAGTAGAGTGCAGGAGACGTCAATAGAGTGAGAGTGTGACGGAATGACAGTGTGGACAAGTGGTGGAGTGACAGTGTGACGGAGTGACAGCGTGGAGGTGGGACAGTGTGATGGAGTGACAGTGTGGAGGAGTGGCAAGGTGACAGTGTGGAGTAGTGACAGTGGTGGCTTGACAGTGGAGTGGTGGAGTGAGTGTGGTGGAGTGACAGTGTGGTGGAGTGACAGTGTGGTGGAGTGGTGGAGTGGCAATGCTCACTGCAAACTCCACTTGCAGAGCTTGCGTGTTGAGTGCAACGTCTTGGAGCTGCTGGCGTGTGAGGACTCGGCTGGCAGACTGCAGGTACTCCTGCGCGGCTCGTTCCCGTGGCGTGGTGACGCTGCAGCTCAGTGGTTCCACGGAGCCCAGCGCACTCATATCCAGCACTAGAGAGACGTTGGAGCCACGGCTGGGCCAAACGAGGGAGCGCAAACACAAACACAGTCACACACTACTGCTACTTTTCACTCTGCTTAAGATGATTAAAGCATTAATGCATGCGTATGTTCTATAACATGGCACAAGCTTTGTAAAAACCATATAAGAATTACGTATGTGACAACAGTTTAAAAATGTGTGCTATAGAGCTAGAATGAATACGTCATACCAAATATTTATGAACAATATATATAATCCATTTACTGGGCAGAACAGAGCCTCGCCCTCATCAGAACAGAGCCCCGCCCATATCAGAACTGAGCCCCTCCCACATCAGAACAGAGCCCCTCCCTCATCAGAACTGAGCCTTGCCCTCATCAGAACTGAGCCCCGCCCACATCAGAACTGCAGCTGTGTGCGGTCAATCCGTCATAGAAAAGGACAAAGAAGAGCCAAAGGGGAGAATTGGGAGAATTTTCTATGGTTGCACTTTTTGTTTAAGCAAATAAACAGTTTTTGCCCTGACAAACAGTGCAATTTGCTTGCATGTTTTTCCACTGCATTGTTTGGTGTTGGGTCAGGGCTCACTACTGGGTCAGGGCTCATTATAGGGTTAGGCATCACTATTGGGTTGGGTCAGGACTTGCAGATCAGGATAAATGCTAAAATGTGTGTATTCCAAGCCCAGAACTAAGAACCCAAAACCCCAGAACTGAAGTGTGTAGTTTCAGCACATGTACTGTGTGGACTGACACACACACTGCAGGCCTGTTTGAACGGAATTGCTCGTAACTTAGCCGGTCCACACCGGTCCACACCACTCCTCTGTTTCACAGGCTTCAAACATGTCTGTCAGTGTTGGTTCAGGACCCCAGTTCAATAACAAACTACCTACTGATCTGAGAACAGGCTTTGACGAACAGGATTTGCTGGGCGTGTATGCGTGGCGTGCGCGTGCGTGTGTGTGTGTGTCTGTTGGGCGTGTGTGTGTGTGCTGAGTGTGTGTGTGTGGCTGTGTGTGTACTGGCTGTGTTTCACTCTCAGATATAAATTCGTCCTACACTAACCAAGAATATGTAAACTAGATTATATAAATAGGTGGATCTTTAGTATTTTACTTTATTTATGTAGATTTTTCCCGGTTTCTCTTCCGTTTCTCTGCCACTGTGCAACGTTGCGTCACTCAGCCCACACACCCCACGGTTTAGAGGGACTGTGAAGAAGTTGCGGCTACTGAAGCATGATTGCTTAACTAAAGAGGAAGGAAGCACTTCATCAGACCAGAGGACGCACATGCACTTGTGCAGTGGCTCTCCGCGGCCTTCACGTGTTCTTCATGTGTTCTTGACGACCCCTTTCACCAAGCTGAAGAAATATCCGTCCAAACTCGACGGGCAATTACAACGAACTGCATGTTGTGTGGTCCAAGTAAAAGACTGGAGCATGAGCGTGTGGGAACGGCACACTGAACGTCTCCCTCTCACACTGCCCTACAGACCTAGACAAGCCTTCAACGCAGGCTATCACACAGGCCCACTGAGTGTAGGCAGGCCTGTGGGCAGGTGTGTGAAGAAGAGATGGACAGATCTCTCCTGCTAAGCAACACTGGTCATAAACTGGGCTGCAGAAGGCAACAGCATAGCCCAGTGCACATGGTCCAGTGGTCCAGACCGCCATGTGTGTGGGGTTGGGAAGTTTCCCCATCACTGCAATGTTCTCTAAACATGCCTCCCGACACTCGCACTCAGACACTCGCACTCACACGCTCGCACTCACACAT